>NC_087458.1:17908907-18215324 GCF_036321535.1 Camelus dromedarius
ATAAAGCGAAGCACTAATACAATTATATTTGCATTTAAAATGATAACCTTAATAGCAATGTGGAAGACACGTTAGAGACAAAAGAGCTGAGAGTCTGTGAAGCCAGGCAAGGTTCTGCCTCTACTGATTTCCACCCTGGCCTGCCTTCCACGTACTTTCCATGGTTATCTTATGTGAATGTTGCCCTCTAGAGCTGTGAAGTTGTCCCATTCCACACCATAGGGTTTCTTTCCCCCACACCTTGCCATGCTTTCCCATAGTTGCACCTAATTCCTGTTTTGCCATTTTTCAAATGTATATGTCTGTCCTCTTTTAATAGATGGTGAGCTGCTTACAAACCGAGAATGTCTCATTTCTCCCTTCCTAGTATTTAAGCCAGGGTCCGGAACACAGCAGGCACTCCATAAAGATTTCTTGAATGAGTAAATGAATGAATAAAATTCCACAGCAGTCTGGATGAGTTGTATGATCATGAGTCAGATGTCCTTGAGCTCAGAAACAGCCATTTATTATTTGTGTGAACGTCAACAGATTACTTAATCTCACTGAAACTGTTTCCTCAACTTTGAAATAGAAACATTAAAATCTAACTGTAGAATTGTCTTGAGAACTAGCAACAAAGTATGGAATGTGCTCATATAAGTTCCTAGCCCTAACAGCACTTAATAAATGGTAGGTTTATCATGAGCTGTAGCCAGTGATGTCAGCACCACCTATCTCCTTGGAACCCTAAAATTAAACATACTCCAGTCAACTTCCAGTCTTCAGTATCTGCATTTCCGTTTCACAAATTTCTTTCTAGAACTTCAGGAGACATGCCAGTAGTGCTGGAACACTAATAACCAACGACTGACAGAAGCCAGCATACAAATCCATAGCGCTCTCCCCCTCGGGTGGGAGGTGTGTGTCCTGCATTCGTCCTTTGAGTCCCTGCAGGACTGGGCTACCAGGGAGCTGGCTGAGCAGCACACAAGTTAGAGGCTGCTCTTCCATTGCTACTTCCTCACTCTCCTACTGGTGTTCCTTGCACTTCCCAAATAAACTATTTGCTTCTTAAATCCTTATCACAGGGTCTACTTTGGGGAAGATGGAGAATTTTCCTTAAATATCTAATAAGTATTTTGAAAACAGATGAAGTTTTGGCATTTTGAAGAATTTCGAAAAAAAATTAATGTCATTGTATCTGTGGCAGAAACCTAGTGAGATTTTTCTTCTTCTTCTTCTTCTTTAAATTACAATTCCAGCAGGGATTATAATCCATATTTTGCTACCACGTGAGTTAGCCATGGAGCTCATCTCCGGTGGCTTGATGTGGGGAAGTACCTCATGATCTTGTCATAACAGTCTTTGTCCTTAACAGGTCTCTCACACGGCCCACTAGGAAAAGATTACGGCATATATCTACGGTTCTAGAAAGAATTCCATACTTAGCCTATATTTCCCTCGGGAAGGCATGATATAGGAAAATCAACCAGGACTTGATTCATGAAACCTCTTCTTTGTTTCTCCTCTCGCTCCTCATGCCCTTCTCTCCTCCCGACGATCTTCCAGGTGTGGTTTCAGAACCGAAGAGCCAAATTCCGCAGGAATGAGAGAGCCATGCTGGCCAATAAAAACGCTTCCCTCCTCAAATCGTACTCAGGAGACGTGACTGCTGTGGAGCAGCCCATCGTACCTCGTCCTGCTCCAAGACCCACCGACTATCTCTCCTGGGGCACGGCCTCTCCGTACAGGTGAATGACTGGCCCACTCTCCCTTGCTCCACTTCCGCACGTTTCTCCGCGGTCGGTCATGTTCAAAGCTGCTTGTGCAGCTGGCTGACATTTCTCACTGGGTTACCCTCTTCAGAGACATTCAACTTGCTGACATCCCCAGATTTTCACAGGAGATTGCTAGTTGCCCCAGGAGCAGGGTGTGGGGCAGAAGAGAGAGGGACAGGCCATCAGCCATCTCCTCTTGGACTCAGGAACTCTTGCAAAGGTTTCAAAGATGGGGAAGAATCTAAAAGGAAAGATCATTAAGCTCTGCCCAGAGTCCCTCTTGCAATCATTCTGGAGCAAAATTTTACCCCATTTCTAAATTTAAGATAGATTTGTTTTTATTATGCTTAAGTAGGAATCTAACACACAAGGTTCTAAGTGTATGACCAAAGGCAAACTTCACAGTAAAACTGATTTTGAATGAAAAGGAAAGAAGGAAGGAAGGAAAAAAAGGAGAGAGACAGAGAGAGATTGAGAAGAAAAAAAAAAAAAAATCCAAGGTCACTCAGATCCTGTTCCTGGCCACAATTCTTTGTTAGTAGGTGGGGATGTCTTATGATCCAAGATGCTTCCTATTCTGTTGCTAATTCTTACCTACTTATCTGAAGTTTTTTGGGAGTTAGTTTGTGTGTGTTTTTTAAAAAGTATATATAAAAACAAAGTATAATTTACACTAAATTTTTATATTTAAAAGGTGAAAAATACTAAAAAAGCAAATAGAAGACTATTTCAAAAAAAAAAAAAAAGCACTTGGAAAGGCTTTTAACCTCCATTTATTATGCTGTTGAGAACACATAGATTAATGCCAGAGGGAAGCTGAGACACACGTGCCTAGGGCAATGTCATCAGCCTTAAGTGTCATTCTTTAAACCTCAGCCTGAGTACTCTTAGAAACCAGATCCAGGTTCAACTCTCTGGCCCACTGCAGTGGAAGGCGAAGTATTCACAAATTCATTTATTATGCTTCTGTTTACCTTTTTATTGTTAAGGTTAATTAAGGGTTTAAAGAGAGGTTTTAAACTGATTATAGGAGATTATCTCTCAGCTGGGGCTGAACTCCTGCTATGAAACACAACATTTGTGAAATGCAAATACTTTCCAAAAGTTGATTGCTCTAATCAAAGCCAAGAAACCTCACCTAAATATTCTTTCTGTTTCAAATAAGTTCCTTGAAAGAAACACCATAAATGCATTTGGAAACTTTTTTTTTTTAATCCCCTATTGTAAAATTTGCCTGAATTACTTTGGTCTTTGTACATGGAAACCCTATGCAAAGGAAATTGGAAATTTCTATTGCTCTCAGATAGAATATGCCTTGCTGATTTCAAAAAGATTAGTCAATCTGTATGTCCTATTTGAAATTTAGACTCCTCTTCTATAGAATTTACTAAAAACACATTTTGAAGACCACTGTGAAATCACGTAATCTTTAAATTTTTAAATACGTGGAAGACTGCTTTGTTTCTCTGATACATATGGATAGTTCACAGACTCATTGAATGGCTTGGGAAATGGATGTGCTTCGGAGCTTGATGTTTCAAGGCCTCTGATTTGAATTTGGTCACAATCAGCAAGTTTTGCTTACTTTTCTTCCTGGGCCCTAGTGAGGAGCTTTCCGTACCAGCGCTAATAACCCAGATAGCTGTCATGTGGTTCTTAAAGATGAGAGGCGGAGGGCAACACACTGCATGAGCAGGGACGAAATCCTTCCTGAATCAGTACTGGCTAGATTCCCTGGACCTCAGCGCAAGTTCAAGCCCCAGTGCCTGCATCATTTATCCTTTGTATATGGGCATCTACCTGAAACGATTAACATACAATTTATGTGTGCTTTTTGGGGAAGTGTTCTATTTTAATTTGAAAGATTATGTAGAAATACTAGATACATTTTTCAAAAACATTCATAATTCCACCATCTTGAGATAATTAGTTTGTTTATTTTTGCAATTAGAGTTCAGTATTTTTTATAGTACAGATTTAGTGTATATACTATTTTGTATTCTGCTCTTTTCACTTAAAATCATATAACCTAGTACTTCTTACTCATTTTATGGTATACTTTTATATCATTTCTCTCTTAGACACAGAGTTTGTAAAAAATAATTAATTAAAAGTTCATAGAATCTGATTGTTCATATTCTGTATGAAGAATAAATTAATCTCCAGCTTTAAGTAGAAAAATGGTGGTTTAAGCAGTAATTTAATCAATAATAATGTTTTTGACCCAATGTTGACTGAAGTGTTTATATTTTGATTAATTTCTCAAAGTGGCAAAAAGCTATTCTGTTACTTGGAGAGTTTTCTGCTATGTTTAGAACCAAAATATGTTATCATTTCATATTTTGAAGCTCGGTAGGAAATACAAGTCTTGTTAAGGAACTATAAAAGAAAAACAAGTGGTGAAAAGCCGAGGAAACGGTAGACCTTTTGTGTTATGGAAAAGTAACTCGCTATTTCTGTTGGTACCATTATGTCAAGTTAGTTATCTCACATGTGACATTCATTAAAAGGCATTTCTCTTGGTTAATCCTTGGTTAATGCTCCTGTGTGGCAGCTCTGTCCTTGATCTGGTTCCAAAGAGACTGAACACTTGCCCAAGTTTAAGCCTTCAGTAAGCAGAATTAGAGCCAGAGCTCACGATCCCTGTCTCTGTCCAACATGTTAGGCCACATAACTATGTTTTCATTCAAATTAAACTTTACATGATATTGAAAATAGCGAAAAGTTTGTAAGACTGGGAAACTCCGTAAACATGCCTGTTTGATTCAGGGTCTGTCTCAGATCTGTGAAGCACGCCTGTGCCTGAGGTCCATGTTCTGGGGTGTGTGGGCTGCCCCCCGGGATGAGTGATGTGGCTTGGTCATGCAATCCATGTTCATTGAGCAGACAGTTTTGCCAGAGAGGACAGTTTACTGACTTCCACAGCTCTCCCCTAAAAGAAGAGAGGAGGAAACCAAGACTCAAAGCAAGAGTGTGCATATGGTCAGAATTACGGGATGGGAAACAGCCAACACATTTTTTTTCTGGGTGTCTTTTATATCCAGAGTGATGGCTGTATAATTTATCATCTAAACTGGGACACTTTTGAGAGTAAAAGGGGAGTGCTATTAATAATGACACTAGGACAACAGGCATAAACCAAGACTGTCCCTGGCAAACTGAGACATATGGTTCACTCTATTTATAGCATGTCCTGACCTCCATCATTCCCTTGAGCATGTTAGAGGTGATGATGTCAGGCAGGCGACTGAGTCACCAGAAGGAGCAAAGCATCCTCTAACATGGACACTACTGTCCTGGCAGGTGTCTTTTTTATCTACCCGTAGCCAGCTGAAGGAAGCTTGTCTTTGGCACCCATGCTCACTGCTTAGCTCAGAATTGTTCCTGTAGGTAAATGAAAGCGCACAAAAGCACCAGAGTTACTAAGATTCATTACCTTGTAGTGCTTTTCCTCTTGGGTAGCAGTGATTAACCAAGTCCTGGACTTTTGACTGTTGTTTTAGATGAAGTAGTCAAGAAATCTTTCCACAGAGACATCCTTTCCTATGAAAGATAAAGAATGACCAGGCTCTGCAGTACTGGTCTGGAGTGCCATTTCCAGAGGGAGGGCTGGGCTTCAAAGAAAACTAATGACAAAAGAAAGAGAGGCCAGCGATCCTTATTCACAATCTCCCTCCCCCAACCTTCTCCTCCTTCTCCTCCCCTCATTTGATCGTGGTCACGGTGCTGCCTGACATCTGCTGAACGCATTTGGCTCATTTCTCCCTTTCACACTTTCAAAAATAGATCCTCGTCCCTCCCAAGATGTTGTTTACACGAGGGGCTTCATAACGGATTCTAACGGAAGACACTGAAAAGGTAACTTGTCAGAGGGGGAAGAGGGTGGCTGCTGGGGGTAGGGTTTAAGTGGGAATTAAGTGTGTTCAAGAAAGTAGAAATGAAAGTAGTGAGGTCCTCAAGTGGGGAATACTATTGGAAACCAGAGCTACAAGAAAATATGTCCTTAAAGTTAAGGGTAGTCTGATAGCCTAAAGCAGGGCTCTTCAAAGATTACCGGGCATATGAATCACCAGGATTCTGTTACAACACAGACTCAGATTCAGTAAGTCTGGGGCAGGACCTGGGATCTGCGCCTCTAACATGCTCCCATGTGATGCCCATGCTGTTGACACTTGGCACATACTTTGAATCGTGAGGCTTTAGATGACTGTAGGATATGCGACAGAGGTCAGAAGAACGATGTTCTTGTCCTGGCTCTTGTTGCTCCCCAGGCCAGTTGGGTCATCAGTCTCTTATGTAGGTTTGTATCTAAGATTGAACTAGTGATAGTTTCCCTATTTGATATCTCACCAGGGGTATTTGGAACCAATGGTTAAGCAATGTGCAATTCAAAAAAGAAATACAAAAATCATTAAGACAACAGAAAGATGCAAGGCTTCATACATAAAACATCTCTAGGAAGAAAAGTTCAGGATGGCAGAGGGATCACTGAATGTGCAGTGCAAACTGAAGGCTCTCTGATGAAATATGGTCCAAATGTGTCCACTTTCAGAGCTACATATACCTTTAAAAAATCAACTTCTGAATCTTAAAAATAGAAGTTGAAAATAATTATTTAAATCACAAAAGATCTAAAAGGATTCTAAAGGATTTAGGATTTATCAGGTCTAAAAGGATTTATCAGGTCTTTGTTTAAAAGTAAATTTCGCTAGGAAAACTCATATTGAATTTTCTTACATGAAGCAAGCACACCTAAAGTGTTCTTGCACTGACAAAAGAACAAACCAAAGATGATCGCCAACCTCTACACATCACGGACAGGGTCATGAAAACCTCAAGCTCTGCAGTCTTGGAAAAATACCGAGCTGGGAAGCCCTGGGGTCTCAGGAAGACACAGACTTCTTGGGCTGACAGATCTGTCTTTGGGGTGAAATTTTCAACAGCTTGTCATCATTTGTCCAAAAGGGCCAAATAGAAAACAAAGTTAGAGTTGAAAACTGAGTCAGGTATTATTTTCCCCCTAGCTCTCCTCAATTATCTTGTGATTTGTGGGATTTGCACTCTGGGTGATTAGAAAGCCGAGGGGGAGATGTTCATGCGTTTCTTGGCTTTAGAACCACCCCATGTATAGTATTTTCCATACTTCCTTGGTGTTTGGCAGTCATTTTAACACATTCTTCCTCACGACATCCTTTCAAGGTAGGTTGAAATTATCAAAAATGATTTGTCCCCAGTGAAAACAGAACTCTAACCCTGCCAGTGGTTAGCATTCTGCTGTGTATGTCTGAACTCCATCTGTTAGGGATCTCCAAATAAGGAGATGGAAAAATTTCAAGCTTACTTAAATGTGTCAGCTCTGTGCAAGTCCCAGAGCAGATCTGCTGAATCAACAGATGGGATACAAGCATTTCTTTTTCATCTCTAATTCCTTAATGCCCTTTATTTAGCAATGCAGTTTCTTGGTCATGGACACAAAGAACTTTACATTCTTAAAAGTGAAATAGAAATGTTGCTGTGGCCAAACCCTGTAAGCCCAGTCGCTGTGCTCATCTCACGTCTGCCTCCTGTTAGAGGGATGGGTGGTTCTAACTCAGAAGGCAAGACCAATGGGCGGGGTCTCTGGGTGTTGGTAAGCAGGCTCTTGGTGTTTTCATGTGCTACTCTGTACAACTTACTTAGTTTCAACTTCACCCTTTTATCCCAGGAAGCTTAATCCTGTTTGGGAAGAGTGGTCATTTTACATGGTTTGAATGGCCCTATAAAAGTGGTTGAAAACAGCTTACTAACCTCACTGGTTTCTGTCTTGTGTGAAAAAAATCTCAGGATTCTCTTTCTTTTCCTAACAGAGAGCCATAACAGCTTTGATGACATGGAAAACAGGTGGTCATGAACAATCTTTCAAACTGGCAGCCACTCAAGTCTCTCTTGCATCTGTTGTCACTTTTGGAAGTGGGTCCTCTCCACTTTACTTCTCATGCCTTTTTAAAGCATGACTAAGCTGCTCTTAGATTAATTCTGTCTTTTCTGATGCATAACATGTCTCTCTTGTCACTGGTATGTCAGAGGACTGGTCCCTACTTGCCTAAGAGGCACTTTTAGTTGAGAAACTAAACTCATGTCAAACTACAGGAGGGAAAGCAGACTTGTTTTGTTTAGTATGTGCACAAAGTAGCACTGTAATCTCTACCTACAGAGTTATGTACTCTACACGTGTGTTTTGAGGCTGTGAATTAAGGCCGTCTCTGTGCTTTTATCCTATTTCTTGTGGCTCTGCAATGCTGAAATAAGTCAGACCAATTTTTGAAAGTTTATAACTTTTCCAAACATTTACTGAGTGAAAACATGATCACTTATCAAGTGTCTAGGGAACTGCAAAACTCACTCTTTAACATCAACTGCTTTTTTTATTCTCACACCCCTCTAACTTGAGAGCTACCTGTAAGGCATTGTCATGGTCTCACTAACACAGTGGTGTCTTTCTAACAGCACCACAGTACAATTAGACAAGGATGCTGTTCTCAACTCTGCAAACACAGGCTGCCGTTTAAGGAAAAATGTCTCTGTGAAAATCCAATCTTCTGTATAAAATAGAGCTCTAATTTTATTAATTTGGTTTTGCTATGGGAAATGGATCAATATTCATCTCATTTGGGATGTTAACATTTGGCCTTCTTAGAGAATCTCAGTATTTCCAAGAAATGTGTTGCCATCCTGAGTCTTCAGACTAGAAAACCAGATGATACTAGTAAACTATGAAGTAACTACAGCAAAAAATGGTTATATAATAACCATGGAATCACAACTATAGTAGACATTTCTAGAAAACAGTTAACAGTACCTTCAGTAAACTAAAATAATTCCCCAAGGTTCTAATTCCCTTTGTCTGCTAAGGAAAATGGACCACACTTTGATCATCCAAAAAAAAAAAAAAAAAAAAGAGAGAGAGAAAGAGAGAATCTCTATTAAACAGGACTTGGCTTGTCCAGAATCTCAAAGGATGGAAAACATAACGCTCAAAAAATTGGGCCAAATACTTAAAAGCACAATACTCCATGACAATCTATAGTTTGCCATCAGAGAATTTTTTTTCTTTTCACTCTCTCATGAAGTTTTAGCCTCCTATTTTCAGAAGCTATTCAACTTTATTCTCAGTACTTAACAAATGATACAGATAATTCAAATTTCCAGCTTCTGTTCTATGCATTTAAAATGGTACCATTTTAGGGCTTAATTCCTTAGGGCTTAATTTTCTCACAGAAACCTTGCTGAGAAAGGCTGGTTTGGTTGATTTCATGATCTATAACTTAGGTACATTTCCCAAATCCAGTTGTCTCTTTTCTTAGCTACTTAGAACTTTGCTTTCTTTGAAATCTTAGATTTCAGTATATCCTAGCAATTTATTGAGTATGAGATTTATGGATTTCCATGTATTTCTAGTAGCATCTTGAACAGAAGCATGTAATTCATATACAACATAAATGATAATACATCCATGGTTTTTGAAAATAAGTGAGACTTCTTGATATATTGTTAAAAAAAAAAACTTGTCCTGTTTTAACAGGCTATTCTGATTATTTATCTCACTCCTAATTGAAACTCACCTGAACTGGGGATTCTTTTTCTGCTTTTGTCTTTTGATAGACAGTGGTAGAAGTAATAGTGTATTCGGTAAATCTAAACTGCATCAACATTTGTTCTTTTTTTAATTGTTAAAAGCTGTGATGGATTCAGAATATGCAATCATCAACCGCTGCTTTTGTCATGTCTCTTCTGATTCTACTCATTCTATTAAGATAGAAGAATTAATGGGAAGAACTGGTTCCTTAAAATAAAAGCATATTGGTAAAATATTTTTGTAAATCATTACTCACAGCAGGATGACAGAGATCTTTGATATTGAAAAGCCATCGGTTTAATCATACTAAATCTAGATATTTCTCAGTTTGTTATCTATTCATTAAATACTTTATTGGACGCTGAATATGGGCTAGATATGGTGTTAGCACTTCCTGGGGACACAGCGGTGAACAAGGCAGATATGGTATCTATGGAGTTTATAGCCGAGGAATTAAAATAAGAGCTAAAAGGAAAAGTACAGGGTGCTATAGGTGAACCTAACTTTGTGCAGACGATTAAGATCACGTATCCAGAAATGAGTAAGGGCGTAAGCGTGAAGCACACAAAAATGAAACAGAAAAGAGTATAGGATCCTTTTAGAACACTCTGAGTCTTTTTCCTTCCATAACACACACACACACACACTCACAAATATACTGGTGTTGTACGGATTTTAAATTAAGGATTTGTATTTCTGGAAAGACCTAGTGATGTGGGACTAATTACATTTCTTTAACCCAATTTTCCTGGGTTAATTGCTAGTAATTGAGCTGAAATAGGCTATTGTGAGTCTTGACTGTAAATCTTGACTAGGTGGTGTCCCAAATAAGTATTAATGATTTAGTCTCTCTATTTGTAGAGTAGCTTTAGTTTTTTTCTTTTTCTGGTCTGTCACTTGATCCCCAGAACCACAAACTCCTGTGTGGCTGACAAAATTGCACAGGAATGCAGGCACCAGAAGAGTTCATGTCTTTCCATTTATAAGTCTATCTCATTCCAGCCCTCAGTTGAAAGGTATTTTGCTAATCTTAGAAATGACTAGAAACATTTTCATTTAGATTAAAATGAGTTCCCTTTTAGCTGTTTAGTATAAAGTAATGGATAATTTGCATCCAAGTATAAGAAACCATTACTTTTCTTTTAAAAGAAATGCATGGATGCAATTAACAGAAAACCACCAATTACAATTTCTCCCCAGTGGTAGTCCCAGGTCTTAATTACAATTTCTGACAATGAAAAACAAGTCTGGGTTTTTCTCAACAATAAGAATGGTCGGAAACACGGAAACTGGAGCCTTCTCTAGTTTATCTAGGAGATTTAAACATTTCCAAAATAACTGACCCAAAAGACAGTGTGAGCTACTCAAGTTCATTTGAAGAAAAGCTATAAAATCAAGGCCAATCAGGATGGAAACTCTTGGTTTGGCAATGCTTGCTACTATCAACCAGTGGATCAAGAAAGGTAGAAAAGTCATCTTACGCTGTTTAACTGGTTCTCCAAGTACATTATTTAATATGGTATTTATTGACTATCTAAAATGTGTTAGAATTAAAGTCAGCTACCTAGAGAGAGGAAGGCAAAATGCCCTTTAGTTTCTTTTCAGATACCCTCTTCTCCTCTTTGCTCCCACAAGCTGGTGACGTAGGCAGGATGAGATTAAATACTGTTTTAATTGATCAGCTGATGAAACACCTGCTATCCACCATAAGCAACTTTCTTCTCTCACCCCCGAAATAAATCATTACTCACTATATCCGACACAGAAAGTACTTCTTCCCTGGCCTTGTTCCACTCTCCACTGCTTTTCCCTGCCCTTCAAAACACTGCCACCCTTTTCCAAGTGCCGTAGACTAATGGAAATCTGGGGCTGTAAGGGACCTCAGAGGTCATTTAGTCCAACCCACCTGCCCCGACCTGCCCCCACCTGCCCCCATCCTGAGAGTTGCAGCCATCTGGGGCACAGACTTGCAGCTTTGTGAAACTAATGCCTTTTATTCTCCCTGCTCTCTCCTTTGTCCCTACAGCGCCATGGCTACTTATTCTGCCACATGTGCCAACAATAGCCCTGCACAGGGCATCAACATGGCCAACAGCATTGCCAACCTGAGACTGAAGGCCAAGGAATATAGTTTACAGAGGAACCAGGTGCCAACAGTCAACTGAGGAAAAAAATAATTAAACAGGCCTAAGAAGAAAGCAAAAACCATAAGACACCTATCCTGCTCTGTCATTTCTTCATCTGCTGGAAAAATAAAAATAAAAACAAACAAACAAAAAACAGAACTAAACTATTGGGACCATGGCAGAGAAAAGCAGGAGAGGAGCAAAATGAAAATTAGTTAACAAATGTTCCTCCTCCCTCTGGGATACCACCACCACTTGTTTCTGTGTGTGTTAATTTTGTTTTTCTTCCTATTCATATGCTTTGCTTAATATACTCTGAGCTTCTTCAGTTAAGTTCGGCCCACCCACCCCCATGATTACATGGGTTTTAAAAGAATCCACAGCAGCCAAAGAAACCAGAATAATTGCCTATATTCTCCTCATTGACCTGTCTGAACTTCAGTGCCTTACCTTAGCCTTCTTCCCAGCTCTCTGTATAGAAGCTCTAGGAACTTCTGAAAAGCCAAAGTCTTTCTGAAAAATCTGTGCCAGACATAATTCCCTTTCTCATTGCCTCCATCTCTGTTGGTCATGGTAAGGTTTTCCCATCAGCTACTGGGAAACAATTGTGTACAACATCTGGTGGCTGGCCTGTCTGATCCAGTGTCATTGTCTGTGTCTGGCTAATTCTAAGCTCTAAGCTCTAGATCTAAGCTCTAGATTTAAGCTGTAAGCTATAGAGGATAATATCACCATCACCACCAACCCTTCCCCCCTATCCAAACAATTAGCCATCTTAAGTTAAAGATATTTGTTGTTTCTGGATTTACTGTCACGGGCTATTTGATAGAAGAAATATTTTTCACTTGAGAGAGGAAGAGACATTTTTCTAGGAAAACAAAGACTGAATCGTGAAAGGCATGGCCTACATCTCTTTGGTGCCTTAAGGATAGTCAGATGCACACTTATATATATACTGTATATATTTATATATTATATATAGATATAAAATATTTTTGCAAGCTTGAGTTTGCAGTTTTTCAAACACTACAAAGAGCAAATTTCACACCATCACCTGCGTCCTTGTCTCTACAGTGATGAGACTTTTTATTAGGGATCCTCTTTCCTTTCTTTCTCTACACAGAGCAATTGATAGGGCAACTGTTTGAGAACAGGTCCAATTTTCACATTAGGGCTTTAAATAAATTAGAAACTATTTGAGGCTATGAAAATGTCCTTAAGCCTGAAGCCCACGCTCTGGTGGAATGCGGATGCATCCTGATCTGTCACGGGAACTACACTTAGAAGAGGGAAAGCCATTTAGTCACCCACCCTTTTCCCACTCAACAGGAATCTGCAAGACACATGTTTAAGTGGAATTCTTAAAAGTCTACCTAAATTCTAAACCTTTAAAAGCCAACTGTGGGCTGTTTTTGTTTCCTAATATTTTGAAATAAAGTTTAGTATCTAGGGCTGGGAGCCAGGACTGACCTTTTCTTTGTTTCTTTCTCTTTGTTTCTGGCCATGCTTTTGTAACTTGTCAGGTAGACTTGACCAAAACACATTACCATGCTGTGCCTTGGTTTACCTTTTTGTAAAATGGGTTTAAACAATATACCTACCTCACAGGGGTGTTGTGAGGCTCTAATCATTTGCTACTTTGTCCTTTCCTGTATTCTCTGTATGTCCAGCACTCTGTAGCCATGGGAGGAAAGGGACTATAAAAGTATACAATGTTAATAGAAGGATACGGTACCCAGAAGCCTTGTTGTCTAGCAAGGAAATGCTACCTTGCTGTAAAAACTTACATTTGGAAATGAGAAATAGGTTTATATTTTCAGACCTCTCAAAAAGCACATCATTTGATCAAAAATTAATTTAAGACATTTATTTGACTTTTATTTTCATCCTGACCAACTTGGGTTCTAATAATTTCTGTTATCAGTGATTGAAAAGCTTTAGATTGATTTTGGCCAAATATGGCAACTCTAAGTGACAGACAAGGATTTGGGATTTAAGATGCACTCTCAGTACACGTCTGTTATTTCCCCTGGCATATCAGATTGAGCTAATGGCGGTGTTTTTTCAGTCAAACAGCCACCAATCTGAAAATGTATTTCAAATGTTGATTTCGTACTTCTCTTAATAAGAAGGAAGACCATTGTATGCATTTTGCTTTCATCAACTGATTCCCTCATCTTTTAGTCAACTATTAGAACACTTCTTACTGAATGGCTTCTGTAGCCTGGCTGAACAACACACATCACTTGCTCCCTAAAGTTTTCTTCAACTAATTCTTTTGTCCCACTAGCTGATGCATATTATCAACTTTCAAAGGAAAGTGTATTATAACAGATTAAAACATTCTTTGTGAAAAGAGTGCAATCCAAGAAATTGCTGAGATTTTGGAATTCAGAGAGAACGGCTAAAAGAGGAATCTGAGTTATAGTTCAGGGGAGAGAAATCATACATGAAAGGATTTTGTCAAAAGCGAGGAATATTAGAAGAGGGAGTAAGAGTCATGTAAAACCAAACCATTTGAGAACTTCATCCTGATACTCATTTTCAGTGGTGAACAGAAAAGTCTGACTCCATAACCCCAATGCTCGGTGAAACTAGGCAGTTTTACCCAGTGCCTGGGCAAGTGCTGTCTGGGGATATCACAGAGCAACCAATGCTGTCAGCCACAGGAGCTTTTACTGCCAACCAATACCACACGCATCTATTATCTAAGCACCCGATGGAGAAGTGCGCACAGGGTACAAGCACTCAATTTTGTTCACTCGTTATTGATTCTTTAAAAAATAGGGGTTTGAGATGTGATTTGGAGGAACAGCCTTCTGGCTCCTAAGCCAGGTATCAATAGAGGGCCTCAGAGCCACAAAGGTCAGAGGCATGTCCTTGTTCATCACCATCATTATACCCAGATAACAGATGAATACTTACGAACTGTCTATCTGTGTCCCCAATCCCTCCCCAAACAAAATGCTGACTTGTAAGATACTTGGCAGGTTAAATCAAACCAGAAGAGGAGATCGGATAAAAAAGGGAATGACATGACATTTAGGATATAAAGATCTCATAAGAAATGTAATATGTAAATTATATCTTGCTTTATGATGTAAAATATACATTGTTTGCGCTAGAATAGAAATGATTCCTTTTCAATAAAAAGAAAGAAGGATACTACTGCGTTGTCTTTTGTTATATACACTGGAGGCTGCTGACTTTTCTCTCTTTGAACTTCAAAAGCAGGTCTGCTAAAATCTAAGGCTGCACTCAGAAAAAAGTGAACATAGGAGGGATTTATGAACAAGAGAACCTTTATCAGAGTGTAATAATCGTTTCTAGAAAGGAAAATCTATTGTTCCTCACAAACCAAAACTATGGTAGGAGAAAGAGAGGATTTTTTCTTTTTTAGTATAATAGGTAAGTATAGACAGGAACTTTTAGGAGAGTTTTGCTATTTTTTTACCCACATCTTTAGTATCCACAATAACAGCGATAGGACAAAACAGACTTCATATAAAGTATAACTTTTTCTTGTAGAAAAAAGAATTAACAAAGTAAAATTTAAGCACCTATTTTTATAGCATTGGGTATGTGGGGAGGGGAGGTAGAAAAACCTAATTGGGAGCCAAGGGTTCTTTTTCATACAAATTAAAATCTGATTTAAAAGTCAACTGTAGCATGAACAGATTTATGCAACAGTTCAAGTCAGTAAATTAATGTGTCAAGCAAACAGGAGTTCAAAGAGATAGCAAGAAAACACTGTGAGCTGGAGTGGGAGAAGTTTTCACTGAGGACCTGGAACTTGAGTTTCATCAGCAAGGATTTGGGCAGGAGAAGAGGAGGTGATGGCTTTCAAGTTGAGGGGTATGGTATGAAGAAGAAGGGATGAAGTCAGGGATACAGGAATGAGGAATTTGCATTTCAGGAGCACAGCAAGCTGGGCATAGAGGGAATGAGAGCTTATTTTGAAGTAGAGTGTAAGAAAACACTGAAGAAGTTGTGTCTTCATCTTGCAAGGTGTTATGTGTCAGACAAAGGAGTCTGGACTTTTCCTCAGGCCATAGAGGTCCACTGAAAGTTATCAGCAGGAGAAAAAAAAAAAGGTGCCATGCAAAAAATACTACTTTAGCAGGATTACTGTTGTAAAAGAATGAAGATAAACTAGAACAGATAGAAGGAGAACAAAAAACAAAGGACGAATAGGAAACATCTTGCAAGGAGGAGAGAGTCAATAGGACTTCATGGCAGGAGAAAGAGAATGGAGTCAAAGATAACACTGATTTGAAACCTGGGGACTAGGAGAATGAATCACCAAAAAACTGATGAAACTTAACAAAAATGGGAGAGACCCAAGTACAGGAGAAGATGATTTCAGTTTTAGATGTGTTACACTGTTTGAAAACCAAAATTTAAGTGTCCAGTAAGTAAAGACATGAAAGTAGGGCGGGGAGCCAAAGTCAAGGATGGAGACAGAAGCTTGGGATTCATCCTTAAAGAGGTGACACCTTGAGGCACAGAAGTATATAAGTTCTTCGAGAAGAGAGAGTGTCATTATGACTCAAATAATTACTTCAGTAAATGGCTTTTGGAAGTAGTTGAGTCCAGAAAGAAAGATAGGACTTTGAAGAATATCTATAATTAAGGAGAGAGCTACTGAAAGCAATTTACAAACAGCTGTTGGAGAAATAGGAGAGAGGTCAGCTTGTTTGTTATCCCTGAGTTAAGAAAAGAGAATTTTTCAAAAAGAAGGGTATATTTAATATACTCAAATGCTGTAAAGAAGACTAGTTAATTGGGGATGGAGAGAAGGACACTGGGTTTGCGATTTTCTAGCGTACAGGGCACTAGAGCGTTGGTAGAAGAAGGTACCTTTGGGAAGTGATGGCAAGAATAAGTGCTTTAAAAAATGGAAGCGTTGGCTAAGGACCACTTGCTTGAGACTTTGATGTTAAAAGCGTATTAATAAGGATTCTTTTAGGTGCAGGTGGCAAAGGCAAAAACCTCTCAAACTAATTCAAAACATAAGAGGCTTTACTTAAAGAACCACAGGGTTGCCCACTGGAGCCAGAGCAGCTGTGGGAATCCCAGACCCTGGAATGAGGCTCATAGCCTTAGACCAGGCAAGGTCCATACATCCTGCCCTGGGTCTCACCATCACTCTTCTGACTGTGCCCCTCCCCTGGGAAAAGAGTCTACAGAACCAGCTGGATGTACCCGCTTGGAATCTGCACCCTTCATTGTAGATCATCCTTCAGGCACTCAAGACTTGGGATTTCCTGTTCAAATGATCTGGAACCCATTTTCAGGGTCTACATGGGCCTCTTTTCCTGAAGCCACTGTTTGTGGGGGTTGGAGTATGTAGATGGTCCTTGGATATGAGTGTTGCAGTTGCCACCTGTGTATGCACATCAACTTTTGGTGTGGAATGGGGCTGAGGTGAGAAGAGAAGTGGGTGGGCCATTGGCTTGGGGCTCAGGTCTGACCCTCCCCACACTGTCACATTCTGGAAAGGAACTAAAAAACAGTCTGAGAATTCTAAATGTGAACCTGGTGTTTTAGGTCATTATAGAGGGATCACTAATGTAGGAAGGCGGAATATAATTTGTTTACGAGTTTGTTAGCTTGATTTATAACATAAATGTGCGGATGCAAATATGTGGACCTTCATTTTTACTGTTGCCTGGGTATCACTCTAGCATCCCACTGGGTGAGTGACACATGCCTCCTTTAAGGCCTGGCTTGGTGGAGGGCGGGGCTTCAAGATGGCAGAATAGAAGGACATGGATCTCATCCTCTCCCACAAATAAAATCAAAACACATCTACACGTGGAACAATTCTCACAGAATACCTACTGAACTCTGGCAGAAGATCTTACACAAGTGGAGCCACAAGAAAAATCTCCACATAAACATGTAGGAGGGAAAAAAAGGAGACAGGACCTGCTCCCAGGGAAGGAGCAGTGAAATACGAAAAGCGCCCTTAGCCCAGAAAGCCCCTTCACCAGCAGGAGGGTCAGCTGAGACAGAAGGGGGAGGCTCAGAGGAGAGCGCAGCCGCCACCCTGAAGCAGACAGCACAGAGAGAAGCCCGCACAGAGGGTCTGTGTGGCCCCCAGCCCGAGACACTAGCCTGCAGGTGCATGCTGGGACTCAGTGCCGAAGCTGGGGCTTTCAAGCACAGACCTGGGGAGAGAACTGGGGTTGGCTGTGTGGAGACAGCCAGAGTGTTGTACATGCTGGGGCTGGCAGTGTGTGCAAAGGAGCCTGGGTCTGCCATAGAAGGCGCCATTGTTGGTGCACATGAAGGGAGGGACAGGACACTGTCATAGCAACCTCCTTCTCCGTGAGTTCACAACGTGTGACCTTGCCAAAAAAGTCCCTTTGTTAACGTGCTGTCATGAAGGGAGGAATGGGACTCTACCATAGGAGTCTCCTTTACAGCTTGCTCTGGGAAGGCGCAATCACTGGCAGGTTGCCCCCAAGCAGAGGCAGGGCTGAAATTTGAGCCCATTTGCCCATAACCCCAGGAGCTGGCATTAAGAGCAGTGTGCACACGTGGAGGTGGGGTCTGGGCTGACCTCGCAGCCCTCAGTGGATACAGGTGTGTGAGTCTGCATAACTACTGTGGGCCCCAGTGCCTGACTTCAGTGGAGCTTCCCTGGTGGCTTTGTGAGCACAGCACCCAAGGGACACCAGGGCAGGCTGCCTGCATTTCCATGGCTGAGGTGGGGCTGAGGACAGTGCCAACAACAGTGTACTTTGTGAGCTCACACCATGGGTTATGGTACGATATCACAGAGGGCACTTCCCAGTGGACATCTCCTGCGGAGGAATTCTCAGCTCCTCTCCCAGCAGAAGTGCTCCCGTCCTGCCTACCTCACACAGCAGCTCAGAAACGGATCTAGAAGTTTCTACTCCAACAGCTGAAGAACAGACCTGGCCCCCAACAGGGCTGTGACAACCACAGAGCAAAGAGGAGGCCTGCTTAATATCCAGTGCAAGCTGTGGTCACCACAACACCAACTGCACCCCCTATCAAGGGGATAATAGCCAGCACACACGGAGGAAAGATGTGACAGCCATACATACTAAAAACAGTGCTTGCAACAAAAATATTAGATGCACACAGTCTACACAAGGATGTTCCCAATAAAAAAAGGACCACAGTAGACAACTGTTACTCCTAAATACATAGAGTCAGAGAAATATAAGTAGAATGAAGAAGCAGAAGAACAACTCTCAATTAAAAGAACAAGAGACATCCCCTGAAAGGACAAACCATGAAATGGATCTCTCCGGTCTACCAGAACTTGAGTTCCAAAAGGAGATGATAAAGTACCAAAGAAATTAAGGAATTGATAGAAATACAGATTACTGTAAAAAGAAATTAGAAACTATAAAGAGGAGCCAATTAAAATCAGAAAACTAAATTTCTGAGATGAAAGCTGAGCTAAAGGCAATAAATAGCAGACTAAATAATACAGAAGAACGAATAAGTGATCTGGAGGACAGAATAATGGAAATCATCCAACCAGAACAGCAGACAGAAACACAAATGAAAACAAAACAAAACAAAAAAAAGAAAGTAATATAAGAGAACTACGGGATAATATAAAGCATGCCAATCCATACATAAGAGGGGACATAAGAGGGGTCCCAGAAGGAGAAGAAAGAGAAACGGGGATCCAAAATGTATTTGAAGAAATTAGGGCTGAAAACTTCCCAAACCTAAAGACGGAAACACATATCCAAGTACAGGAAGCACAGAGGATTCCAAACAAGATGAACCCAAACAGACCTTATAATTAAAATGGCCAACGTTAAAGATAAAGAGAGGATTCTAAAGGCAGTGAGATAAAAACAAAGAGTTGGTTACAAGGGAACCCCCATAAGGCTAACAGCTGATTTCTCTACAGAAACATTACAGGCCAGAAAGGAAGGGCAAGATATATTCAAAGTCCTGAAAGACCTGGCTTGGCTGCCTTTTGAGTTAATTTCTGGAGATTCCATTAACTAGAAATCAATGCCAGAAATCTTGTTGAGTCATAAATCTTGAATCTGATCCCATCCCAGACCTCTTGTTTACTCTCTTAAAAACAGGACTTGGAGCTCTGTGCATCCGCAGGACTTCAGTTTAAAGGCTTCTTTCAAACCTTCTTCCTTGGGACAGGATGACAGGAGAGTTTTAAACAGAGATATTCTGCCCCCTATCAGCCAGCCTCCCAATTTATTGTTTTACAGGGGATGATGTGGCTCGATAACTTCTATCAGGCCTGTGGGGAGAGAGGACAGCAGAGAGGTTTGAGAAGGGAGATTTCTAGTTATTTATTTAGCTCTTCTTAAGCCCCAGTACTTTCCACTGTGTTTCAAATTTCCTGACTTTGCTTGAAAAGGGGGAAATTCTGTTACATCTCACACCGTTGGCTACTGTCTGACCCTCAGGAGTCTTGGAGATCTGGCACTGGGTTGAGATCCTCCCCTGCCCCACCCCAGTTCCACAAAATACCTCAGGTCATGTAGTTCTAGATTTGAAGTCCTATAATAAATAACACTCCTCTTTTCATTGATTAATTTCTGTATTGTCAGGTACATTTTGGTTGCAAGTGGCAGAAACCCAACCAAAATTAGGTTGAGATGGTTTAATTAGGGTGTTTATTAGATGGATGGGAGGTAGGTGGTTTAATTAGGATGTTTATTAGATGGATGGGAGGTAGGTCACCGGAAGAAAGGAGGAGCTATAAGAGACAGGGTAGCTCTGAGAACCTCAGCTGCTGGACCTGAGACTTGACATCACCAGAATGCTCTGTCTCTCGTCTCTGCAGGAAAATTTTCTCCACGGAGTAGGGAAAGTGGCTGCTGGCAGAGGCAGACGTACATCCTTTCAGCTTTATAAGAAGTATCTGAGAAACCAGCTCCTTTTATAAACATCCTGGGAGAGTACTATGATGTCCCGACTTGGTTTGTACACACTCATAAGCCAATCACAGTATCTTGGAATGAAAGGTGTAGGGATGTACTGAGCATCCAGACCAAGGTTGTCTGCCTTTATCAGGCACCATTTGAGCATCAGTGCAACTCTTCTGGTCCACACCTCTAGCTCTAGTCACTACTGAAGCACTCAGTCCCCAGAGTATTTCCAGAGTCTTGTAGCCAGAGCATCTACTGAACCAATGTATAAATGCTCTCTGCTTTCATTTACAGGCATATAATTATTGGGCATCAGTCCCCACAGCAGTGGCAGCTACCTTGATAATGCAACCATGTGTTGTTTTCCTCTTTTTACCTTTTTATTCACTTGGCCCCTCATTCTGGCTCCTGGAATCATTTTTCCAAATAAACTAACTGCGTGTCAGCCATTACCTCTATCTGTGCTTTTTTTTTTCTTTCAAGGGGATGATAGGGAGGGCCCTGACTAACCTAAAGCTCTATTTGCTTTTGCCAGGGACATCCTCCCCAAAACTATGTGGATTGAGTACTGAAGACCTGTTCTTACTGGAAGACAGAGAAGGAAATGAAACATAGGCAGATTAAAAAAACACATTATCCAGAGCAAGGAATAAGAGAGAAAACACTTTTGGCTGTAAATTGTTTTCCATCTCAATTGGTATTAACTATTAGTTCTCACTAATGTTGGCAAATGTTCGCTGCAAGCTCTTCAATGAAAACCGTACCAATTCCTTTCTTCTTTCCTGTGGAAGAGACCACTAGCATCTCAACAAAGTCCATTTACTCTCCTTTCTGGGCACTTGAGTAGACTTCATTTCCCAGCATCTCTTACAGCGAGGTGTGGTCTTGTGACTAATTTCTAGTCAATGGAATGTGAGCAGAAGAATTTGACAATCTCCATCCTGACTCATATCTCCCATTTGTGCTTTCCCTTGCTCTTTCTTCCCTCGGGCTGAATGATATGACAGCCTCTGATCAACTTTAGGAGCCACATTTTAAGGATAGTAAAGCAACAGTCAACCTGGGGCCCAGAAAAGTGACTTCAGGAAGCAAAGCTGCAACTCTCACTCACCTGGAACCATTCTGGTATGTTATATGGTGGGAAACAAAGTTCTATTCTGTTAATCCATTACATGACAAGGTTTATTTGTTAATTGCAAGGCAACCCAACCTAATATACCTCCTTCTCCATTTTTGCTCCCTTTCCTTCTCTCCTTCCTTCAATACCACATGCATTTCAAGATCCTTGTAACTCATGGACTTACTGCTTTGCAACACCAAACATTCTTACTCTCCCATATTGGACATTTGAATATTATAAAGTCTTGTGCCCTCTTGTGCCCTTTGGATAATACCTAATTAACTAAATGTTGTAAATGAATACACTAAGTAACACTTTTGGTAGATTAGTTCCTGACACTCTGCAGTTTCTGGAAAATATCTCAAAATGTTATTCTAGTTATAAAAAGGCAGCATTCCGAAAGTAAGATAGCTAGGTCATCTACAAATTGAAGACATCTGAAAACTATTCCTTAGAGTCACATATTTATTTACTTAGTGTCACTCAGTTAAGCAGAGGTAAAATAAGGCGAGCAACCCGGGACAGCCAGAGAAACTCACACATGTGCACAGGAAGACGGGAACAGAAATGTTCCTTATAGCATGGTTTGCAATAATAAAATGTTGGAAACAAATAAAATGTCCATCAAAGGGAGAGTAAACAAACTGTGCTATATTCATACAATGGAATACTATTCAGAGATTAAAAAATGAATAAATAAAACATGGGTACATATATCTAGTTAGACACCTCTCAGAAACATAATTTTGAGGGGGAAAAATAAACAAGTTGCAGAAGGATAAACAAGTTGATGCTATTTATATGAACTTTAAAAATGCACACTAAAATCATATATTGTTTATAAACACATATGCATGTGGTAAAAAGATAAAATGAAAAACAATTTCAGAATACTAATTTCTAAAAAAAGCAATTTCTGAGTAAGGTGGTATGGGACAGAATTGGGAAGGGTGTGATAGGTGCTTCAAATACATCTTAAATATTTCATTTCTCAAAAAATATGAGATGCAAATATGACAAATATTGAAGTTTGACAAAAGCTGGATGGCAAGCACAGCATGTGCAAGATACTGATCTCTGTACTTTTCTGTGCTTCTTATATTTCACAGTTTGTTAAATGTGGGGAAAAAAAGAATGCACATGTATATCTTACAACCTCAGCAGGGAGATATGCAAGATTGTGGTGAGTGTGTTTGTGTAATCCTAGCCTTTGCTCTAGCCAAGGTGAAAGGAAAGATGTTATAATACATTTTTAAGAAGACAAAAAAAAAAAAAATCCTGTGTGTAACTTAACTCACCCAGTCAAGCTTCTAGGCATGGAAGAGGCAGTATCTCTGAAAGATTTCTACCAAAAACATCTCCCTTGGTTTACTACTGTACCTAAATTCCTGCCTTCACAGTTTGGGTTTCCAGGAGTCTTCCATTATCTGGGCTGTATGCAGTAACCCATACCTTGAAGCTATTATCAGCCATTATCACTCCTGCATGGTCTTGAAGGCAGAGGACATAGCTCTGATGCATGTGATGGGGGCAGAGGAGAAGCATGTGTGTGGGGTAGGGGAGTCCTGCTGCAGAATAGCAAACATTGACGGGAACTATACAGAGAGGAATTTTAGTGGATAACATGATGTAATGGGAAAAGCATGGACCTTGTTTCCAGTCCCTGCTTTGGAAAGTTGCTTATCCCCAATGAGCCTTTTTTTCTTCTTTTGTAAAGTGATGCCTACGCCATAGGTTGGTGGAGGGATTAAAGGAGACAACAAACCGAAAGGATTAATATAACTACCTGAATCATGTTGTAGATTTCCTGTTCCTTCCATACTTCCAAGGGGTAACTCACATACAGTGGAGGGAGTCTTGGGCGGTAGGTTAGGAGGCCCAGGCTCTCTGTGTGGCATCATAGCAGAAGGAACTCAAAGATGAGGGAAGTGTGGCAGCGAGAGGAGGAGGGAAATGCGGAAGGAAAAGAGGCAGTGTACAGAACGTGTGTGACAGCCCGGGTCTTCCCGGAAGTGTACACAAGATGTTTCTCCTGCTGCCTAGCTACTCTTAAAATTGAAGCCCCCCCCCCCTTGGATACAAAAGTGAAACTCAAAGTTAGAAGCCCCTTTCCCCCACCCCTTTGGAAATTCTACAGAACGGTGAGTGAGGAGCGTTCCAATGTATTTCTTTTTCCTCTTCGTTAACACAAAATAGACCAGCCCCAAAGCGGTAGCACACAGAGATAATTTTTGAGTAAAGACAAAGTCCCCAAAGTGTTTTGCTTCTGCTTCTGCTTCTTGTGTGTGCAGTGCCCCTTCTTGTTCCGGATGGCGTGCTTTGCGCCAGTTAGCTATGGAGAACTTTCCTCAGCCTGGACATCACGCCCTATTTCTCCTGACCCCCAACCTTTCCCTTGTTGTCTCCTGGTGCGTTCTCAGTGAGTTTTCTTAAAGTTAACTGTTTCCATGCCAGTGAGGAAAGCAGCAGCCCCCACGGAGGCCTGTGAATGATTATGAAATTGTCCTTTTCCAAGCCTCAAAACATTGAAGTCTGGGCTAGCTCTCACATGCCCCTGCTGTCTCTGTCACTAGGTACCTAACTCAGCCTCTGCCTCCCAGGGAAAGAATGCACCTCCTTCCCCATTTCACCCCAACACCAAATAAATTGCCAACGATCAAGTGGGATTAAAACTATACTGCAGGGGGAGGGTATAGCTCAAGTGGTGGAGCATGTGCTTAGCATGCACAAGGTCCTGGGTTCAATCCCCAGTACCTCCATTAAAATAAGTAAATAAATAAGTGAACCTAATTACTGTCCCCCCTCAAAAAAAAAACTACACTGCAGTACTTAACTGGCAGGGAGGATACCATGAACACAAAGGTGGTTCTCCCAGGGCGAGGCTTATCCATTGCACTCTGGATGTGCTGACCCTATGATTTCCCCAAATGTGGGAAACTCAGCTGCATAACTTGTGGTAGTTGAGGAATGTGTTCATGCTCTCCCCTGAAAAAAAAATATACTGCAAATATGCTGTGGAGCAACTGGAAATCTTACACATTGCTGGTGGAAGTGAAAAATGATACGATCTCTTCTTTAGAGAACAGTTTGTTTCTTATCAAGCTGGAAATATAGTTGACATAAGACCAAGAAATTCCACTCCTACATATTTATCCAAGAGAAAAAAAAATTGTATTTATAAAGACCTATACACAAATGTTTATAACCATTTTATTCATAATAACCCCAAGTGGAAATAATTTAAGTGCTCACAGTAGGTGAATAAATAAACATACGTGTGGTCTACTCATACAATTAACACTACTCCATAATGAGAAGAAACAAACTATTGATTCATGGATGAATCTCAAAAACATTATGTTGAGTGCAAGAAGTTAGAGACAAAGAGTATATATGTTTGATTCCATTACATGGAATTCTAGAAAAGACAACATCTAATCTATAGGAACAGAAGTTCAGCGGGTTGCCTAGGGCTGGGGTTGGGAGGGCTGATTGCCAAGGTTACAAGAGATCTTCCTGAGGGATGGAACAGTTCTCTACCTTGACCGGGGTAATGGCTACATGACTGCACAAATTTGTTAAAACTCATCAAACCATACTTATAAAATATGTATATTTTCTTGTATGTAAATTATCCCTCAATAAAGATTAAAACATTGTATGACTATACAACAAGAAGAAGTTGGAGATACCAATAAAGCATGTAGTTAGTAGAAACAGAAGCTCCTTGAATGACCTGTGGTGAAAGGCTTAGGTTGTAGGAAGTAGGATCTAGGAACAGCTGTTAATCAGTGGCTTGAGCTGCAAAACAATGAATAAATTTTGGTATGTATTGGTTAATTCAATGAATTGGGCACCTGTACCAAAAAAAAAAAAACAAAACTCCACTATGACCTCAGAGAAAATTATATATTCAGAGTTGCCCTGAAGGCCTAAAGGACTAGGCTCTGCAAACAGGTAATAATAACCATTATTAAAATCTTAATTATTACTTTTTATTGTATTTGTACTTCTCTTGGTGAGTAATATACCTGTATGATCACAATGAAGTTTCCTGAAATTTAAACACAATCTATTATTGGAAGATACTAATGTTGATAACTAAATACAGGCTGAACATGATTTTCCAATATGAGATAATGTGCTTAACATTTCACATGAATGTAAATCATTTTGTCAAGTAAGGCCTCATTTTATATCACAGAAGGGCAATTATAAGGAAATCCTGGGGTGTTGCTTTAAAAAATCAAAACTCAAAAAGACAGACCCCAAACTATGGTATATGAAAGCTGGATGGCAATTTAGGTAAAGCCACAGACTGACCCCTCATGCTAACATTTTCTCTGCCAAGACACAGTCAGGTTGGTTCCAGGAGCCAGCCTAAGAGAAGAATTATATATTGCACTCTCCCCAGATGGAGACCCACCAATCTGAGTGATGGAAAAGTGCGTTCTACACTTCATCATGATTTTGAACCAGGTATCTATATGAGGATACTTTTTAAATACATTTTTTACACTATTCTGATGCATTTTCAATGCTTGAGTGGCATGGCACCAATATGAGCAAGATGCCAGCTTTTGGTTAGCTAGCTGTTCCCTGGGCACACTGTGGAGAATGCCAGCTCTCAAGTCTGTTTGAGTTTCCAAACCTTTCGTGGCAAAATTAAACTCAAAAAAGAAAAAAAAAAAACCCTCACATATTCTGCTTGCTAGGCAGTCCTATCACACAGATTTCAGAATAAAGTCATTAGTATTGAGGAATTCTCCTAATTATGCTTGGAAACCTGACACGCAGTTTTGATAGTCACTTCATGTTGTGCTGCCCAGCTTGAACTCTAAAAATTGTTCAACTGCTAAACCAAGTACATCCCAGGTTTGCCAAGGAAAATAATCTGTTTTCCTATTTCCTGTGCTCCAACAGGGTACAAAACATAGAATAAGCCAAAATTCCTCCACAGTGGGCTTGCAGTCTTAAGGAGACCATTATTTTCAATGCAGAAAGTCAAATATTTTTTCCAGAACCAATTTTCTTGCTGACCACACTGAACATTGAGAAATCAGTGAGCGCCTTTTTGAGAAAAATTGAATTGAAGAAGGAATTTGGCTTTAGACAACAGGAAGTGGGTTTCTATTGCTGTACGAGGTCAAGAGAGAAGGACTTCTCAACCACGTTGTCAAAGGTGGGCGAAAATCTCTAGAGGCAGTGACTACTCCTTTTGATGCTTATCTAAACCAAAGCAAGGTTTATCCATCACTCCTCATTTAATGACGAAGCCAGGATAATACTGATGGGTTATTCTCTCTTTTCAAGGGAGGGATCAAGTTGGGAAAGACCAATTCAACACTTTTAAGAAGTCTTTAGCAAAGACATATTTCATCCATTAGGGTAATGTTTTCCTCAGGCTTGTCCAGGAATAAATCCCAATCTTCTCCCCTTAACATCCCAAAGACACAGCTGATTTGTTTTTAGTTGGGGCAATGAAATGTTTAAATGGGAAACACATGTCCATTTGGTCTGGAGAGGACATGCTAGGAAGCTTCTTGTTTACGAGGCCCCCACTCAGCAATAATCTGACAGCCACAGAAAGACTAAACAAGTAACTAGCAATTAACTCCTAAATAATAGTTCTTCCTGGGAAGACAGTGGATTTTAAATCCATGTAGAACACTCAGTACGTAATGTAAGGTTTAAAAGGCTCTTTATTTCAAAAAGGAGGAAGTGCTGTTAAAAACCTTACTTAGTTGTTGCACTTCTTCTTGGAACACAGAAAATTTGGCCTAACTCTTCCACCCAAGTGCTCATGATCCCGGATCGCTGCCTGTCCGAGGTAATGTTTCCACGTGGCTATTTCCTCCCTGCGTTTCTTTCACCTTTACATTCTTTTCTAAATTCTGAATCCCAAGCAAACTCTGGAAATAAGAAGAAAAAATATTGTCTCCTGAGAGAATTAAACTTGATGAGCAACACAGAGAAGTTGCTGAGTTAAAGGAACCTCAGGAGACATATGGAGTGGAAGTTTAAGGTCAGCAGCTTTGGTACCAGGACAGGGGCACACAGGCGGGATCACAGTCTAACAGTTTTCCCTGAAGCTGTTACCACGGCATAAGTGTGTGCTCATAGCCCTGTGTGCTGTTAAAAGTGAGTCTTTCTTGTAAATAAAATATGGCAAGTTTAATCACGTGGAATATTCTATACAACTTCTATGAGTAGTGTTTCTAGAAATAACAGGTTTTAGAAACAAAGTATGTCCTTAAATTGACATGTGATTTTGTATACTGAGGTTAACCTTGTTAGAAGATCTAAATTACATTATTTTTATTATTACACTATTATTATTATTACATTATTTCCTACATTCTTTAAATCCCACCCAATAATGTTTTCTAGTGTTTGAATATTTGCTATAACCTATAGTTCTTTTTAGTACTATTAAACTTAATATCTACTATTTGTTAATAATGAACATTAATAAAATAATAATTAATAATAAATATATTTACAAACAAACATGTTTTAGGTATCCATAGTAAGAAGTAAAGAGTGTAAAGAATGTTGAAAGTCTTTTAAGAATAACTTATGACTTTGGAAATTCCCAAGAATTCCCAGGAATTCTAATTTCTTGTACCCCAATCCTAAGATTAATACTTGTTGGGAATTTAAAGCAGTAGTCCTTGGTGAACTTAGGAGGGAACATCATTCGTAAATGGAAGACTGGGTTCCCAGTGTTCAGTGCCTTAGCAAAGCTCAGTGAACATGTTTTGAACTTGGAAATTGGCAAGAGCTAGATATGAACCTTCCTTCAGAGACGTGCCCTCCAGACAGCCTTGGGTGAGCCACTGGCAATATGGAAAAGCTAGCATTTTACCGGATTGTTGATGAGCTCCAGTAAGATTAGGAATTTCACTTTGTACCCTTTTATACACTTTAGATAAGTAAGAGGAATAAATTCAGGCAATTACCTCAAATAATATTGCCAATTATTTTGTGTGCTCATGTATAATATTGGGAAGAGCCAAAACTGAGGTGGAATGCTGACTGGGAAATTAGTAGACTTTTGTGGCTAGTTCCAAGTATTCTATCCCTAGTAAAGAGTCTTCTCCATCTGCAGAATAGGATCAGGAATGGGTATGGTAAATGGCTGATGGACTTTGAGATTCTGGAGATTTCTACTGACTAACTTCAGCAAGGCTCCAGATCCAGGGGCCTTTCTTTTTCAAAATTGGAAAATCTTTTACTAGCCTAATGGGAAGATACAAAGATGGGATCAGCCAGAACAAAAAATCAAAGATCAAATGTGGCCCAAGAATGCTATCCAAATATTTAAAGTCATTAAGACACCTTAACCATCCGGTTTTTCCACTGTTTCCAACCTCGACCATTTAAGTACTATATTATACTTTCTATAACATCTGCATACCATCTGTACTCTTATTTCTTTAATATTTTTTCTTTAATTTGGTCCACTTTTAACTTAGCCTTGTCCCAAACAATAATAAACATGAAATTATTGATTGATGTGCAAATTATATTTCCCTAAAACACATTTGCGTAACTATTACATATACTATAACACATTGGTACATAACTATTACAGTAAAAAATGTCCATCTGTATACTATTTAAGATCATCTTGTCTACCACTGGACCACACTTTGGGAAAGACTTCTAAAGACCATTTTCATTGAGTTTACTAACAAAGCCTAAGGAAAGGCATCTTGTCTTAAATGAGTAAACAGCAGGCCTGTGAAATCACACAGGACCCCATGCTCAGAAGGGTCCCAAGCTTCATTTAATGATCAATTGTCACCTTCCTAAAATTCTTAACAATTTTTAAACAAGAAGCCCCACATTTTCATTTTGCACCAGGTGCTGCAAATTATCTAGTTAGTTCCAAAAGGATACAGGACTACAAAAGGATTGGCATCAGGACATAGCTCAGCTGTGACATAGCTCCCCGAAATTCGTTTTCCGTCAACAACTTTTTGCAATGAATCATTAAGTAGTTATTAGAAAAATCACCACTCTAAAATTCTGCAAGACATCCAAGGAAGATAAAAAAGAAATGTAAGATATGTATTACTTTATATTAGAGGTTATAGTCTGGTTGGGGAGTTAAGGTGATCTTCATTATTCAATTAGATATTCCATAATAAAGGGCTAAATTATATACTGTGGATAATAATTATAATAGTAGCTTATCAAAGAAAGGAATCTCAAGGCAGGAGCAGTTGGAGAAGATGTTAAAGGGAAAGATTTGAGCCATTTAACATGTCACATATCTATTTTTAGAAATGTCTATGCTAAACTGTCACATAGAACCCTCCACAGTCTAGTCCTAACCTTTCTCTCCAGCTTCTTCTCTAACCAATTTCCCCCCAATACAGATCTGTCCCAGAAACTCATAAAACCCAGGTCAAGAGCATCAGTGGAGGCTCAAATACCATGTGTTTAAAAGTTTTAAAGCAAGGTAATAAGCTGTTCAATAATACTATCCTACCTTGATTATCCTATCTTTATAATGATCTGGAAGGCCAAGTTCTAATTTAGATTTCCTGGACTCCTAGGAGTTCCACTCGTGAGCATGGTGGAGTGGGAACAGCCGGCTCCCAGCCTCAGGCTCACAGCCCACCCCCCTTCTGTTACTGTATCCAGCCCCAGCCAACAGTGTGAGGAGTCTGATGCATGCTGTGTGGACCAGCTCACATATCCAAGCACATCCACACATACATAAATTCCTGTCTTTTGTTCTCACCTCAGTGTAAGTAAGCTCATATCAGCAGTGTGATCTGCCTTTGGGAAGGTGAATTTGAGGAAAAGGTCTGTGCAGGTCCTCAAGCAGGTTTGGGGCCATCTGGGATCCCTGGAAACCAGATTGGGGTCTGCAAAGGGCAAGGGTGGAAAGGAGGGTAATGGGAGCTCGGTACGGGCTCTGGGTGGGTCTATCTTCTCTCTCATGAACTTCTCGTTTCATGGAAGGTGTGTATCTGGAGAAGGGCTGAAGCCTGGTCCTGTAATACACAGGACCTCAGGAAGGCATAGCCAATACACCCTGTGTTCTTACCCTCTTCCTAATTTCCCCTTTTCCCTAAAAATTGTTTTTAAGTATCATATATATATATACACACACACACACACACACATGCACACACACACACACACACACACACACATACATCACTCCGCCTGTCTTTTTCACATGGAACACCCATACCTACTCTGTTGTGTATCATAAGACCTTGTTCAAATGCTACGTTATCTATGAAGCTTGGTAAACTCTCTTAGGCCCAGATAGTTCATTTCTGCTTCGTGTTCCCTTAAAGTTTTATTTATGCCTCTTTGATGATCTCTACTATCTTGCATTGTAATCACTATTTTCCTCCAGTAGACTGTGAGTACTCTGTGCATGCCTGGCCTCTTGTACCTCTCTCTCACAAACGTGTTTCCCAGGGGAATAAATGAATGAAATATACTCTTGTGGCCCCAAATGTGCCATGCTATGTAAAAGTTTGTTTATCTTGGAGCATCACCAGTCTCTTAAGAGTAGACTTAAGCATCTACATGGCACCATTCTGGTGAAAACTGGAAACACTCAGTCATCCAGATGTTGGGTGTCATGTGGATAAATCCCCAGATGATTGACTGAAATTTTCAGTTTTCATCGGAATGATTGGCATTGTGTATATAGGGTCTAGTGTTATCAGCCGTTACACCCCCACCACGGTGGGTTCAAAAAGTTACTATTACAGACACAAATGCTCAGCAAGCTATTAATGGGATGCAGCATTCTTCGTTGTATGCTACTCACGTGAAAGCTGACAAGTTCAGTGCCAAAGGTGATTTCAGTTCATCAGTCTAACTGTCATTAGCAACTAGCAGTTATTGGGTATTCACATGTGCAAAGCACATTTTCAAATGCTTTCATGACAAACATTAGCTGATGAGAGATGATTCTTTGTTAAGCCATGGAATCGACTTTCTTGTCGCCTACCAAACAATTTTCTAAGAATTATGCTTAAATGATTCAAAGTATGTACTACATTTTCACTATTAAAAGCTCACACAGTTCATGGAAGTCCTCTGTCTCCCCAGTTCCCTGCCCCTTGTCCTTGTCCTTTATCCCAAACTCCATTAACTGGACATGCATTTGCTTGGTACATCCTGCCACTTAGCTTGGGAAGCTGAGTTGCAGCGGAAACACAATGTACTGAGTTGCCTCTGTATTTGAGGAAACTCACTGAACCTCTCAGGAGTTCTGTTTCTTGATTTCTTGTTAACAATATCTGCCTTACAGAGTTGCTGTGACAATGAATAAGGTAATGTATGAGAAAGCACTCTGAAAATTCCTAAATAATACAAAACTAGTCAGGGTTATGACTACTTGCCTTAAGTGTACCTTTCCAATTGATTTGAGGTTTTATCTCTCCTCAAAACAAGCTTAGATGGTATCTGAGCAATGGTCCTTTAGGGTGTCCAGATATGACGGCAAAAAAAAAAAAGTCAATTAAAGTGTAATAATTAGTAATGATGGTGTTTGTGATGGGTAACAAGAATAATAATCCTTCAAGTACAGATGGGAAATTAAAGACCTGGAATTTCCCACAGGTTTTCAAGGAGATGCCAGGACTTCTAATGCAAATTCCAAAGCTCAGTGTGCTCATTCTACTGCACTGACCTCCCCCAGCAATATTTCTTCCTTAGGGAGTTATAAAGTGAGACCTAATTTTTCATGTGCTTTTATGTGGCTCTCATGATGGAAGAGCTGGAGAGAATCAAAGAACCAACTCTGGCCATTGTGTCTGAGTGGTGCGATCTGGGCACAGGCCGTGGGGTCTCTCTTGATATGGGGGCCTGTGGGCCAGGCACTGCTGTTCCATGTGGCACTGTGATAAAAAGTGGCAGCCAATAAGAATAGAATTGTCCCTCTTCCTTGAAGCAGTGACACAAGCAAATGTGCCCTGGCAGCTTTTTCCGAACAAACACATTTGGCCAGCCGTCGCCCGCAGCTTCAAGAGAAATTTGAGAACACAGACATTTAAAAAGCCCCACGTCTGGGGGAGAATATAAGCACTTATTACAGAACTGGCAGGTAAGATTCAGGAAAGATACTCTTTAGATTAGAACTAGTCAAAGGAAAGGCCAGACAGCTAAAGAAGCAGTTGTTTTAATTGCACAACAATACCACATGGTGGCTCCAGAAAGAACTGCACTGAGAAGGCAAAATAGAATCTAAAACCCGTTTTCCCCCCATGCAGCCTCTTTCTCCAAGGCATGGTGAGAATTTCAGAAAAACAGGTGCAGTTAAAAATAGGAAATTTGCTGAATATCAGAAATTGCTTCTTGAATATTTCAAAGAAGTATGTTAAACTAGTCTATTCTGTGGAATCCTCTCTGACAGCGCCCAGGTGCAGAGGAGCCTCACCGCACTGGTGTGTGAAAATTGCCGACTTTACTTGTCTTTCTCGCCCAGGAGGTGGTAAATCCCTCGGGGACAGGGCTGTGTCTCTCATCTCTGGAAGGCAGGCTAGCGTAGTGCAGAGAGCTTCTGTGAGACACTAGCCTGTTCCACATTAACTGTGTGACCTTCGGAAAATGACATACTTATTAGACTCAGTTTCCTAACTGGAAAAGTGAAGATCGAAATAACTGCTTCACAGAGTCATTACCAGGAAGGTTAGTTCATGGTGAGCCGTGCCCAGCATACAGCAGACACTTAATCGATATTTCGTGAATGGATATAAGATGCATCTGTAAAACATCTGCTATTGTATTTTTCATTTTGAAACCTGTGTCTTCAGTATTTTTTCAAAAACGCAATTTAAAAAGAAGTATTAAATTAAGACTTTCTCTTTGTATATGCTTCTTGTTTTTTTTCTTTTGACCTTCTTTCATATCACCTCTTCGGGAAGACACTCCTTATTTGGGCTTATATAATTTTTTCTGCTTGTCTCTTCAATCTCTCCTCTTACTACATATAACAATATGTGAAAATATCCCCTTGACCTGCAACTCCATCAACTCAGTCTTTTATCTTTCTCCATTTTACTATCAAAATTCTCAAGTGCACTTTCTCCTTCTAATTCTTTACTGTGAAGACATACTACAAACACACATACAAGTTTCAAAACTAGTTTATTATCCACTATGCTACAGAAACCAAATTTATTCTTGAACATCTCCAATGACTTTGTAATCATTAAATTTCATGGACTTCAAAACCTTATTATAAATTTTTAAATAAATTCCCTTTTTAAAAATAAAAGTTCTATGTTCTAGAACCAAAGCCACAGTTTATTAGTTTTATGCTATCAAGTGAGTCTCCTTAAAGGTCTTTGGACCTCAACTTCCAAATATGTATTCCTCACCAAATTGTGAGAATAAAATAAGACAGGGTATATAAAAGTTCCTTAAAAACTGTGAAGTGTTGTGCTCATATTAGGAATTATTGCTCTTGTTACTACTATTAGGGACATAATTTAATTAGAAACAGATCCTGCTCCGTTTCTAAGAAGACCTTATTGCTTACCTATAAGGAAGACCTATGGAAGATAATTTAGAGGGACACGAATGAGTGCTGAAAGAGCCAGTGTAAAAGTTTCTTTAAAACCTTAGCATGGAGTGACTAGATTGGGGTGGATAAGGAACAGACATTCAATCACTGTTGGAATTGATGAAGAAATGATATTGATACAGAGAGCAGATCTTTGAGTAGCGTCTTAAAGATGGATAAGGTCAGTGGTAGGAAGATGATTCCAGGCAAATGGGCCTGTAAGGATGTATGTGATGCAGTGGAAGGTGACGATTCTGGAAAAGTAGGCAAGAACTGTGTCGTCCAGAGAATATATACCATTATTACACTGTGCTCATTTCTTACAAAGAACGTTCTAGAATGGCAATAAGGACAATTGTGTGTTGGTATTTCCTTATCCTTTCCCAAATTACATTTTAATAATAATTCACCTTTCTTTTAAATTCCTCTAGGGCAGATGTTCTTAGCTGGGGGTGATCTTGCCCCAGGAAACGTGGCAAAGTCTGCAGACATTGCTCATCATCACAATTAAAGGAAAGCCACTGGTATCTCGAAGGTTGAGGTCAGAGATGCTGCTACACATCTTACAGTGCACAGGACAATACCACACAACAAGAATTATCAGCTCCAAATATTCTAATACTATTATTCTCCAGAATAAAGCAGTCTCATTCAGAAGAATTTAGCCACTTTGTTTCCCAGGCCTCTGTCCAGTCAGTCCTCATGCCTGTAAGGTCTTACCTTTGACTCCAGGTTGCTTATTAGAGTATTTTCTTAAACAAAGTAAATTCTTTCTGCAAGAGAAAATCTGGCGCCAGCTATTAGGATGGTAGACTTTCACATGCTAGGTAGAGACTCAGGTGGAGGAGAAGGGTATTACACTCATGCTTACTTGGAACACAGACAGCTCTGGAACCCTGAAGATGGGCAGATTGAGGAGCATCAGGTGACAGCACCATGCACAGCAGGGGTAGCAGCTAAGGAGAACTGTCCCATCCATGGCTTTGTGAGAGGACACCCACTAACCAGGGAGGGGCTGTAGGGTGGAAAGGAGTTCGGGAGGAAAAACACAGCAGACGTGTGATGGCGGCTGTAGTGGGGAGATTGATTTGTGAGACTATCCATCATTGCTTGGAGATTTTTAGACATAACTGGGAGGGACTGTGGAAGACGGGGGTCTCTCATGAGCAAGTAGGAGCAAAATACAGGAAAGTTACATCATTATATAATTGTGATACAACTGTAACACTATATAATTCCAAGTGAGCCTGAAGACATTTGTGTGATATATAAGCAGCCAGATGTCCAATTCCAGGGAAGAAATATTCTAGTAGACTTGCTTTGGGGGTCAAGAAACATTCCTTACAGCTGTAGGATAAGTGTAACTTTTTATGGTACATTAGCATTTTAATTTAAGCAGAAAAAAGCACTTTTTGATTTACTGTATAGAAAATTAATTGAAGAAAGAACTAATAATTCTTAGTAGTTTATTATAGTTTAACACAGGAGACTCGACCCCAGGGGAAGGTCCTCTGGAATCCAGTTCTTACCCTCCTACTTCTGTTTGTAGCTGTCATGGCCATTTGTCATCCAGTCAGAATGCAATCCCTAATGCCAGAGAGACGCTGGCCACCGAGGAGAGACGAGAGCCTGGTGCTCTAGGAAAGCTGCCTGATATGATGCTGAGGCTTGGAGAACCTGCCCATCCTCTGCACAACTCCGAAAGCTATAAATATATGTGGGTAGGACAGCACCATAATCTGGGAAATGAGTACAGATCCCTGTCACGCTCAGAGACAAGGGATAACTAAATACACATACATAATACATGTACATAAATAAATGTCTACCTGCTAGATTAGAGGCATGGATCACAGCCTGTGGAAATCTATTGGAATTTAAGAGAGGAAACAGTATTCAGTTACTTTAGAAAGAACAGTTATATCATGTAAACATATCACAATTTAACTCATTGTTATAAATAAGGCTTTAGTAAACACAGTTATTACAAATATTTGCCCATATATTTTATTATTTTAAAAACAGATTTCTAGAATTGGAATTACTGAGTCCAAATTATGAGTTGTTAGGATTATCAGTACATATTGCAACATAGTTTTCCAAAGCTATTGTGTTTGTTATCATCCCTCCGACAGTTCATGGTATAATACAATGGTCTTGCTAACAATTCATCTTTTACTTTCAATAGTTTGACTTAAATAATTGGATAATATAATAGTTTAAGACTATTGCCTTTATTTTTAGATAGTATGTTTTATTACATAAAAATAACTTTTTATTCCAATGAATTTTTTTCACCTAACCAGTATCTACCATTAATCATGCTTACATTGCTGCCATTATTCGTGTATTTGCATTTGCTAATAAATAATTATTTATACTTAAAAAAAGAATAGTTGTATATTAAAAATATATTAGTTGTGTATTTATATATTAACAGTACATATAACAATAGTGCACTGATTAAAATAGACCACTGAAGCATCAGTATTTAACAACACTTTTTAGACTGATTTTTTATGACTTTGAGCAAGTCACTTAAACTTCTCGCCCAACTGGAGGATAGGGTTCAGAATGTCTTCCTTTTAAATTTGTTGAGAATGACTTGATCTATATACTTACACCAGCGTATACAGCTTTTTCCTATCGAGCTTCTTGCCTTCAAGCAACCTTCTTAATTCAGTTAAAAAACATTTATTCAGGCTTCCTATATGCAAGCACGCTTTTAGATGCTTGGGTACATTGATGGAGCTTATGTTCCAGAGACAGAGAGTAAACAACATACATAATAAAATAAATTTTATAGTGTTGAAAGGTAATAATTGCTACAAAAAATAGAAAGCAGAAAACAGAGTAAGGAAAGTCAGAGATGCCAAGAGAGGAAGCAGGTTGTAATGCTGATGTACTGCCTGCCTCTGGACCAGAATAAGCACGACAGAGGCTGGTAGAAGATAATGTCACAGAGCTAATGGGGATCCAGATCATACAAGGCCCATAGGTTGTTGTGGAAACTTTGATTTTACTGTAAGTGACACGGAGAACTTTAGCAGAGTTTTTAACAGAGGAAGGCCCAGATTTAACAGTTTTTCAAAAAGGATCCTCCAGCAGCTGTGATGAAAGTAAAGAAGGATTTCTCAGCCTCAGCACTACTGACATTTCAAGTCAGATGATTCTTTGTGGTGGGTGCTGGCCTGTGTATTTACAGTATTTAGAGCATCTTTGACCTCTGCCCCACTGCATGCCAGTGGCATCACCTCTCCCAGTTGTGACAATCAGAAATGGTCTCCACATATTACCAAATGGAGGACACAAAATTGCCTTCAGTTGAAAGCCACTTGGACAGACTATTGAGGGATAAGAATAGATGTAGGAAGATCTTTCAGGAGGCTGTTACAATAACCCAGCACAGAGATAAATGTAGCTCAGAGCAGGTGGCAGCAGAAGACATGGTAAGCAGTGTTTGGATTCTGGATAGATTTTGAAGGCAAAGACAAACAGAATTACTGATGGATTGTATGTAGGATGTGGGAAAAAGAGAAGAGTCAACAAAAGAGAAGAGATATTGTTGAGAATGGCTCAAAAATTTTGGCCTGTGCAAATGGAAGGATGGAATTGCCATTAACAGAGATATGAAAGGCTATGGAATAAACAAGTTTAGAGAGAACAGCCAAGAAAATCAGGAGTTTAGTTTGGGAAAGGTTGAATTTGGGACAGCTTAGTAGACACTCAAAGATGCCAGGTAGATGAGGAGACATACAAATCTGCAGTCAAGGGGAGAGTTCTCAGCTGAAGACATGAATGTGGGAGTCATTGACATACACACTGTATTTAAAGCCATGCAACTGAGTGAGATGACCAAGGATGGAGCCTCATTAAAGACACAAAAAAGAACGAAGGACTGAACTCTTTAACACTGCAATATTGAGAGTAAGGAGACCAGGAGAAATCAGCAAAGAAGGCTGAGAAGGAGTAATAATAGGAAAAAATACAAGCAAGCTGATGTTGTGAAAGCCAAAAGAAGAATATATGTCAAGGAGAAGTGATCTATAGTGTCAAATATTGCTAATGGTTCAAGGAAGATAAAGCCTGAGAACTGACCATTTGGGCTTAACAATGGGGAAGCCACTAGTGACCACATCAAAAGAAGTTTTGATCAGGGTGCAGGTAATAGCTTGACTAAAATGAGAGGAATCAGAAACGCCAACTATAAACAGATCTTTGCTGCAGAGGGAAACAAAGGAATGGGGCTGGTGTTGATTGGTGAAGAAATATTTTTGGTTTTGGTCTTAAGATGAAAGAAATAACAAGATCCTTGTATGCTGGCTGGAATTTTCCGGTACAAAGGGGAAATTGATGTTGTAGGGGTGAGAGAGGAGAACTGGAGTAACGTCCTTGAACAGAAGAGAAGGCATGCTATCTGTGCAAGTAGATAATTTTGCCTTAGGTAGCAGTATAGAGAGGGTTCAAGTTTAATAACAGGTAGGAAGGCAGGGTATATGCCTCCATATGCTGATAGGTAAGTTAACATGATGATGGAAGTCTATAAGTTCTCTTCCTTTTGCTTCAGTTTTCTCAGTAAACAGGAAGTAAGGTTATCAGCTCAAAGTGGGGATGAAAGAGGAGGTACTGGGTATTTGAGCAGAAAAGAAAAGGTGTTAAAAATAGTCATCTAGGACAGTAGGAGAGTAAACGAACTAAGTGTGGATACCTTGACTCCCTGATAGTATTAACTCCATCATGTGGTTTGTGGTTGTAAAAGTTAAGGTTTTTCCCAGCCGTGCTCAGCTGCATGAGTGCAGGTATAGACTAGAGAGAAGCATGAAATAGATGGACTAGTTGGGTGTATGGGCTGGAGCTTTGACAGAGTGAGAGAGGGCAAGGTTATTGAGAGCATAGACAGTGGTGTCATTCTAATCATTAGCTATACATTAACTGTGTAAGGGAGGGAGAAGACATCAAATGAGTGAGATCGGTGAGAAAGTGGCAGGGTTATTAACTGTGGTAAAGTTAAAAGATTGGTTATTGGGGTTGGATTGACAAAGGGAGTGAGTGGGGAAAAAAATGAGAATGAAAAAAAAAAATTGGAGATGTTGCAGTTATTAGTAGTGACAGAGTCCAGGGAATGATTGTGGGAGGCTGTGGCTGAGGTCACAGAGGACAAAATTATTGGAGAAGGGAAGCCAAGGACCTAAGAGGTCACTGTCATTTACCAGATGTGTGAACTTAGAAGAGAAGGACTAGAATAACATGCTTAATAGGCCCTCAATAAATTGATTTTAACCTTGCTGAGCCTTTATTCCAAACTGAAGATTTTAACCTCTTTCTGCCTATGTTAGAGGACAATTGTGAGGATCACATGGGACCATAAATCGGGAGTGTCTTGTAAATACTGCACCAATGTACAAGCACAAAGACTTTATTACATTTGCTTTGGTTCATGGCTACATGGTATGGTGTAGAAATTTGGTGAAGGGCTGAAGATTTTAGATTTTTAAAGGATTAATAATAGGGAGCTATTTTAGGATCCTAAGCAAGAAAGTGACATAATCAAACACAATCAGTACAATTCCCTCATTTACACTGGATAGAGATAAATTTGTAATTATTTACTAATTACTTCTGTTCTTATTCTTTTCCTGCAAAACTTTTATACTATGCTCAAACATACAGATTAGATCATCTCAGTTCCTTAATTATCACCTTAATATTTCAATTGTTTACATGATAACATCTATATTCCTTTGCTTCATATTCAACAGCCTCCAAGATCTGATGTAATTTTACATTTCTGCCTCCTTAAGCTGCTCATCTGCTGTGCAGCCTAGTCTCCAAGATTTCAGAGCACATGACTCTTCATGCTCCATGGGATTATACGTTATACAGCAGCCCTGCTACTCCTCACATCTGATTCTGTATGATTCCATATGCCACCTATTCAATAAAGCCTTTTGCCAACATTCACCTTTCTTTTTTTGTATCTTCATTATTGAGTATATAAATATTCATGCTATTCTTAAATAATTATTAATTGCTTATCTATCTATTCCACATGTCTTAGTAGAAATGAGCAATGAATTCCGTACTCAAAAGCACCTATTATGGGTTTTTTTATGCTAGTAAATATTTGTTGGCTGAATAAATGAATGGAAGAATGATTGAAGGTTTCCTATGTACAAAGCACCATGCTGAATGCTGTGTTGAATATTGTAAAAAAGAAAAGAAAAGAAAAGAAAAGAAAAGAAAAGAAAAGAAAAGAAAAGAAAAGAAAAGAAAAGAAAAGAAAAGAAAAGAAAAATATATGCTCAATAAAACTCAATTCATCTAAGTGTTCCAATTTCAAAGAGCTCCCCTGCTAAACTGGAAACTGCTGGCAGAGTAAGAGCAAATGGAGTCTTGACATGTCAACTAAGAAAGACAAGGCAGCTATGGAGTAATGGAAAGAGAACTAAACTGGGATCAGAAGCTCTGATTTCCAAAACCAGCTCATATGCTAGCTTTATGACTTCAGCTACCTTCATCTCTAAACATCAATGTCCTCATCTGAAAATGAGGTATTTAGATTATGTGGTCTTCAAGGTCCTTTCCAATGTTAACACTTCATGATTCTAAAATGCTGTGAAATCATTAGAGTTGTGGTCAAACTCAAAATCAACTTTTGCCAAGGAGAGCCACTTACGAATATCTGGATGGCTAGTAACCATCACTGAACAATATAACTGTTCACAATAGAAAATAACAAATTATAATACTTTTTTCCCCATTGTCTAAGGCAAGATCCCTGGTTCTGAAAGTTATACAATATTCTCAGCTCAAAGTCCCAAAGACTATGCCCCACCTCTGTTCTAGAGGGTGCGCGTGAGTAAATGCACATCTTCTTCAATCTAGATGGAAAATATGACATACTTCAGGTTAAGTTCCAACCAATGTGCATAGAATCACTTCTGGAACCTTGAGAAACATAGGAAAAAAACCACTGCACAATTTCAACCAAATTGGAGTTGATGTTTGTTGCAGAGCCTGGAGACTTGCCTCCTGGCAGAAGTAGATTTTTCCCAGTTGGTTTCAAAAGTTTAATGATATAAAACAACAGCTGGCCTTGTAATTTCTAATAGACTACATCTGCCTCTGATATTTGAGAGTGACCATGACAGCACTCTCAGTAGGGATCTCACCAAGCCTCAGAAGATAGCCTTGTTCTTTTAAAAAATCATATATTGTCTCATGCACACATGCCCATGACTGAAGAATCTGGGCTCAACACTGGGACACACCGAGAAAACAAGAGTAAGGTTTTATTTCCTTAGGGCAACAACTAAATATCTTACAGTCCACTTCTCAGTCCATGACTGATTGGTTTTATTTCATTGCCACAAAAGGAGTGGCACAATATAATGGAAAAACTGTGGGCTTTGGAGGCAGGTAGCTCTGGGCTTAATTAGTAGCTCCTCAAATCCCCAAGTTCTGTGCTGTGATAATGGTAGTGAGGATTGCTATTTTAAACAACTTAAATGTGTTGTTTTAAAGTTGAGGATAGAATTTTTAGTATTACATACAGGAAAGTGAAGCAGCCTTGCTGGCAAGTGACTGTCAACTGCAGACAAGGGATCGGTTATCTACTGCCTCTTAGGAAGGAGCACTAGCAAGGCTGGCTTCATGAGTGTTCTTCCTGTGCAGTTGCAAAGGGCCCTGTGCTCAGAAGTGCCCCATGCTTGGTTTAATGTTCTGTGCTGTCGACACCTTGAGATTCTTAATAATTTTTTAACAAGGCCCCTGCATTCTCATTTTGCACTGGTCCCTGCAAATTACATACTAAGTACTGAGACTTAGGAAGGAAATTCAGTGCGATATGCCTGCTTGCTCAAATGTACGAAAAAGAATGCATACATGTGGAGGTGTTACTCTATCTTAAAATAAGAAGAGATATTAGCATTTATGCATTTGGTTTCAAAGGATAAAGTTAATTCTGAGTTGGCTTTGTACAGTCTAAGTGGAGTAGATTCCACATTACATATGTAAATATAGCAAAGATTGGGAGATAAATCAAAGGGTGGCAGGAACATTCATATACAAAAGCTCTCAAACTGAAACCATTTTTTAGCTAGACTGCCTGGATAGAAATCCCCGCTCTGCTTACCAGCTGTATAACTTTGAGGAACTTGCTAAATCTAACTACACTTCCAATTATCATCTATAAAATGGGATCGCTGCAATCTCATTGGGTTGTTGTGAGGATTCAATAACTTATTACATGTAAAGTGCTAAGAACACTGACACAGAGTGAGTGCTCAAAAGTATTATCTATTATTATCACCCACAAAGTTTCACTTTCTTTTTGAAATAATATGTACCTGCTACTTCAAGGGATTTGAAAGCCCTCAACGAAAAACAATAAAGATAACTCTGAATTTTATTGACACTGTGAGTTTTATAAGTCATACCCACCTTAGAATAATGTTCATTCCTTTTTTAACATACAAAGGGAAGTGTCAATAGATAGCTTAGTAAGTGGGGATAAACATTTAAGTGTAAGTCGTTCATTTGTATATGTATGTATGTATTTAACAGTTGATCATTGAGTGCTTGTTATATGTCAGGTTCTGGGTTAGATGCTACTGATCAGTTGGTGAAGATGTCTCTTCTCTCAAATAACTCATCATCTAATAGAGGATACTGACCTTCAATCAAGAAATTACTATTGAATGAAAAGATTGTTGAGAGGAATAAGTACCAGGTATAATGGAATCAAAGAGAAGTGCCCCCAATTCATTCCTGAGGCAGTAAGAGGTCAGGAAGAGTTTCAAATAGGAAAGAACATCTAAGATGAGACCTAAAAGGTCACGGGAAGTTAATTATGTGGAAAAGGAGGAGAAACATAAGCAGAGTCCTGGAACTGTTCATAAAAATTGCACAAGGTCCAATACAACTAGAATGTAGAGTGTGAGGTAGAAGAGTAGTGAGATAAGAGGCTGAATTAGAGATGGGCTAAACTATTTACTTTGTAAGCCATGCTAGGTTTAGACCTTATCCTGAGGGCACATTGAGTCATTAAGATTTTAAGCAGTTGAGGGACATGATTAAGTTACAGGTTAGAAAATTTACTCTTACTACAGTGTGAGTAATGGATTGGAAGGGGAAAATTATTTTTGGCAGGTAGATAAAAGGCTGTGATATAATCCAGGTGAGAGATGATAAAGACTTGAACTAAGGTAATGGGTAATCGTAGTTGTAATAAATGGACAGAGTCAACAATAACAAAGACATAGAATCATCAGGACATTGAGGAAGAGGTGGGGAAGAGGCAGGAGTGATCAAGTTTTGGGCTTGGGTAATTGTATGGTTGGTGGTAAATCACTGATAGCAGTGCTTAAGAGGATGAGCAGGATTGGGAAGGGTGAAGGCTTAGATAATAATGAATTTAATTTGGGACATGAGGAGTTTGAGGTGTCCTTGGAATACAGAACAGAAATGCTCAATAGGCATTTAGGCACACAGTTTGAGATTTTGGTAAGAGAGTTAGGCTTAGGCAAGTATTTGAAAATCTTTAGCATAGAGATGAAAAGTGAAACTATGAAAGGAAGAAAATATGTTTAGAGTGAAAAGAGATCAGGATTTATGAAAGAATTCTAAGTCAAACAAAGGTAGATAGAAGAAAAAGAACTCATAAGAGGCAGGAAAGAAGATAGAAGAAAAACCAGGAGAGTGTTGTATCAAAGAAATTAAGGAAAGGAAGTGTTTTAAGAAGTGGAAAGGATCCAAAAATGTACAAACATATCAGGTAAGGTAAAGACTGAGATATCTCCATTGAAGTCTGCAACAAGAGCACTGCTGACCTGGGAAAGAAAGCTGCAGTGGAGTTGAAAGCCACCTTACATATCACTGAAGAATGAATGGAGAGAGGAAGAAGACACTAAGGATTCCTGTAGATAATGGTGGCTTCCTAAAGCAGAATCTGTTCATGTATTCTACTGAGAACAATGAAAATTTTAAAAAGATAGAAAATAAGATCACCCATAGCCCATGCCAACCAACTAATAAGGAAACAGAGAAAAATGCAAAGTCCAATTAACATGGAAGTGGAGAAATGAATACTCAAGATTAGTAAAGTTAGTTCTGAAACTCACAACAGAGCTGAGTCAGTTAGGGACTGAACAAAAGAGAATACAATGCAGTGGGGTCCTTTCAGTGGTGGAACACAGGCTAACATCAACTAAAGTCCACCTGAAGAGAGGGGCCTACTTTGACTGGAAAATGCTGAAGGTAGATCAGAAGATCCAGTGAGTCAAAGCACTGGATTCTTGGGAGTCAAAAGGAACAAACTTGGAAAGTGTGCAGAAACAGGATTTGGAAGGGAGGAGACATTTTGGGAGTTGGGAATTCCTTTGGAAATTGGTGGTAGAAGTAAAGCATAAAGAATTCAAAGCTAAGGGTTTTACTGAATCATCATACTATTGGTTTTCCACTTGTTTATTCTGTTCTTTGTTCTATTTTTTCTCTTTATCTTCTTCTGGGTTTTTTTTTTTTAAGATTCCATTTCATTTTCTTTGTTTATTATTAGCTATAACTCTTTGTTTTCTTATTTTAGTAGCTGCTTTAGGGTTTATAGTACACATCTTTAACTTATCACAGTCAACCTTCAAGTGATACTATATTACTCCATATATATTATAATAACCTTACAACAGTATACTTCTCTTTCTCCTTTACTGACTTTATGCTATTGTTGCATTTTACTTTTCCAGATTTATAAACTTCACACTATATTGTTATTATTTTTATTTATAATTTTGTTTAAAACTATAATTATCTTCTAAAGAAATTTAAATAATAAGAAAAAGCTCTTATGGATTTATACACACATAAAGGTGCTTTTCATTCCTTTGTGTAGATACATACTTCCATCTGGTGTCACTTCCCTTCTGCCTGATGGAACTCCTTTAACATTTCTTGTAGTGTGGGCCAGCTGGTGATGCATTCTTTCAGCTTTTATATGCTTGAGAATCTCTTTCTCTTTTGAAGAAATGTCCTCTATTTTTGAAGGGTAACTTAACTAGGTATAGAATTCTGTGTTGACATTTTTTTTTTTTTTTTTTTTTTTGCTTTCGGTACTTCAAGGATGCTGCTCCATGGCCTTCCCACTTGCATTGTTTCTGACAATAAATCTGTAGTCATCCTTACCTCTGTTTTCTATATTTGTAACGTGTCTTTGTTTTTCAGAGGCTTTTCTCTTAATCACTGGTTATAAGCATTTGTATTATGATGTGCATTGGTGTAATTTTAATCAAGACTCTTGGGCTGGAGGTGTTTTTTTGTTTGTTTGTTTGTTTTTGAGATCCTGAGATCTGTAGATTTATAGTATTTACCAAATTTGGAAACATTTTGGCCATTATGTCATTTCTAAAACCTAACATGGTTTACAAAGTCAATAGTTTAGTCCCTCTCTAATTCAACCTCTTATCTCACTACTTTTCTACCTCACACTCTACATTCTAGTCATACTGAACTTTGTCCAGTTCCAGGACTTTGTTTATACTTCTCCTCCTTTTCCACATAATTAACTTCCTGTGACCTTTTATGTCTCATCTTAGTTTTTCTTTCCTATTTGAAACTCTTCCTGATCCCCTACTGCCTCAGGAATAAATTGGGGTACCTTCTCTTTGATTCCATTATATCTTTAAATACTCCTTCTGTGACCCCTTCTCCTTTTAGGGCTCCAATTATACATACAAAAGGCCACTTAAAAGTTGCTCCATACTGCACTAATGATTCTTTTATTTTTAATTTTTTTTTCTGTTTATGTTTCATTTTGGAGAGTTTCTTTTCTGTCCTCAAGCTTAGTAATTTTTATTCTGTGATGTCTAATCTGCCATTATTCTCATCCAGTGTGGTTTTCATCTTGGATAGTATAGTTTTCATTTCCAGAAGTTGACTTTTGTTTATATTATATCTTCCATATCTCTACTTAACTTTTTGGATATACAAAATGCAGCTATAACTGTTTTAATGACTTTTTTTGAAATTTCAATATCTGTGTTGGTTCTATGTCATTTTTAGTTTAAGTTTCTCTTCATTACAGGTCATAGTTTCTTGGGGTTTTTTTACATGCCTGGGAGTTTTATTATAATTATTAGATTCTAGATGTTGTTAATTTTAACTTGTTGGGGGCTGGAAAATTTTGCATTCCTATAAATAGTCTTGAAGTTTATTCTAGCATGCAGTTAAGTTACATGAAAACATTTTGATCTTTTGGGGTATTGCTTTTTATATTTGTTAGCTTGGACTAGATAAGTGCCCAATCTAAGGCTAGTTATTCCTTAGTCCTGAGACTGGTTCCCTCAAAATCCCTTATTCAATGCCCTTTAATTATGAGATTTCCTAGCCTAGTGGGAATAGAACTAAAGTGAAGTGAAGGTAAGCAATCTACCTGATAAAGGGTTCAAGTTAATGACCACAAAGATACTCACTGAACCAGGAAAAGAATGACTGAACGGGATGGGAAGGTATAGCTCAGGTGGTAGAGCACATGCTTAGTATGCACAAGATCCTGGGTTCAATCCCCAGTAACTATTCTAAAAATAAATAAACCTAATTACCTCCCCCCACCAAAATAAAATAATTAAATAATACAATGATAAATAAAATATTTCTTTTAAAAAGAATGAACACAGTGAGAGTTTGAACAAAGAGTCAGAAAATATAAAGGCAAACCAAATAGAAATGAAGAATACAATAATTGAAATAAAAAGCACAATAGAAGGAATCAACAACAGATCAGATGATACAGAGAAACAGATCAGCTAACTGGAATGCAGAGTAGTGAAAATCACCCAAGCTGAACAGAAAAAAGAAAAAGAATTTTAAAAAACTAGGTTAGTTTAAGAGACCTATGGGACAGCATCAAGTGTACTAACATTTGCACCATAGGAGTCCCAGAAAAAGATGAGAGAGAGAGAAAGAAATAGAGAACTTATTTAAAGAAAAATAGCTAAAAACTTTTTTACTTAGGGAAGGTAACACACATCTACTCCAGGAATCATAGAATCTGTTATAAGATTAACCCAAAGAGATCCACACAAAGACTCATCTTAATTAAAAAGCAAAGTTTAAAGATAAAGAATCTTAAAAGCAGCAAGAGAAAAGCAACTAGTTACATAGAAGGAACTCCCATAAGACTATTAGCTAACTTTTCAGCAGAAACTTTGCAGGCCAGAACAGAGGGCAACAATATGCATGTGAAACATTCTCCAGAATAAATAACATGCCAGGCCACAAAACAATTCATAATAAATATAAGAAGATTGAAATAATATCAAGCATCCTTTCTGACCACAACAGTATGAGACCAAAAAGGCACTGCAAGAAAAAAACGCAAAAAACACAAACATGTGGAGTTAGCATCATGCTACTAAATAACCAGTGGGACTGAAGAAATCAAAGAGCAAATAAAAAACTACATGGAGACAGATGAAGGCAGAAACACAATGATTCAAAAATCTAAGGACACACCAAAAGGTTTTCTAAGAGGAAAGTTTACAGGGATACAAGCCCCTACCTCAGGAAAAAAGAAAGATCTCAAACAATTAAAAAAGGATCAATCAAAACCCAAGAAGATTTATTTTCTTTCTTAGCAGAAGAAAATAAATCATAAAGATAAGAGGATAAATAAATGAAATATACACTAAAAGTAGAAAAGATCAGTGAAACTAAGAGCCGGTTATTTGAAAAGATAAAGAAAACGGATAAACTTTTAGCCAAACTCATCAAGGAAAATAGAGAGAGGATCCAAATAAATCAAATCAGAAATGAAAGAGGAGAAGTTACAACTGACACCACAGAAATACAAAGCATCATAAGATATGACTATGAACAATTATGTGCCAATAAAATGGACAACTTAGAAGAAATGGATAAATTCCTAGAAATATACAACCTCCCAAGACTGAATCAGGAATAAATACAAAATATATACACCATTTACCAATAATGAAATTGAATCAGTAATTTAAAAACTCCCAACATAAAAAGTTCAGAGCAAGACAGCTTTACAGCTGAATTCTACCAAACATTTAAAGAAGAGATAACACCTATTTTCTCAACTATTCCAAAAAACTTCAGAGGGAGAATAGCTTCTGAACTCATTCTGCAAGGCCATCATCATCTTGATACCAAAATTAGATAGACACTACAAACAACAAAAATAGGTTCCAAGCCAATATCATTGATAAACATGGATGCAAACATCATCCTCAGTAGAATATTAGCAATAGAATTCACCAGTATACTAAAAGAATCATACACCACAATCAAGTGTGATTTATCCCAGGGATGTGAGGGTGATTCAATATTTCCAAATCAGTCAATATGATACACCACCTTAACAAACTAAAGAATAAAAATTATGTGATTATCTCAGTAGATGCAGAAAAATCTTTTAACAAAATTCAACATCCATTTATTATCAAAACTCTCAACAAAGTGACTATAGAGAGAACATACCTCATCATAATAAAGGTCATATATGACAAGCCTGCAGCTAACCTCATACTCAATGGTGAAAAGCTGAAAGCATTTTCTCTAGGATCAGGAACAAGACAAAGATGCCCACTTTTGCCACTTTACTCAACGTAGTATTGGAAGACGTAAGCTACAGAAATCAGAGAAGAGAAGAAATAAAAGACATCCAACTTGGAAAGGAAAAAGTAAAACTGTCACTGTTTTAGACAACAAACAGTGTAGTGTATGATATTTTATACAGAAAATTCTAAAGGCATCATTACTATTGGAAACTATTAGAACTAATCAATAAATTAAAATTAGAATGACTAAAATTACTAAATAATTACCAAAATAATAACTAAAATTAAATTAGAACTAATAAACAAATTCAACAAAGTTGCAAGATATAAAGTTAATATACAGAAATATATTGTGTTTCCATACACTAATAACAAATTATCACAAAGAGAAATTAAGAAAACAATCCAATTTACAATTGTATCAAAACGAATTAACACCTAGGAATAAATCTAATCAAAAAGGTAAAAGACTTGTACTCTGAAAACTTCTCCTGAAGTTTGATGAAAGAAATTAAATTTTGATGAAATAAATTAAAGATGACACATATGGAAAGATATACCATGTTCATGGATAGGAGGAATTAATATTGTTAAAACAACCATGCTACCCAAGGCAATCTACAAATTCAAAGCAATCCCTATCAAAATACCAATGGCATTTTTCACATATGGATTAAATAATTCTAACATTTGTATGGAAACACAAAGTACCCAAATGGCAAACACAATCTTGAGAAAGAAGAGCAAAGCTGGAGGTATTACATGCCCTGATTTCAAACTATACTACAAAGCTACCGTAATAAAAATAATATGGTACTTGCACAAAAATAGACACATAGATCAATGGAACAGAATAGAGAGACAGGTAATAAACCCATGTTTATGGTCAATTAACCTATGACAAAGGTGGCAAAAATATACTGTAGAAAAAAGACACCCTCTTCCATAAATTGTGTTGAGAAAACTGACAGCTACATGTAAAAAAAAATGAAACTGGACTACTTTCTCATAGTGTATAAAAAGTAAACTCAAAATGGATTAAAAACTTAAATTTAAAACCTGAAACCATGAAACTCCTAGAAGAAAACAGGCAGTACAGTGTTTGACATTGGTCTTAGTAATATATTTTTATATGTCTCTTCAGGCAAGGGAAATGAAAGCAAAAATAAACAAATGGAACTATATCAAATTAAAATCGGTTGCACAGAGGAGAAAATTATCAACAAAATGAAAAGGTAGCCTACTAAATGAGAGAAGATATTTGCAAATAATACGTCCAATAAAGGGTTAATATCCAAAGTATATAAAGAACTCATATAACTTATTATCAGAAAATCCAAACAACCCAATTAAAAAATGGGCAGAAGACCTGAATAAACATTTTTCCAAGGAAGACATGTGGATAACCAACAGACACATGAAAAGGTGCTGAAGATCACTAATCACCAGGGAAATGTAAATCAAAACCACAATGATATATCACTTCACAACTACTGGAATGGGTATTATCAAAAAAAGACAAAAAATAACAGTGTTGGTGAGGACGTGGAGAAAAGAGAACCTATGTGCACTGCTGGTGGGTCTATAAAGTGGTGCAGCTGCTATGGAAAACAGCATCTAGGTATATCAAAAGACTAAAGGTAGAGCTGCCATATGATCTGGTAATTTCACTTCTAGGTATTTACCTGAAGGAAAAAACCCCACTAATTTGAAAAGACATATGCACACCAATGTTCATTGTAGCATTATTTATAGTAGCCAATTTATGGACACAACCTAAGTGTCCATTGATAGATAAATGCATAAAGAACATATAGTATATATTTATAATGGAATATTGTTCAGTTATTAAAAAACCTCACAAATCTTGCCATTTGTCACAACATGGATATATATATAGAAAGAGAGGTTATTATGCTAAATGAAATAAGGCAGGCAGAAAAAGAAAATACTATATGATTTCACTTATAGGTGGAATCTAAAAAACAAAACAAATGAGCAAAATGAAACAAAAACAGACTCAGATAAAGAGACCCAACTGGAGATTGCCAGAGGAGGCAAGTGGGGGTGAGGACAAAATACATGAAGGAGATTAAGAGGTACAAACCTCCAGTTATAAAATAAATAAGCCACAGGGATGTAACTTACAGCAAAAAGAATAGAGTCAATAATATTATACTAACTTTGTTTGGGACAGATGGTTACTAGGTTTATTGTGGTGATTATTTCAAAATGTACACAAATATCAAATGACTATATAGTACACCTGAAACTAACAAAACATAGTACATAACTACATTTCAATTTTAAAGGCCAAAAAAAAAAAAAAAGACAGAGTGGCTGAATGATTAAAAAACTAGACCCAACTATATACTACCTACAAGAGATTCCCTTAAACTTTAAGGACACATGTAAACTGAAAGTAAAAGGATGGAAAATATATTCGATGTAAATGGAAACAAACAAACAAACAAAAAGCATAGGCAGCTATACTTATGTAAGACAAAACAGACTTTAAGCCAAAAATGGTAACAAAAGACAGCAAAAGTTAAAAAATTAGTAGAAAAAAGGAAGTAACAAATATCCAAATGGAAATAGATATAATAGAGATTAAAAAGGCAACATAAAAGATAAATCTAAAAAGAGATAATTTTTCAAAGATAAACAGAATTTATAAACTGTTAGTTAGACCAAGAGGGAAGTCTCAAATCAATAAAATTTGAAATGAAAGAGTAGACGTTACAAGTGATTAGCACAGAAATTCAAAGGATCAAACAATTATACACTAATAAATCAGGTAACTTAGAAGAATTGGATAAACTTCTAAAAACATATAGCCTCCCAAGCCCAAATCATGAAGAAATAGAAAATCTGAACAGATCAATTATTATTAAGGAGATCAAATCAGTAATCAAAAATCTCCCAGAAAAGAAAATTCCAGATGGCTTCAGTGGTGAATTCTACCAAATACTTAAAGAAGAATTAATATCAATTCTTCTCAAATGCTTATCATAAATATAATAGAAGAAACACTTACAAACTCATTTTATGAGGCCAGCATTACCCTGATACCAAAGCCAGACATGACACTACAAGATAAGAAAATTATAAGCCAATATCCCTGATGAACATAGGTTTAAAAATTCCCAGCAAAATATTAAGAAACTGAACTCAATAGTACATTGAAAGGACCATACATCTTGATCAAACGGGATTTATTCCAAGAATGTAAGTATGGTTCAACATTCACAAATCAATAAAGGTTATACACTACTTAATAGAATGAAAGATGAAGCAGTATGGTATTGGCATAAAAACAGACATATAGATCAATGAGATAGAAATAAACCTGTGCAAATATGGTCAATTAATTTTTGACAAAGGAACCAAGAATATACAAGGGGAAAGGTCAATCTCTTCAATAAATGATGTTAGGAAAACAGTATAGCCACATGCAAAAATAAAACTGGATCCCTATCTTACAGCATACTCAAAAATTAATTCAAACTGGATTAAAGACTTGCACATAAGACCTGAAACCATAAAACTCCTAGAAGAAAACATAGTAGGGAGTAATTTCTTTAACGTTGGCAATATCTTTTTGAATTTGACATCAAAATCAAAGGCAATAAAAGTAAAACCAATAGTGGGACTCCAGAAAACTTAAGAACTTCTGCATACCAAAAGAAACAATCAGCAAATTAAAAATGCAACCTATAGAATGGAAAAAAAATTATTGGCAAACCTCCTATCTAATATGGGGTTAATATCCAAAACATACATTATACTCATACAATTTAATAACAAAAACCCAAATAACTCAATTAAAATAGGAAAAGGACCTAAGTAAATATTTTTCCAAAGATGATATTCAAATGGCCAAGTACATAATAACAAGGTGCTTAACATCACTATCATTAGGGAAATGCAAACCAAAACCAGAATGAGATACCACCTTACGCTTTAGGGTATCTATTATTTAAAAAAATAAGTAAGAGATAACAAATGCTGGAAAGGATATGGAGAAAAGGAACCCTCGTACACTGTTGGTGGGAATGTAAACTGGTACAGCCACCACAGAAGCAGTATGGAGATTCCTCAAGAAATGAAAACTAGAACTACCATATGAATCAGCAATCCCACTTCAGGGTATAAATCTAACAGAAAATGAAATCATCATCTGAAAGAGATACCTGTGCTCCCCTGTTTATTGCAACATTATTCATAATAGCCAAGGTATGGAAACAACCTAAGTGTCAACTGATGGATGCATGAATAAACAAAATGCGTGTGTATATATATGCCTACAATGAAATATTATTGAGCCTTAAAAAGAAGGAAAACCTGCTATTTGTGGCAGCATGGATGAACCTGAAAGGCATTACAGGAAGTGAGACAAACCAGACAGATAAAGAAAAATACTGTATGGTATTGCTTACATGTGGACTCAAAAAACAAAAAAAGACAAAAGTCAAATGCATAGAAAAGAGAGTAGAATGGTTGTTGCTAGTGGCTAAGAGGTGGAGGAAATAGGGAGAGGCTGGTAAAAAGTGTACAAATTTTCAGTTATAAGAATGAATAAGGTCTGAGAATCTAATGTATAACATGGTGACTATGGTTGGTAATACTGTCGGTTTAACTGAAATTTGCCGAGAGTAAAACTTCTGTTTTCCCTAAAAAAAAGGAAATATGTGAGGTGGTGGATGTGTTAAGTGACTTGATGGTGAGAATATCAAATCATCACATTGTACACTTTTAAATATCTTACAGTTTTGTCAATTATATGTCTGTCAATGAAGCAAAAAAGAAGACATATTCACATGGAGCCAAACTACCTCCCTACATTTAACTTTCTAATTGTAAGGATAAAAACATAAATTTACAATGGAAAGATCTGACTGTCACCATCTTAATCAAATGCTCAAACTTAGCATCACCAATAGTAAGACAATTTGATTTTATGTGTCACCTGATGTAATATAATATGAAGTACACAGCGTTCCTTATAAAGCATTCTCACTGAACATGTTTAACCTGAAGCTAATTATTCCTTTAACCAAACTTCCAGTTTATAGAAGTATAGGAGATAAAAGAAGCAAGATAATTGACATCCAGATGGAAGTAATCAGTCAGGCAAATTCAGATTGTAGAAGTTTTACAAGACAACTGGCCCAATCTCTTCAAAATTCAATGTTATTGAAAAGAATAAAGGTATTGGGACTGTTCTCAATTAAGAGAGACTAAAAAGATATACAACTAAATATGATGGGTAAACTTCAATTGGATTTTTTTTCATAAAAAAAGCTAATTGAGATATTTTTGTGGACAATTGGGGAATATTTAAGTATGGACTGGTTTATGTTATATTAGGGGTTTATGGTTAATTTTATCTAGGGCATTCATAGTATTATATTTACAAAGGAAAATTTATTTTTAAGAGATGCAGGGATATATTAATTTTGAGGATGTCACAATGTCTGCATCTTACTTTGAAATGATAAAATGTTCACAGTTGTTCCATCTAGATGTTTGATACATGAAATTTATTTCATTATTCTTTCAACCTGTTCTGTAAATTAAATTTTTTTCATAACACAAAGTTTGGTGAAGGAGAGAACGTATTCTACTAAACAGTTTATTGTCTAGAAAATTTTCCTAAGGAATTACTGATGAATAGTGACCAAAATTTCATTAGAATGTTTGATGAAATAACATGTGTATAACAATTATAAATCTAGATAAATAAGTTCTGTATTCTCAAAGAATAAATTAATCTCAAGAGGATTGTTTGGTTTTTTTTTTTTTTTTTTGGCAGGTTGATTCTAAAATTTATGTAAAGCAGCAAAGGGCAAAAAATAGCCAATTCATTTCTAGAAAAGGAGAAAATTCTTGTGGTTATAAATGTAAAGGTTAGAAAGCTATTTTAAAGATAAACAGATATGGTATAGGGATGAACTAATTGAGCAAATTAGACAACTCACAAACTAGGGAATGCAAATATGGAATTTTAATACGTGATAGAGGTGGCATGACAAACTACATGAGAAAGGAGAAACAATTTAGTAAATGGGCCTGGAACGGTTATAATTTATTTTAAGAGAAAAGTGAAATTGTAGCCCTCCCTCAAACCATACACAAGAGTCAATTTCAAATAGAGTAAGAACTCAAATGTTGAAAAATGTTGTGAAGGAGAAGAAAGAGAAAGGTCACCAGCTGGAAGAGAATATTAGGTTGAAGGATTTGTTTTGGTCTTAAAGATAGGAGAAACTTGAACTTTAGAAAAGCATCCAGTAAAGAAGGAGATATAGGAAGGAGGAGTAACCCTAAGAAAGCAGAGGGCAACTGGATAACAAGCAGGATGGCTGCCATACAGTAGGTGTTCAATAATTACCGAATGAATGGATTAACCAATAAAAGAGAAGGAATTCGCTTAGACGGAATGTGCAGAAATTGGTTCAGATAGGAGGTAGTCTTTTTCTCACTGACAGGTGTCAGCGTGGAGTTAACAGATACAGCTACTGGTAAGTTTGCCTGGGTTATGACTTTTTACTTCAGGCTCCATGAACAGAACTTAAACTAACAGGAAAGAATCCAATGTGGCTAAAAATCCAATATAAAATTCTCACACTCAAAGGGCATGGGAAAATGCGTAGATACGAAAAACATGCACTGTAACCAGACACCAAGTGAGAATTTTCTAAGTAGTGTCATTTGTTCCTTGCTCTTCTCGTTGTCTTTCTAACCCTGGCACCAGTACATTCTTGAAGGATAGGGGATCTCCTTACAGCCCAGTGATTTCAGAAGATCAAAAATGGCATGTGTGGCAAGGGCCAGCAGCAGCAGGAGGCTAGATCTAAAATTAAACTGTCTGGGTTCATACCTTGGTACAGCCACATACTAGGTGTGAAAATCTTGTGCGAGTTACTTAGCTTCTGAAGATTCAGTTTCCATTCCTATCAAGTGAGGATTCTATTAGTTTAAGTTCTTTGTTACAAGTTATAGAACCTGACCCTGGCTACCTCGAACTCATTAGGAGAATATGGGAATCAAAGGGAAAGCTGCAGAATTAGGCTTAGGAAAAGCAGACACTGGGGCACCTCCAAATATCCATGTAACAGGAAAGGATGGATAGTTCTTGCATCCTGACCCCTTGATGCATAATATTCAGTTGTCAGCCTTTGTCAGTGTGTTCAAGATTCAAATTTTGGAACGTTTAGATTCAAATAGCCTAATTTAGATTCTTTACTTATCTTCCAACTAGAGGAGTATAGAGCATCTTTATTCATGGTTGCATCAAACTGTGGAAGACTGTTGTTGGGAAAAAGATGGGGGGTAGTTGGTATAAGAGGAAAACAACAAATTTACATGTACTCCGTGCTTTGGCTATCCAGATGTTTTTACTTCTATACATAAACTTTCAGTAATGCTTTGGCCTAATGTAATGTAAATATTCCACAACAAAAATACATTCATCTTCTCTCCAAAGATGAATAACCCCAAACTGCAGCTACCTCCAAGTCTAGTATCTCTGAGTAATATGAGTTTATTCTTTAACTCTGTTATCAGCCTATCTCAGGAGTCTGCAGTCTATGCATCAAGCAAAATCACAAAACAGAAAATAACTGTGGCTTTTGGTTATAGAACAGTGCATTTAATTAGTGGTAATCTTATGTCTCAGAGATCCCTGAAGGACAGATATGGAAAACGAGACCCAGAGTGACCATGTAATTTATTTAAAGTCACCAGTGACTGAGTAATCAAGCCAAGGTCTGAATCCAGGTTTGTCTAATTCCAAGCTCTCCCTTTTCTTTCCATTACAAAAGGGTTAGAATAACACGTCCTCCTCAGAGAATTTTAACAGGAAATAAAGCTTTAGGGCATGAAAATTGAAGTCTGAAGAGAGTTTTACGCTATAGAAAGCAGAGAGTGGAAGGTTTAGGGTTGTAGATATGAGAGTAGGGGATGAGAAGTATATTTATTTAATGGAGAAAGTAGGAGGATAGAACTTTCCTATTTTTAAAACCATTTCACAGTAATGTAACACTTTATAAGTGGCTTAAATGACTATTTCTTCAACCATCCTTGTGCCAATAGGTAATTGTTTAGATTATTTTATTACTTAAGGCTTTGATTGACACAAGTTAAGTAGGTCACTTAGAAATCTAATTACCAAACTCTTGATTTTTTAAATCTCTGTACCCATAAAGTAAAAATACTATTCAATTAGAGCTAGGATGGTGTTGAAATTGACTATTTAGAAAAAAAAATTAGATTCTCACTTTACATCATACAGCAACAACAAAAGGCCAGGCACACTGGAAAGTTTTTTTTTTTAAAGGAACCATAAGAAAACAAAAACTTAGAAGAAAATATAGGAAGTATCTGGGAATAGAAAAAGGGTTTTAAAGCAAGAAGGCAATGAAATGTCCCTGCTGTTTAGGCGTTGCTCAAGCATTAGTGATTTTTAGTTAGTGATGGCGGAGGCATTTAGGAGGTGGTGGGGCAATCGGTGTCCAAAACATTAAATTCCCTGTAAGATCTCCTAAAAGCACACTCCCACCCCCACTTCCTTATACTCTGCAAAGATCAGTGCCAGACATTTTATTCTGCTAAGATTTATTCCCAATTTAAATCTTGGAAACTGCACACAGGTATAATTATTTTGGTCAATCAGGAGAGAGCTTATTGTGTTTCAAAACAAGTCATGCAAGGAAAGATTTAAGGAATTTCATTTTATCCTGAAGATGTGAAATTTAAACTTCCACTAAAGGACGCTTAGAGGAAATGTTTAGAGAAAGTCATGGTGTTGGCCAGACTCTTTCTGAGTGACTTATTCTGATGTCAGGTATGTGGTAAGGGTTAGCAAGAATCTTACATTTGGCACAATCTAGGTTCTTATAGTCTCAAATAACAAGCTGGTCATACTTGGATTTTATTTTCCTCCATTGTTTAGATTGCATTCCACTATTGGCTTGGTAGCTATTATCCAACTTACACTTTTAAAATGAACATTTATCTGTTGGTAAGCAAAGAAGACCACAGAGAATATTTTTTCTTTGCTTTTAAATCTTTGGTCAGAATATTTAGAACTAGACGAATTCCAAGAGAAACAAAGATCTAAGCCAATGACTGTAGTTGCTGCTACAGAATTCAAATCCTTGTGTGTCATCTCTGACTGTAATTTTTAAATTAGTGATTATATGGTATCAAATAATGTGAGAGCTTCTGCCAAGCAAAGCAAAACTAAGGGATAATGTCACAGTGGGGAGTGACAATCAATTGAATAAGCTCTGAGCAATAAGGGATACATTTTAAGGGGGAAAAATATCACAGTTGGTGAATTGATAAGCTGTCAAGTGTATGTGTCAATCAGTATGGCTTAGTCTTGACAATGAAGTTCAATGGGCTGTGTCAGTTGACACAGCTTGAAGTTGGATTAAAGAATCTAACAAAGTGCATCAATTGCATTGCTCAGGGAAGTTTTAGGAATATTTCAAAGCTACAGATACAGATAGATGTGAACCTCACTGAATAAATGAACAAAGCAGAATTGAAAAAGAGGTAGATGAGGATATCAGAAGAAGTTCATTCTCTCAGCCATTACAGTAAAGCAGACGTCCCTTTATCCCGTTACCCAGCAAATTAAAGGAACCATACATGTATTACATTAGACAGACAATTAAGTCAACACACCATATATCAATAAGGGCATTGCTGAGTTTTAGGACAGAAATAGGGGCCTTCCGACGAAGCACTGCATCTGAGAGGTTTAAATGTTGGGGGCCCTCAGTGCAACAGAGATGCTGGTAGTTGACAGAGAATGCACAGAAAAACAGGAGTGATTTGAAGGACTGGGAGTAAGGTTGAGGAAACAGAGATTCAACTCTGCCTGGTTAAACCATAATTCAGGAGGGATGTGAGTAATGATGCACAAATGTTTTTAAGTTCCCAATGACTATGAAGGAGAAAGATTTAGTGCTTTTAGAGCAATAAATTTAAGCTAATTATTAGGATAAACTTTCTGACAGTGTTATTTGTTTTATTTGGGAGATAAACTGTTCCTAGAGTGAGGAAATGGGACAGGTTAAGCCAAACACCAGCTGAGTGAAACACATTTTATAATAGGATAGGATTGTGATGTCTAACACACGATCTAATGGCAGGCATGTGACCATGAAACCCAAACTCACTATTGGCCTGATACTCACTTGAACTTTGTTGGGTTTGACTTTATTGAACTTTGGGTTTAGGAGGAAGTAAGAAATTGTATGACAACCTCTCTGAGTGAGGTCCCATCTGTAAAGAGGAAGAAGTAGGTTCTTCTTTGCTTCATCATGGGAAGGTCCCCAAGGGAGGCATAAGCTAGAAATGAATGTGTGTAAATGTAGGAGGAATCCACAAGACAAGAATAGTTTCTTTGGAGCCTAAGGCTTTTGGCTGCTTGCGCTGTAGGGTGACATTTCAATGGCCACTTCCATCTGGCCCCTGATCTCTAAATTTCATGGGGATATTGGATGTCTCTTGTTAGTACCTTATTTTTAGATATGCTTATCAGGCAGCAGTCCTAAGTAGCAGTGTACAGGTATCTGAACATTTCTTTCTTGGATTTATTTGTCCCTACTGGTAGTCACAAGTCTTTAGCCACTCAGATTTTGTAACCACTGTTATATTTGTAGCATCTTTGATTTTATTGATTCCTTGTGTATAAGAATCTGGGTTACCAGTATTGCCTGGTTTAACGTGATATTTTTTTCTTACCTTATCTTGGGATCTCCTTTAGGAGGGCAAACCTTTAACTCTTTTTCTATATTGTCCAGGCCCAGCTATTCAGGATCCCCATAAAAATCTCATGTTTCCTCATAAGGTTCCCTTTAGTCAGCCATGCAGATCAGGTCAAAAATAGCTTAGTTTTGCAACAATACCCAGAGTGAGAGCTAAACCAAGAGTGGCAAGTGCTTTGGGGAAGTAGGAAAATAGAAGACATGTCTTCTTATCCTGTGATATGGAGAAAGTGATACACTAGTAATGTAAAGACAAGCGTAAACAAGTATTAAATAGATTGTGTCCATTTAAGTCAACAAATATTTCTTGAATGCCAATGTATGCAAGGCTCTGGGCAAGATAATTCAGAACATGTAAAGATGAATGAAATAAAAATCTAGACATTAAAGAACCATATGTCTTTTGGAAAGGGACTGGATACATGACATCTTTGATGTAAATAGGGTAATGATGTGATCCAGTTGTATCTCAGACCAGGGTAAAAAAGGAGCGACAAAGCAACAAATCACAGGTCATATTTTCACGATCAGCTTGGCATCCCTGGCTTACATAGGTGCAGCCCCCACCTACTAGAAAAATTAAACCAGCTTTAAGTGAAAAATAATGTTCTTTATTAAATGATCTAAAAGTATTCTTAGGGAGTTCTTACATTCTCCTCTTGTCCCTTTATACTTTTTCACTCTTCTGATTTTTACCACCATATTTATTATAATGATTCATAAACAACTATTTCCATTTTATTCTTAGTTTTTATTACATTCAATCTCATATTATCCACAGGTTCTTGGGAATATATATTTCATTACCACTTCTGTCTTAATATATTTCAAACAGGATTTACTTTCTTCTAATGATACTCACTGTTCCAACTTTCATGACTCTAATCTTCACAGAATCTTTCAAGTCTCTGCTACCCAGTTTCCACACCTTTTCATTATCTTTGATTCTTTCTCCCCTTTATGTGTCTGGGTATTGATACATGCCAAGTACTCATTTATCCAACAAACTGTATCTTTACCCAAGTTTCCTTTTGACCACTGCACATGCCTTCTCTTTTGTCCATCTATAATTCATTCTCCACACATTAGCCAGAGTAAGCTTTCTAACAGGATTAATAACTTCAGTGCATTGCCCAATGCTTTATCACACTTGGAATAATTCACTTCAACTTGTAAGGGGTGATACAGTCCCCGCTCTGTTTCCAAGGTCATTTTAGGTCACTCCTTGCTCTCTACGTTGAATCCACACTGTCTTCCTCTCTGTCCCACCACCCTCGTCAGGGTCTTTCCATCAGCAGCCCCCTTGGCCTGCTGTGCCTGTCCTTAGTCGGCTGACTGGCTTCTTCTGCCAGTCAGGTCTCAGCAGAACTGCCCTGTCGCTTGCTCAGGGAAGACCCTGATCGTTCTCTTCTCCTCAGTTTTTCTTTATAACATGGCCCTTCATTGCTTTTGTCACTATCTGGTATATTCTTTATTCATATCAGGTCCGTGAGAGTTTGGGAATTATCTCTCACGTTTGGCACTGTATCCTTAGAGCCTTCCGAAGTATCTGGAAGAAACGTCTACACAGAGCCAAGCACAGCACTTTGCACTGGGGACACAGCAATGGATATGACGATACGCCATTATGGGAACTATTTCTGTTACCCATTTGGTGCTGTTGACTGATCCACAAGCGTTGCAACAAAGTGTTCCCTCCCAGGCTTCTATGACTTGACAGACGGTCCCTTTGGATTTATACCTTCTCCCTTTAGAAATATTACATTGTGAGTGTGTTTTGTTATACTTGGACAGGGAATTGTTCTGTCTCTTCAAGTTAGCTTCTTGGAGATCTGATGCCATCATTCTGTGTTACTTATATGTATCGCCTTCAGCACTTAATTATGAAACTGCTTTTCTTATTATTGCTTTATGTGTTTCAGTTCTGTCTTATCTGGAAAATTAATGCCCTGTGTTATATTTATCTCAATTCACAGTATTGTTCAACATAGTATACATGCACCTAATAATTCTTTTCAGGTTGATTTTTCAACATTATCTTCATTGTCTTTCTATAATTATTATAGTCTCTGAATATGACTATTGGGAAAAGGAGTATTTTGTTTCTTAATCTGCTGTTTTCTTTCCAAAACACAGGAAAGAAAAAGAAAATATGCCTTGGGGAAAACCTTCCCTTGTAGAATTTACCAAAAGAGAATAAGCACCTGATTATGATACAAGGCTGATGGTTTATTTTACTTCTCAGAAACAGAGTTAGAATGCTAATAATGAAAATTTTTAAATAATCCCTTGAAATGAAAAATGTATCTCAAATTAACTTTTGCTTTATATATTCCTTTGGAGTAAAAATGGGTGACATTTAATCTTCTATCATTTTCAATATATTCTGAATAGCATAAATCCTAACCAGGTTTTAATTCATTTCTGTGGGGAAACTTTCTACTTTATGTCCCATTTCCTGAACCTTACTCTGCAGTCCAATTTGGTGCTATCCTGAGTGCTGTTTTCAAAACTGATCTAGTTGCAAATGTTGGAGACCACTTGAACTGTGGAAACGTATTACCCATAATTTGTTATTACTCATAAAAAAGAAGATATACTGAACACAACTTATCCAATATGCTCAAATATATACTTAATATATTGCCTATTATATTCAAAATATAATTAATTAGTAAGTCATAACAATAGCCATGTATTGAGGAAGCATTACATTTTAAGAACAGGATTAAAAACTTTATGGGCTGACTTCTTCCTGCTTTAACAATTCTATGAAGTAGTTCTTATCATCCCTACTTTGTATGTAGAAAAAAATGTATCTAAGTAAGCGGATGAAGTAGAACCTAAACAGGGTTCTTTGTGGCTGCAATGACTCTGGCCTTCATTTCTTTGCTATGTAAAAATTCACTGATACTCTCAGTCAAGCAGACTTGAATTCAGAACCTGCTATGTCTTTACTATATATCAGCATGCAAGGGGAGCTTGAATGATTGGCAGAGTGGGCTGGCATTGGTAGACAGTTTGGCAGGTGTTCACTGGGGATGACTGCCAAGCCTTTATTTTTGGATTGATATAAATAGTAATAGTATTTAAAGTCACAAGATTTGCATTTAAATCCTAAATCTAGGAACCCCTTGGACAAGCGACTTAATGAGTTTGAACTTTAGCCTTCCTGTCTGTAGGGCTGACAGTATTAATAGTTTTCCCCCAGAGATGCTTCAGGCATTATGGTACATGAAATTGTATTGAGTTGTATTGCTTGAGTTTAAGTGGAAGTCCAAAGTGACTGGCAAAATGATGGAAGGGATTTACCAGAAACCTACTTTCCTGGGTACTTTGGCATGTCTGGGGAAATGGTGGGATAATATCAATATATGTCCTTTTGTGGGGAAATGGGGAGCCTTCAGGAAGAAAATTCATCCTCAAGGAACAAGGATCCAGGGGTAATAAATTTGATCAATAATTAAAACTTAGTTATCGTAAAGGAGTAAGAATTCTAAATAGAGTTTGGTGCCCATCAGTAAAAATTGTCTCTCAACACAGTCTACTGGTAATGCAAAATGGGACAGCCATTCTGGAAAACAGTTTAGCAGTCATTATAAAGTTAAACATACGCTTAACATGTGATCCAACAATTCCACTCCAAGGTATTTACTTTAATGAGATGAAAACACATATTCACACAAAAACCTGTGCATGAATGTTTACAGCAGCTCTTTTCATAATAGCCCCCAAATGGAAAAAGTTCAATTGTCTTTTAGTAGCTGAATGGATAAACAAATTGAGGTACATCCATACAATGTCATACTACTCAGGAATGAAAAGGAATGAACGATTAATATGTTAGTTGGATGAATCACAAAGAGATTATGCTGACTGAAAGAAGACAGTCTCAAAAACGTTACATAATGGATCATTCTATGAATATGATAGTCTTGAAAAGACAAATTTATAGTGACAAACAGACGAGTGGATGCTGGGGGCTAGGGATGGGGAAGAAGGAGTAGCTACAGAGGGGTACCAGGATGATGGAATAGTTTTGTGTCCTGACTGTGGTGGTGGTTATGTGAATCCATACAAGTATAAAAGTTCACAGAACTGTACGAGAAAAAGTCAATTTTACCGTATGCTAATAATAAAAAAAAAATTGTTGGGTCCAGCACCCTCCCGTGTCACCAAATGCTGTCCTTGTCCTTGCATCCTATTGCCACATTATCATCCTTTCCAAAAGTGACCCACACCCACTTCTTCAACCTACCCCATAATATTCAGCAAATTGTTCTCTGTCTCTCTGAAATTACCCCCAAAGGCTCTCATGATCCCTATTCTTCTGCCCATGAGGACCTCCTTAATAATCCCAGCACACTTTGCCCTGCTATGTCTTGACTTCTATAACTCTTTCTGTATCCTTCTTCTTGGCACATATTCTAACACTTAGATTATTCAAAAAATGTTTCAGGTGTGTATATTGATCTGTCATAACCAAAAATCTTTTTCCTCAAAAAGCATGCAGATAGAGGACGAACCCCAGACTTGCTGGAGCCACAGTAATCAAAAAGTTATGTCAAAAAAATAGTCAGAATTATTTCTATGAGTATGAGACTTTCGGGAGGATAGCTTAGGACAAAATACCTAATACTTATTGTCTACAAAATGATTAATTACAAAATTTCATTGATGAATACACATATACATAACCACATGTGTACATCTGCACACATGCACAACTACATAGAGTGTACAAGTATCATTATCCATTCAAAATGACTGGTTGTAATCATAGCGAGGTGACAAGTTTGTTTTTTACAAACACACTCACAAAATTTCATTTTAATATCTCTTTTATACAATCCCCAACATGTTTGTTTTGGCCTCTCTTCTAATTTAATTATTTTGATCATTTATATTTTTGCAATAAAGTGCTAGAATGGGCCAGAATATTTTGACGTTGGTGAAGTTGCAAAATATTTTTAGTCCAAACATTCTGTCTTCAGCCAGACTTGTCTCTGTGTGGTTTTCTCTGCTAGAGATGCTCATTCCACATTCATTCAATAAACACTGATTGACAACTTACCATGTGTCAGGTACGAGGTTAGCTGTTGTGAGTAAAGTGATTAATAAAACAGACATGGTTCTTGCATTCATGGGGTTTACAGTCTAGCAACTGTAAGCAGACAAATGAGCCAATGTTTACAGGACATGTGTGTAAGATGTAAGTTATGGATGCACATAGAAGAGGTGTCTGACCCAGTCACTGGAAATCAGAGAAGTTTTCTTGGAGGGAATGATGCTCAGTTGAATTTTCAGAATAAATAAGAGAGAAGACAAGAAAGATGGGAATGGATTGACAGAAGAGAAAACATGTGACAACATTAGGTCTGACAGTCCTAGGATTCTGGTATCACTGTAGCCTGACATCTCAGAAACGTGGTTTCATTCTCCTGCAAAACCTTCCCTCGCTTCCCTGAAACACAGGCTCTTCTGTTCCTTGAACTCAGCAGAATGTGTTGCCTGCATTTATCTTTTGGTACTTCTATGCTACCAGAAAGCAGAATAACTTTTCATTTAGGCAAGCCAGTTAGGATAACAGGTGCTGAGGTAAGGGTCCCTAGATTTGCTCTGGGTTGAATTCCAACTGTGTGATATTTCACTACTTATTATCCTCTCTAAAGCTTCAGTTTCATCATCCATAAAATATGAGTAATAATACCTACTTTACAGGGTTATTATTATAAAGGTCAAGTGAGCTGATAAATGCAACGGTGCATTTATTTAGAACAGTGTGTGGAGTATTGTTAAGCACTGGTATAAATGTCACCTCTTACTAATATGTTTGTATGCCATAGCTTCCCAGCTAAATTGTAAGTTCCTGGAAGGCAAAACCAAGTTTTAATCAAAAAAGGCTAAAAGTTTTCCACATAAAATTCTATTTAATTCCTTCAGTAACTCCCCAAGTCTGATATTATTTTTCTCATGTTTCAGATGTGAATGCTGAGGCTCAGACATGTTAACTTAAGGTTGCCAGCAAGTAAATGGGAGATTTAATCCCATGTCCCTTTCGCTGTAAAGACCCTGCCATTTCCGTGATATAATGAAATAAGAGAAGTGAAATGTATCACTCTGGGGTTTTGGGTTACAAACAACATAAATGGAAATTGACTTATTTAAGCCAAAGGAACATGATTGGAAGGTTACCTGGTAGCTCTCAGATTAATGGGATGGCTGGCGGTCAGGGTCTGGGAAGGGGAGGTGAGTGTCCACGGTCTAGTCAGTGTACTACCATGGCCTCAGTCTGGGATGCCAAAGCAGAATCTGAACAGTCCCTGCCTCTTAATGACAAAGCTGTAGTTTTATGCTGTAAGCATAGCTGTTCCACGAGTAAATAGGGTCCAGGGAAAATGGGTATCTGGTCTTTGGGGACCTTGTTACTTCAAACCTGTTGTGCCAGACTCCCCAACACAGGCAGTAAGTTCTGCTTCTGGGCAGCCTAAATAAATAAATCAATAAAGTCCACTAATCATGCTGTAGGGTTTCTCTTGGAAACCATGCTGACTTTCCCTGTGATCCAAAGCAATAATACACTTTCAGTCTACGAAATGGTGATGCTGGCTTTATCTGTTCTGCTTGGCTGCACCTGGATTCTGAGCCAACTTGCCAGCATAAGTGCAGAAAGGAAAGATTCAAGTTTCAAGTGCTGGGTATTTCTGTGGAGACCTCTGGGAACTGAGATGATACAGAATAAGCACAAAGAGGAGAAGGGGGCTGGTATTCTAGCTGCTATGAAAGAATCAAGGAAAAGTTGAAGCATTAGGCAAAATAAGGAAGAAAAGGAAACATGAACACAAATAGTAAAAGTCTAGAAAAGGATCCTAAGAAGGATTAAGAAACCAAGGCTAGTTTTATATAATATTTGGGAATAAAATGAAGGCAGAGAAGCAATACCTAATAATGTGGGAGATCCTGATTTCGAGATCAAAATAGAAAGAACAGGGCTATTTATAGGAAGAGCTTAGAGGAAGCCAAAGGAAGAGACTCTGGGGGACTCTATGTCAGAAAGAGTTATTCTACAAGGAAATTAAGAGTTCCAGTTCCCCTACTCTGCCCCCGCAAAACTAAGAGGCTGTTCAGGCCTCACGTTTTCTAGCAGGACGGCAGATTCCTAACGGGGTCACATGAACACAAAGTCCTTTCATATTTCCTTTGATGTGTGAGTGTATGAGGTGGGGGTGTCCTGCCACTCTCTGGGTCCAGAGTTTCAGGGACAGGCACATAGAGAACAGATAAGGAAGAGAGCAACCATCTAATTTCCCAAAGTAGCAGAATTTAATAGTAAAGACCAGGGATGTTTTTGTCCAGATCCTCCACGGTAAGCTGCATCTGCACCAAGAGATAATAATCAGGACTTTTCTGTGTGTGAATTGGGGGAATCATTAAAATCACGTTTAAGTCAAGTTTAACATTTACTGAGGGCTTCACATCAAGCATTATTCTATGTGAATTCACTGAATCCGCATATCTGTCTATGGGGTGAGTGAAATTACTGTCTCTACTATACAGAAGAGGAAACAAAGGCTTGAGGGCTTAGATAATACGCCCAAGCTCACACACAAAGAAAGCTGGAACTTTAACTCAGGTCTGTAGAATACTGTGGCAGTTTAGCTGATTTCTGCTGCAGATAAAAGAATACTGACTTCCTGAATCCTAAGGCATATGCTGTTCAACACAGCAGGGGACATGGAGGAAGGCTGTTCAGCAGCAAGCGGCGTCATGCAGGACTGGGGTTTCCAGCTTTCTGCTCTGCCATGTGTGTTGGCGCTATCTCACGTTCAAGAGCATAGCTGTAGCAGTTTTAGGCATCCCATGAAGACATGACCACATTTGTTTAAAAAGAGGAGGGGAATGTCCTCTATAAATCTCTTTTATTAGAGAGAAAATCTTCCCTGCAATGCCTCCAATAAGTTCCTCTGCATGTAGTATTGACTAGTACTAAGCCACATGTCTATGCCTAAACCCAGTCAGCTTGCAAGATCAAGGGATTACTGTGATTGGTTTAGATCAGCCGTGACTCACTGCCCGAGACTGTTATAGGTAGGGGTCAACCTTAGCAAGTAAAAGAATGGGGTGCATAGGGAAAGGGGTGGTGGTGACAGCAGTCGGGAAGGGAAACAAATTTGTCTGCCCCAGATACTCAACAAAATTCTTGTTTTTGGAACGAATTTAGATCTAATACAACTGATAGAAAAGGAGGAAAGAAGAGGAAAGGAAGGCAAAGGAGAGGAGGGCAGGGAGGGGAGGGACGGTAACATTTATTGCATAAATTATGTTAGCCTCTTCCACGTATTTCACCATATGTCCCTCCTATGGTACTTTTATTATACCCATTTTCTAGAAGCTCAATAAAGACCTTCAAATCACACTGCCCCAAGATAGAGGAATGACCATTTTAATCCAAACTAATTGATTAGAAAGTGCATGTTCTTTTGCTCTTAGGGGAGATTGGTTGGAAATTATTTACCTTAGATTCAAGTATAAAGGAGATGAATATCAAAGGAAAACTCATTCTTTTCTGGAAAACTAGCCTAATGCCTCTTGGCACCTTCAACTCTCTCAAAATCTCATATTAAGCTAATAAGCATAACTAATTAAGCTAATGAGCTAAGCTGATTAATTATCTGTATGCACAGCCTGCTGTGCACTTGTCTATGTTGCATTTCCTGGTACTGGATGATGGAGGAAGAGGAGACATTTCTCACCTTCCATGGGATCCTTATTTCCATATATCAGAAGTTAAGGCAATCATAGACAGCACTGGTGGGGAAGCAGGAAAAAAAAAAAAAGGGAAAGAAAATCAGAAAAAAACACAGGCAGGAATGGAACAAGGAACTCCAAGAGGGGCTTCTAATATTTCATTGTTATTGAAAATTACACTTCATAAAAAGTCTTATTCATTCAAAGTTCGAAGAGTGACAGAAAAAATGGCTTTCATACTTAGGTCTGCTAAATGTATGAGAAATCAAAAAAGATGGAACAAGGAGAAACTTCAAGAAAAACAAAGCAGAAAATCAATGTGCAGTATAAATAGCACTTCATTAGTGCTGTGGTGCCTTACAAAACAGCTTAGAAAATTGCACGGGTGTAATCGTAGTATACAGTGGAGGAGAGAATAATTTACTATCATTAGGGGTTTGTAATCCCTACCATGGAAAGGGGAATGTTTGCTCATAACTCTTTAATGATAGTGGACTTGCAGGCATAAATCCCTAAATGATGAGATGTGAATACATTTTAGAAATTCAAGTTTCTGTTGGGTAAGAAAAAGTCAGGCTGTCTGGTTTGATCGGCTTGCATATCTAAACCTATCGCTGATCCGCTGAGAACTGCAGCCTTGGGAGTGATTTCCATCCTTTCTATGTCTTAAGAGGGGCCACCCTCGGGGGTAGAGCATAGTGGTTTAGTCTCTTGCCCATCAGGCACACATCAACACTATAAACACACAAGTTTTAGTTAGTGGTAGTCAGTGCCAAAGGCATGGCAGCCTGCCGCACCATCCAAAAACACTCTCAGCAATAACCCAAGTGTTTTCTGTCAGGAAAGCTTTTTCTGTCCTAAGTTTTAGACATTCAGCTTAGTGTGGGTCCAAGGCAAAAATGAGGAACAGGAAAAATTAATAATTTTACACTCCACCCTCCAAACTCCCTTTTCCTCTCTTAGCAGAGTTTCTTCTCTCAATGCTGTTTAATTCTCAAACTCTCTTCAACAAAATGATCTCTGAAGCAAAGATCTGAAACTTATTAATGCAGAAACACAAACAAAAGACAGGAGTTTAAGTATTACTTCTCCCAGAGGCATTTTTTAAAACACTGAACCTAGATCCAATTCTTAAGCTAAGCAAGATTTAGAAAAATTTTCAAAGGGATGTTCTCCGGACAAAGATGCCTAGAGGTTGGGTGAGAAGTAAGGAATTTCCTAGAGGCTGAATTAGACTGTATCCTGGGTGTGTGTGTGTGTGTGTGTGTGTGTGTGTGTGTGTGTGTGTGTGTGTGTGTGTGTGTGTGTGTGTGTTGCGAGGGGTCATTATTAGAGTGTAACCAAGGGAATCATATAATTATGGTTGACTCTTGAACAACACAGGGGTTGGGGCACTGACTCCCATGCAGTCGAAAATCTGTGTATAACCTTGGCTGTCTGTATCTATGGTTCCACATCCTCAGATTCAACCAACAGTGGATCTTATAGTACTGTAGTACATATTTATTGGGAAAAAAAAACATATATAAGTAGACCTGAGAAGTTCAAACCTACATTGTTCAAGGGACAAGTGTATAATCAAGGAGGGGAAACACATCCAAAGGGGAGACAACACAAACATGAAAAAATAAGATTCCGGGTCAGCTACTAGGCAGAAAGGGTAGAGGCTGGGGAGTGGGAATATGAGACTAGTGTTCCAGGACTAGTGGTTTGGGGGAGGCTGTGAACAACACAGAGAATGTCAGAAACCTGCTGTTAAATGGTGCAGGCTACACATGGTGGGTGGGTTAAATCAGGGGTTCTTCATCTGGTGGGATAGATGGCAGAGTGAACAGTGGTCCATGGACAGCCTTCAAGAGGTCTGGAAACACCTTGAACTCTTATTTAAAAGGTTGTGCAAGGAGAAGCCTTGAAGATTTGATTAAGTTCTCAGAGCAGCTTGCCTCCCTAAAATGTCTAAGTACAGCAAGCCAATGAAAGGAGTCTTTGGGAGCTCCTGGAATCCCACTGCAGTGGCAGTGGTCTACTGTCAGTTGTGTGTTCAGCCTGGTTCCCACCCTCTGATTCCATCTTCTTTTAGCACCTGTAGCAAGACTGGTAATGCACATTCGTTTTCTCCTTCCTTCTAGTTCCCTAAAAGAGGGGAAAGCGTTTACTTAGCTAGGACTGTTGTGAAATGGCATCACTCTCTCTCCTCCCATGGGAATGATGCATCCTCCCACTGTTACACCCTGGAGTGCAGCTTGTCCCCAATACCACATCTCTGCTCTGCTGGCAGACCAGCTAGTCAGCTACAGTCTCTCGTATTTTTAGATTTCTCAGGTGTCAGCCAGATGCCACTCTATGTCCTGAGCACCGCAGAACACACAACAAACTCTCCAAAATGCCCGTTTCAGTTGGGGCATGTAATGAGAATGGAGTACACAGTATACTAACCGCACTTTCAAAAATCCTTTTTGATTTTACACTCCTCTGTCACATAATAATAATAATAATAACAATAACAATAATAATATTTTTATAATTATTATTTTCCCCAGGCACTTTAACTTCAAATGTTTTATGCTCTCAAGTGGGTGCCAGGTGAAGTTATTAAAGCCTGTAACTAGGCACCTTCTTGCAAACCCTGTATGGAAAGTCTTACTTTGGGCTGTAGGAGGAGCTGGAGTCTGTTTTCTTGGAGCCATGGGTAAAACTAAGACTGAAATAGTTTCATTTTGACAACCTGTTACTTGTGGGGATATTAGGAGTTGGGACAGGGCCCCATGACTATTAGCAGTGTCCACTGGAGACGAGAACCAGCCTATCAAACACAAAGTGTTCTAAAGAAACCAGTCCTGGGAGAACCATGGCTCCCTGTGGTTCTCTGAAAAACAGGCAAACATTGAGTTGACACCTGAGGAGGAGGCTTTTCTGGTCTGAATTTTTTTGTTTCACGTTGGTAAACCTGTTCTTTCAGGGCACATGCTGCTTTCTTTATTGGAAGCTTAGAGTGACACATCCCTGTTGATGGGGTACAGATGGCAGGAAGGAGAGGATGAAGAACCAGAGGGGAAGAGAGGCAGAGGGGTTCCCAAGCAGTTCCTTTGGGGACGGTTTTATGTTCACCAGCGGCAGCATCAATAGCAATGAACTCTCATGTGGGGGCTGACTCAGGTTTCTGTTATAAAGGAGAATATTTGCCATCCAGAGGGTTTTTAGTATTCTGGTCTGCAGCAGGAGTGGCTTGTGGCCAGTCTCAACACTGCTAGAGAAGCCCAGAGGGTTTTCTTAAAAGTCCCAAATTGTTTGTGTTCTTTGTAAAACAGAATCAAATACAGAGATATCGCACTTATCCAGCCCCTGGGGAATGAGCCATTCCACAGAAATGCATTTTTCAGATAATATTTAAGTTTGTGCTGTGATTTAATAAAGTTTGCAAGAAGTCTTTGGGGTTTGGGTTTTTTTTTTTTCCTTGCCCTTCCTATCTTACTCTGATCCTTAAGCAACCACCCATAAAACAAGGCTTGGGAGGCTTTATTACCCCACCTGCAGCTGCCTTGCCCCCATGACACAGGTAGCATAACCGATACCTGCTTTGCCGTCCATGGCTCTGGGTCTTCTGACCCCAGATGTAGTTAGAAGTCTCTTCAATGTGTCACATATAGGATACTTTGGGAAGTCCTATTTTTATTCACTATTAGTGAAAAGAACAGTTGAATTAAATTCATTAAGTGTGTTCAGGCAACTTTTTAAGTGTCAAGTACTGTTAGGTACTCTCAAAGTTATTTTGGTTTAATTTAGAACAGAGAGAGATGTTGGGTTTAGAAAACTCTGGAATGCAATCAGTGGAGTGGCTGGAATGCTACTGGCTGGGGCTAGAGGCTGAAAGGCTGATCACTACTAGGAGGGCCAAATAGAAAGGAAAAACAGAAGAGAGGACTAGATGAACAGATCATGAACCTGAGACAGTGGCTCAGAGTAGAATGGAGTCTTTACTTAGTAAGACAATGTCAGAGCTGGGTAAGACATGGTAAGGTCAAGTGAACAGTCATCTGTTGTCACTAGTTAGCAATTTCTTCGTATGTGGGATCACCTGGATTGGCTCACTCTTAAGGCATCCTGCCCCAGGGCTTCTGGGGTTTTAAGAGGATACTAATAGAATGAGAGACATGGTTCCTGATCTCAAAGCTTTTAACATGCTAAGTTGACCCAGAAACTTTTTATTTCCTATGACCGTATCATAAAGTTTCATCAGCTTTTGCAAAAAATAAAATTATCTTTCTGGTATTTTTTGGAGATCTCCTTCTATTTTAAGTATTTGCAATATTCTCATTTGGAAATAGGTAAATCCCACTCTATCAAACATTTAAAGTTGCATCTTGGGTTATCCATTGCCCTTTTGAGAGTTGGAGAGCAGAGACATTTGCTGAAAGGAGAGAAGGCAGCACTTTATCAGACTTTGAAATCAGCATATTCCTAAGAAGGATGTCTAACCAGAAGGAGAAAGAGGAGCATCCTTTGAACACCAAAGAAAGTCCCCCTTCTTCATGCTTGGTATATTTCTCCCACATTGAAGAAATCCAGGTCTGCCATCTCCTGACTCCTTTTCGCTGCTTTCGCCTTTCCTTCTACCAACTCCCATGGGCAGGCTACATTCTTGAGCTGACTTAACTCAGTCAGCTTCAGGGTTGGCCAGAGCAGTTTCCACATTTGTTCAGGGCCCCCAGGTCCTTCCAACTTCATACTAATGATGGAGCTTTGGGAGCCTAAGATTCTTGTTTCTTGAGTTGATATGAGTACTTTACCCATCACACACACCCTCCCAGCCATTATACCCTCCAGGAAACCTACTAGCTGCCCCAGTTCACACGAGAGCTTCTGTTTTGGGCCTCCTTCTGAAAAACTGGCTTCCCAGGTCTTTTCTTAAGCTCCTGCCTTTTCCTTCTCCAGATGATGGAGCGCCTCCTCCGCACCCAGGCCAGGGGCTAGTGCCTGGGTGCCCAAGTACAACTGTCTGCAAGTCAGTCTGTACTACAGCATCTGAGTGTCACCTGTTGCTAGGACTCCCAGCCTTTGGGTCCTGCAGGGTGCTGTGCTTTCATGTTGGGTCCTCGGTGCCAACCATACACCTGAGTCTTCATTGAAGACCAAAATAACTTTTACCTCCCCTATTTTAGTCATGATGAACCACCCCTTTTTGTCCCTGCTAGTGGCATACCATCATCTGTCTATACCAGCCCTGGGCCCTTCTCCCTGTAGCTCCTGTCTTACTTGGCTACCTAGAAATTCTGATGGAAAATAGTCTTTATGGGTTATTAAAACCCCTTCCCAAGTATCTTCTTAAAAAGTACAAAGAGTTTCAGGAAGACTTAAAATAATGTTACTTTAGTGTTAATTATTTTTTCAGTGGAAAAACATAGGCAGTATTGAAATCTAGTAAGAAACTTGGGTCTGTTGGGTTTGTGTTGGGGGTGTGGAAGGAAATCTGAAAAGATGAAAAATTGCAAGTACAGAAGGTTAACTTTTCTCAATTTTGCCAACACTGGCATGAGGAAGTTAAATTTCTGTATAATAAATGTATTTAACCATAAAAAGTATTTTTCTTGTCAGTTAACTTAGTAATTATAAAGAGAGACTTTCAAATAAGCACAATTAATCACTCCAAATTCAGCCATTCTGAAACACTGTAAAAAGTATTTCTGGAAGGGATAGATGGCGACTTCAAAAGTGTAGAACAGATAGACGAGATTATACTGTATAGCACAGGGAAATATACACAAGATCTTATGGTAGCTCACAGAGAAAAAAATGTGACAATGAGTGTGTATATGTCCATGTATGACTGAAAAATTGTGCTGAACACTGGAATTTGACACAACATTGTAAAGTGATTATAAATCAATAAAAAATGTTATAAAAAAGTATTTCTGGAATAACGGAAGAGTCATATGATATCTCTTATGCAAATTTTTTGATATACATTTCTGTACCCCAAATTGTAAACTACTTTAGAAGAGAGATAATTTCATGAAGTTTTGCATCTTGAGAACTCTGGAATGGAATAAAACAAGTTCTATGCTGGGGGATGGGGGCTGTTTGCTTTCAGGTTCTAGCCCATACTGTGCATTTTACTTTTTCTCTTCTGTGTCTTCTATCTACTTCTGAGCTAATTGCTCATTTAAAAAAATTCTCTTATAGCACCTGGTTCTATGATTTAAACTTGGTAGTGCTGAATAATGGTTGTTAAATTGAATTGAAGTCAACATCACTACATATGGGCCCATTTTAGCTATAATTCTAGAGCAAGATTGACTTTTTGTTTTTCTGTTGTGTGATGAAAGCAAGTTGGCAGACGGCTAGCAACCTTTCATTCCCTGGTATCACTTTTATTATTTATTTACTATTTGTAGTGCAAACATGTTTTCAGGACCTTAAGCAACTAGAATGTAGTTTTCTACTTAAATTCAATCCCTCTGTTTAAAAACCTGTGTATCAGGGAGAGTTTGGCAAAATTCAGAAACTAGTAAGAAAAAAATGACTGCAACTATTCTTGGGATAGAAGAGAAAAGAGAGAAGAAGAAATATTTACTGAATCCCTTCATGCTTAACAGATCCATAACTGTTTCCAGAACCAGTTCAAACTAATTCTGTGTCTTGCACTATTTTATTTGGGGCTTAACGCACTTTAGGACCACAGAAGGGAGAACTGGTTTGGCAAAACATTTCAGACTATTCTTTCCTCTTCTCTCTTAGTCTTTCTTTTTCTTAAATGATTTGGGTCTTGGCAAAACTAAGAAGTGTTTTTTCCTAATGCTCTTTATTATTTTAGTTTAATTTTTAACTAGATGTGCATTTCAAAGGAAATGTAACCCAGCTGTGTCTTATTCTTTTGCACTCAACAAAATGGTACTTTGTAAAAGCCATTCAATGTCCAAGAAGCCTTGAGCCCCTTTTAAAAAAAAGTTAAGGCTTTCTTTTCTTTGAACCAAGAATGTAAGCTTCGCCAAAAGAGAAGAGTTGGAACCAAGAAAGACTGGGATTTGGTTTAATTTAAACTCAGAATTTATAAGTAAGGGAATGATTGCAGCGCTGGCAGGGCGTAGGTATTTCCAGGTAACTGAAATTTAACTCTTTTATTTAGGAGCCTGACCACATCCAATAGTGGCACTTCTATATTGTCTTCCCTGAGGACTTCTTAGAAGGGAAAACAGTGTCTACGTGTCTATGAGTGGGGTAGGGAGAGGGATGGGCAGGAGGATGTAGTGGGAGACAGCAATACCTCCTACACAGCTGCACTGGGGAAAAATGTAGAATGAACCCTGATCACTCAGGACTTTAGTATCTAAGAAAATAATCATTTCCACAGAAGTAAAAATAAAATTTACTTTTAAAATGTTTAAAAGTAGTTGGTTAAACAAATGTAATTCTCAATAAAAATGCAAAGAGATACTTTTACTTTACTTATGAGAAAGGAAATTTCCAAATCTTGGAAAGACCTATTTGTATTACATAATTTTGTATTTTGATTACAAAGTCTTATATATTTATTAAAGTAGATTGTTGAAGTTCTTCCCCTTGGCAACACTTTGTTGTCCTAATTAGAAGTTATTGAGTAAATGGAAGTAAAAAAAAAAAATGTATTTCTCTAAAGACATTCTATAATTCTAATGTTCACTAATGGAAAACAAACTTTTCTCATTTTCCTCTTGCTCTGAATTAAATCTTATTGAGTTAAAAGGAGCTGTATGCAAATATTTTACAGACTTGGCTTTGAAAAATTGTCTGCATGGTAAATAGGTACCAAGAGGGCAAAGAAGCACCAGGGCCTCCAACTCGTCAGAGCTTTTGTGAGAAGTTGGAAAAGGTTCCTGTCCAGGTGAGATGCAGCTTGCAGGTGTGGTCTGCAAAGTGGACAGCGCCTACGTGCAAGGAAAAAGGAGCGGATTCCTTTGGGTAGCTACAGCCCACACTTGGCTTTCAGCTTGGAGAGGGTGGCCTGGGCTGGATTTCAGGCCCTGTTTACCCCACTGCTGAACTAGCACAACTGCTCAGATCTGAGAACTACATTGCCTGCCTGGGGAGACAAGAGGAATCTGGAGAAAACCCATGTCTGATAAAGTACTTTAAGAGGCTTGCTGTGAGCTTTAAGATTTAAAATCTTCCCAGCAAAAACTTTAGGGAAGTCTCTATTGTTCAATAACACTGTTGGTGCTGGGGGTTCCTTTTCCTCTGGAGAATATTATGCAGTATTGAAAACTGCATCAAAATGAACTTGAAGTTTCAACCAAGGACAGAAGACATCTGAATTACAAAGTTAACCAAGCTACTTTCCTGCCTTGGAGTAACTCACTGCCTAGTGAGGGGGATGGACAACCTAACCACGTAAGGCAATATGAATCAACCTGGTGACACTCATGCAGTCCACGTGCAGAGGGTATGCTCTCTCAGAGAGCAGAGGCCAGGTCTAAGCTGTGCTCTGCACAACCCCTAACAACGTCCCGGGTATGTGATGAGTGAGTATTGCAGAACTGAGTGAAAGAAATATTGCAATTCTAGGTCTATGTGCTAATCCATGTTTCTCACCTTCAAAAATTTTGCTTGTAGTAAACGAATTACAATTTTACTTACTTTCCCTCAGATCCAAAGGAAATGAAATATTTTGGGGAAAAAAAGTGATTGGGCAACTCTGAGGCATTTTTGAAAACCATGTGTGTTTTCACTTCTTATTTCCTTATTGCTTAGGAAACAAATACCTGAGTGAAATTTAAATTCAATAAAGTGTGCAGATTTCACTTAAATTAGGAAGAGAAAGCACTATGAAAGCTTTGCATTATGAGAAACTTGGGCTAGTTTGGGCATTTATTTCATAGTAATGAGTGTGTGACAGAAGGAAAAGGATAAAAAAGAGCTGTGACAATGGGGACTTATCACCCTTCCAGCCTGGAGTGTGGGCTCCCAGGATAACTTGGTGACAAACACAGTGAAGGATCTGTTAGTAAAGGGACCAGGGCTGGTGGGGCCCCACAAGGGCCGAGCAGGTTGGTGACAGATGGCTTGAGCAAAATACCGAGAATCTGGAAAACTTAAAGCCCTCAGGCTATCTGGCTAGATTATATTGTGGGAAAGATGGAAAGGCTAGGAAGGGCCTGCATCCAAAAAGTCTTTCTAAAACGTTATCATTATCATTATACTGCCCATAAGTCTTTAAGACTTTCCTTTCCTCCTTGGGGTTTTGTATTAAAATTCCAGTACTCTTGGTTTTCATAACCTTTTCAGCATTATGAGTTAACGACTTAACTACGCGTGGCTTTTTACCTGCAACAACAATCCAACAAGGCAAGTCTGTGTGGAGACTGGAAGTAGATGTGCCTGGCTGCGGAAAGGAGGCTAGGAGGCAAAGCGGGAGGAAGCCAAAGGAGACCCAGGCCTGCTTCACAAATTTGTGCAGGAACAGCCTTCCTCTGCAAACTGACACCATGCTAATGACCCAACACTCTGACAATCAAGATTTAAACTCATCGAACCCTTTTTGGCTTGCTTGGAAGGAAGGAAGAAAATGCACGTATATTTAGCATCTGCCAGGTATTATCTGTTTTCATAAATGACTTCTTTTGTATTTCTCATAACAGCCGCATGGCACACCTGCTCTTTCCATCACTAGCAAGGAAGAGCTGGAATTTAAACCAGGACTTCTAACTGTAAGTCCAATTCTCTTTTTGCTCTTCTAAGGTGTGTCAAGGCTAAAAATGAGCTTGTTCACTGCTGCTTCTACATCTTTTTTTCCCCTTTTGATTATTCTACTACTGGGATTTTGGAAATTCCTAAAATGAAATTGTCTCAGAACAATCCCGAGGTAGGCATTATTGCCCCAGTTTTCAGATGAGCCAACTGAGGCACAAACAGTTTAAATAATGGGCCCAAAGCTGCAGAGCTAGATACCAGTGCAGCCAGGTTTCAGGCACCCTGACACCAGAGCCCATGCTCTGAACCACTGGGGACTCCTCTGCATTGATGTCTCTAGGGAGCCACCGCCCCATGTTGACTGTGACCTCCCTGGCATCCTGGGGACCCACTAGCTGATTTGTGGTGGGTATCTGTGCAGACTTGAGAAAAGGATCTAGGAACCTTCACACTGGGTCTATTACACTAGCTGTGCACAGCACGCCCATTGCACAGTCCCAAGGTCAAATCAGTGATGGAAGAACTGAAGAATCTTGTCTGGAGTTGACTTCCCAGGATTGCTTTCATCCTTGTCTAAGACCGACCTAGCACTTCATGGGAACTAGGGTGACTGGAAACATTTTGCAGAGAAAAGTGAGCTATTTAGACTTCCCTTTTTTTTTCCTAATGAAAAAGCTATCAGGGAAAAATGTCAGGGAGTGAACACTGGCATCTCCTCTTCACCCCTCCATGGAAAGCAGTCCAGCAACAGGATACAGGGTGTCTTAGCAGAGTCTCTCATAACTCTGCCCCTCACTTGGGCGTAAATCATTCTCCACTTGCAGATCAGGCATAAATCGTTCTGAAACCACGTTGCTCACTAAATGTTACTGTGTTATTAAGACATAAATCCTATGTCAGCTCGATGAAATGTCTGAGGCTATCAAGTTAAACAAGTCAAGGCAGCTACTTAATGATTTCCAAACACTCGATTATTAAAGTTCAGACGAGAGGCTTGAGAGGAAAGCCATGTTAAAATGGACTCCAAACAGCCGTTTTTCACATTTGTTCAGTGACCAATAGCCCTAATGACTCCCTCCAGCTCTGAACTCCATCCCAGGAGTAGGGTCTAGAACGGACAACATGGGTCACCAAGGAGAAGCAGCCCAGGATTTGGGGAGCCTCCTTTGACCTTTGCAACTTTCATTGTATGAATCACAGGCTTGCAGCAATTCTCAGATCTCGCTCTTTTAACCTGTCTTTAAGGCATCTTCCATAATGTGGAGAGTGAAAAGGACTCATTTTGCCCAGTTGATGTGATCCCAGTGAGCTGATCACAGCCCAAATTTACGTAAACATAACACAGCACCTTATATGTAGGTAGCCCTTTAGAGTTTCAGAGAATGTCCTCAGTATTTCATTCACATCTTCCCCTCTCTCCCTGTCACTTCACAGAAAAGTTGGAATGATCAAAAAAGAACCTTCTTGACACCTTACCTCCACACTACGAATTTTTCTGCAGCTCCTTTTCCATCCCTGATGTCAGGATGGAAGAAATGTTCTTCCTTCTACACAAGATGCACCCTTCCACCTGTCCTGGAATCTGATTGCTTCTCCCCTTCTCTTTCCTAAGATACTTTGCTCTATTAAAAAGCTTCTCGATTTGCAGATACTGGCTACTATATATAAAATGGATAAATAGTTTATACTGTGTATAAACTTATATTCAATACAGTGTAGTAACCTATAATGAAAAAGAATATGAAAACAAATATATGTATGTGTATGTATGACTGAAACACTATGCTGTACACCAGAAATTGACACAGCATTATAAACTGACTACACTTCAATTTAAAAAAAAAAAAGTTCCTCTCCTGGCTCTATTTTCAGCCTCTTCTTTTTACTGTTCCCTTCCCATTTGCATTTAAGCAACCACAAGTCTTCCACATATTTGACAGAACAAATACATTTCTGCCAAACTCCGCCCCCATCTACTGCCTTATCTACATCCTTCTTTCACTACTAAACTTTTTGAAAGAGTCTCTCACTCACTGTCTTCTGTGTTTCATCTTTCATTCACTCCTCAAGCCCCTCCAGTCTGACTTCTGCCCCTAAAAACTTCTCTAGAATCTTACCAAATTCACTGTGTAGATTAGAAGACTCTGGCTGCAAGTAACAGAAAATCCAATGCAAGGTCTACACTCCCGAATGAGTCAGCTGGGTGCAGAATGGCTGCGATAGATCTGGGCTGCACATCAACGCACAATGACATTCAGAAGAGAAAAAGCCATCTCTTCTTATGGCTGTTTGGTAAGTACAGAACTTTTTCCTAGAAACTCCCAGAAAACTTATTTTAATTATTCCTTAATGTGAATTGTGTGTGTTGTGCCCAGTCCTGAAGCAAGTCTTAAGGCCAGAGGCACACCACGTGAGTGCCCTACTTACAAGCACTGAAATTCTTCTTATACCAGTGGTTCTCAGCCAGCAGCTATTTTGCCCCCGAAGGGACACTTGGCAATGTCTGGAGTCGGTGCTGATTGTTACCACTGTGACTGAGGTGCCAATGGTGCCTAGAGGCTGGTAGTCAGAGATGCTGTTAAACACTCTGTGGTGCTCAGGGCAGCCCCCAACAGCTAAGGACGACCTAGCCCCAAATGTCAATAGTGTCATTGTTTTTCTTTATTATTCCCACATCTCGTCAATCACAGCCTCTGTCAGTGCCAGATCCCAAAGGTCTCTGTAGTTTGTCCATCTCTCTGCCTCCTCATGGCCACTTTCCTCCTTTAGGTCACTAGCACTTTTCATGTTTTTGTACAATTTTTTACATTGTTTTACTAGCATCATTTTTCTAACTGAGGTGTTGAACTTTGCTGCCACCCCATCCACTTAACCCTACACATCCTGTATCAGTTAAGGTTTGGCTATATAGAAAAGGAAATGTCTGCTACAGAATATCTTGTTTTATTTTTTGTCTTTTAAATAGACACAATGAGCGGTTGTGCCATTCCTGCCTCTGAATGCTATCATCAGCATTTCATCCCTGAATCTGAGCCGTCTGAGGTCCACAAGGAGTGCCAACATGCTGAGGACGGCAGAAGGGAAACACGGAATGCATCTGATTCTTGACAACATCTCTGAGTGCTGAATTAGTCAACACCAGCACTATACTATCTTAGAACTTCTTCTTATGTGCAAAACTAAGCATTACTTAGCATTTAAACCACATGAAACTTCATTTTCCTCTTGCGACCAAAAGCATTCCAAATGGAACACCAACCCTGAAATGCACTGAGGAACCCATTAAAATGAATTGTACACTAATCCTTTTGTAATGATAATAACATTTCTAGATGGTTCTTAAGTTTGGATTCAAAAAACAGTAGCGATGCTCTTACATTAAGTGCTGAATACATATTATTGCTATAGGAATGTATCGGATTATCTCTAAATTGTATGAAGCTGAATCCAGGAACACCTGGGACATACTGCTGTAACAATGAGTGTGACCTTTCCCAGGATTTTTCATCCTGAGACCCCAGTTTTCTGTTGTCCAGTCCCTTAAACAGAACAATTATATTATAAATAACAATTCCTCATACATACCTTGGCCTCGAAAGTATTTAAAAACTTAGAAGATAATTCTCTGGGTCACTATCTTTATAAAATGCATATATTGCTTCAAAATAAGAACCTGCTGTGAAAATGGTCCATTTTCCACACTCCATTTCCAATCAAAACTCTAACTCATGTCTTTAGCCTGCTTCACATCTTCCTCTGGAGAGTATGAAACATGCTGTCTTTGAAAATAGTGTTGGCTTGGGCAAGGGAAACTCATTGGTCATGTTTTCAGGTGTAAGTCCTAAATCATATATTTAAAATAAAATATGCACTCTCCTCTTGGGAAGGATGCATAGCTTGACATGGGAACCTGAAATGGCCTGAAGGTTGTACTTGGCTAAGGAATGATTTGTATGCTTTTTTGGTTCATCTCCTATTATAGTAGAAAGAAATCAACTGAGTCGATGAGATTATTTTAGGTCTGGGTTCTAAATATATCCTGGAAATCATTCAGTCTAGCATCTTCATTTTACAGGGGCCTGGGTCACTATCAGATAAAGTCAGTGGAGGAAGCTCCAATGAAGAAATCTTTACAGTTTCTGGGGTCACTCTGTGCAGCTCTGGGGTGAGAAGGGGATGAGAAGAGGCAGTAAACTAGTTGGACTGTCCAAACCAGTAAAACAGGAGCTACAGTGGTTGCCATAGTATGGGAAGGAGGGAGACAGACGGAGGCAGTGCTTTCTGTGTGGTTTAAGAGGGTGAAGGTTACACACACATTAGTGTATGCTTAGGTTCAAATCCCAGCTCCTCCATGGGCGACTGCATTAGTGTCGAAGTTAGTTCAGATATAGGCTAGGCTTCTGTAACAAAGGGATCTTATAATAAAGTTTCCAAATAACCAGTTGAAAAGATACAAGAGCCAACTTGAAGGAACTCCCAATGGCTAAATTGGGAAAATTTGAACAGGAAGAAAGAAAGGTGGGAAGGACAGAGGGAAGGAGAGAGAGAAAACAGGGGAGAGAGAGGGAAGAAAAGAGAAAAAAGAGTGAGGGAGGAAGAAAGGAAGGAGGCTATAGAAAGATCACCACATATTTGTCAAATACCAAGGTAATAGCTGTTGCAGTCAAGGATCATATTGGATATTAAAATCAGTAGACAAAAGTATGATGAGATACGGGATATTCGCAGTTTCTCAAAGTATCTTCCCACAAGATAGTTATTAATTGCAAAGAGGAAAAAGTTGTATAGAAACTTGGAAGTCACTGCCTTAACCATGGCATCAAAGTTAGCATCAGTAGAAATGAGACACAGCAGTATAAGGTGTCTTCTGATAGGATGCACTGAGAAGGGAGAAAAAAACCTTTCTGTGGTATCCTTGCTAAAAATGAGTGTACTGAATTAATCATGGGAAAGACTCAGATAAACCAAATTGAAGGACTTGTTGAAAGTTTCAAGGTCATAAAAAAAAAAGAAAGACTGAGGAGCAGTTTTGGATTAAATAAGACCAAGGAGACATGACAGCTAAATGGATCCTGGACCAAAAAGAGGACATTGGTGGGACAACTAATAACATTTGAATAAGGTATGTCTGTACATTAGTTAATAGTATTGTATCAGGATTTTGTGTGTATGTGTTGGGGGTTGATAATTGTACTATAGTTACATAAGAATGTAATATTTGGGAAAAGTGTTTAAAACGTAGACCTTTAAAAATTATGAATCACTATGTTGTACACCCATAATTTATACAATATTATACATCAACTAAAATTTAAAATTTAAAAACACAGTGTTGGGACCAATTGTGGTAACTTAATAAACATTAGGTGGACAGATGGTACTAAGACAATGACACTGGACTAGGAATTGCCAGGAAGCATGGAGTTCCTTGAGATCTGACCAGAGTCACTCTTTGGGGCAAGCATGGGACCTCTGGGGAGAAAACAACAGGAATTACGTAGAAGGGCTTTGCTAGGAGTTGATCCTGCAAGAGTAGCCATCTCGGAGCTGCCGTGATGGAAGATTTCGTTGGCAGGAATTGCCTTATTAAGTCAGGAACTTTTTGTTTGAAAAAAAAGGTAGACAAAAACATTTTGTACTGATTTGCAAATTTTTCATAAGTATAAACTATTTCAAAATTAAAAGTTAAAAAATAATACTAATTAAAAAATAAATCAATCCAAGTAGCAGTCTCAGACAGAGAAATGGACAATGAGATTCCAGTTTTTGATGGAACCCCACCAAGAGTCTAAACTTCAAACAAAACTTCATTAACCAGTACCGCATCCAAATGAGGCGATGTAAACTCTAACCAAGCCACCCTAAAATCGAACAGCTTTTTCTACGGCTTCTTTTTCTTTATGTAGCTTTACGTCCTTCAGAGCTCCATCATTTCTTCCTGGCATGTGCAGTGTTGCCTGTAATTCTTGTGATAGGTGGCACTCTCGCCTTTCCCTGTCCTCCCAGGCTGCCGCTTGAGCTCCTCACCTTGTTACTTAATGTCTACAATTAGAGCCTCATTCCTTTGACTTAAGACAATTTATTCTTATTAAAACAATAGTAAATCTCCTCATATATGATTTTAAAAACATTGTACCTTAATGATAATTTACATCACTTTGCAAAGGAATTTTTTGAATAATCATCATCATAATTTTTTACAAAGGGGGTGGTAGAAATAGCCTAAGGGTGTTGTATATCTGAAGTGGAAGATGAGGTAATAAAAGAGAAAGGAAAAGAAGAATTCAGGCCCCTTTGGGGAGAATATTTTCTTCTAAAATAGCGGTTCTCAAACTGAATCCCAGTAGAGTATTGGGCAGAAGTGTTCATCTCCTACAACAGTGGCTCCGTTCTCCCAGTTCATAGAGAAAAAAAAGTGAATAGAATGTCTTCCTTTTTAATTTGCCTTAAGCTATTGCTCTCTTGGAAAAACAGAAAGTACTTGTAAACAACTAAAGGTGCTTAGCATAATACCTTGTATTTCTGTGGATAATATGCTGTGGCCATGACTTCACATTGCTTACCTATAACAGAGTCAGACCTTGTGCTAGCAAAAAAGTTCATATACGTTTGATAGAATGAAATAGATCAGCGTACCCTGATGCTTTCTTTACACAGAGCATCCTGGCTTCTAGGTATTTTCCTGAGCAAGTCTGAGGACCACTACGCTACTTAAGAATCTAACAGATAGCTGGCTGTGAGTTTGCATCACACCCTCCTCTTCCACCACTGGCTGAGCCCTTTCCCAAGAGTATTCCAAAGCACAAAGCCAAAGACACCTCTGTGCCTCATTATGCTCATACAAGCTTGCATCAAGGATTTTTCCAGTAGCAGTAAACTTGCTTCACCTAATAGCTTGAGACTGCATCAAAGTTTCATGTGAATACTGTTTTTCACCATCCTGCATAATGGTTGTCTAATATAAAGACCAGCCTTTGCCTTTCACCAGTTTTATCACTCCTTTTTTCGTGTGGGAAGTTCTTTCTGACAATGCATTTAAGTCTGAATTATTGCTATGAGCTGAGTATTTGCTAAAGGTCTCTATTTTTTGTTGCCTTTGCTAAATTAGAGGCTTATTACTCTGTGTAGACATTCTGAATAAGTGCAGCTGATACAAAATCATGAAATTTTCAAAAATAAAAATTAAAAATCAGTAAGCTTAATGGGTGATGAGCTTGACACATTCTTGGTATGCTACTTAAATTTGAGGTGAGATGTTGGCATCACCCAGCTTTGAGACCTGCACATAACACAAGTACAGGGTGGCCTGGGGCTTCACCACCTATGGGCTGGAAGGTAAGTGGGATGCACAGTCAGAGCATCAGGGGAACACACTCCCACACTGGTCTTGATGAATCTCCTGTACACGACAAGAGAGCTCATGGTCCACAGGACCTGAGTTATATAGGGCCACCTGGCCTCAGCCCACAGAAGGGCATGGTGATGGAGCGCTATAGAAAATGGACTGGGCCTCAAGAGGCCAAAGTTCTGGACCCAGGTCTAGTACAACCAGCTGCAGGACTTTTGACAAATCGTGGAATCTCTGGGCCTTGCTGTCTTAACATGCATAGTAAGGAATTTGAGCCAGACGACTGCAAGTGTCCCATCCGGCCCTCTACTTCTGTGGTACTATTTTGTAATTTTTGACTGAACGCCTTTTATATATAAGCCCAATTCCATAAGCCTTAAAAACAGAATTCATTGCCAATTAGTAAGTTGCAGTGAACATGCTTAGAGAGAAGATAAAATAACCTTTTTCTCATGGGAAACTCTCACACACCTTGCAAAACAAATGCCAAAAAAGGAAAGTAGAAATTTCCCACAGAACATTGAGTCTTTTCTTATAGATCATTTATATCTTTTCAAGAGAAATACATTATGGATAAAGACAATTTTTCAGTGTTATTTCTGTGTCCTACACGGGTCCAACCTCCAGGTGACCTGCGGTTTCACTTTCCTGCAAGTATCCTTCCTCTGACTTGAAGCAGGTGCCTAACCCCCCACCACATGTTATTATCTCTGTGTGTCCAGTGATCGGGCTTCAAAAGAACTAGGTCGAATGTGTACAACCTACTTTCTCATACGAATGGCATAAGGATACACTGAATTGTATTTTTTTAATTTAAAATGCTATCTCATACCCACTAACAAGAGAATTCATAAACAGATTTGCGGTTTATCTTTACAATGAAACACTATTCAGTAATAAAAAGGAACAAACTACTTCAACGCCATGAATGAATCTTTAAAACATGATGAGCAAAAGACAGACTCAGAAGAAACTAGAAAAAACAAGTCTAATCTTTGCAAAAAGAGATTAGCATAGTGGTTGCCTGAGGTGGGGTGGACAGGGAGCAGCTGGTAAGGAGCATGAGGGAATTCTCCGGGGTGATGGAAATGTTCTGTTTCTTGTTTGGGGTGTTAGTTACACAGGTGTACACATTTATACAAACTCACTGAGCTGTATACTTAAGGTCTGTGAATTTCACTATATGTAAATTATAACATTAAAGCTGTTCATACTTTGTTAAAATCCTGTATCAACAGTCTCAGGTGTTCTACTGGTGGGAATATAACTGAGAACAAATGTTTGGAGGAGCATTTTCGTAACAAGTATTAAAAACTTCAAAATATTCATACTTTTGACTCCAAATTTAAAAATTTATCTTAAAACAAGAATAAGAGTTAGGGGACAAATATTCTACATTTATGATCACTACAATAACATATTTTCCCCAGCGTTTTATTATAAAGAGTTTAAGCATCTGGAAAAGTTGAAAGAATTTTACAGTGAGTACATTCATACCCCTCACTTTGATTCTACCAGTAAAATTTTCTTTTTGATTTATGCTATATCCATCTATCCCACTATACTTTGAATATACAAATAAATTTGTGGAAATTTGACAGGTTTTACAATATTGAGCCCTATCATTCATGACTGGAAGGAATACTTTGAAACATTAATAGATATTTTTTTCTTCCTGTGTAATGGGATTCCACAAATTTATAAACCCTATCACGGTCACCAAAACATTCTTTTAAGTGTATTTATGGAAGTAGAGTTGAATTTACCCAGAAATAGATCAAGTAACTATCTCTGTGTCCTAAAATAAGAGGAAGATACCTCTGCTTTCAGACACCTTCTCTAATCTGCCTTGTTTCCTCAAAGTTCCACAAATAGGTAGTCATCTTTTTGAGTTAATGCAGTAATTAACTGTAGGATTAAAAATATGACCATATCTAGGGGAAAAAAACAGGTAGAACCACTCTTACTAGCTATATATTGATACATTCAAATGAGCAGCTATTAAGCAGAAGCGACCACGGGAGTTGGCCAGGCACGCACTGAATTGGGAGGACACAGGGAAGAAAGCTTAGCCTAGCACTGGTGATTCGGAGTGGGGAACCAGGCAACAGGATTAAACCTGGCATTTGTGTGGACGGAAACAGGTATCAAGGTTCACATGAGTGCTGGGGACACTGTAGTGTGGAGCTGGCTCTGTATTCTGGAATGACCATCCGCAAGGGTGAACATCTGATTCCTAAACTTGTAGCAACGGGTTTGTGGATAGTCAGATAAAGCTTTTACTTCCTTTGTAATTATTAAAAACTCTGGACTACCCCCAAATTCTAAATTATGGTTTGTATTAGATATTTGGGGATGCCTAGAGGTTGCAACCCACTTGGCTGAGTATTTCCTGGTCTGTATGTTGTGTCATTTTGACTTTCTGTTGAAGGGCCGTGGGGACTTGGAATGGGCATCCTCGGGGGGTTCAGAGGGACTGTCCGCCAATCGAATTCACAAGAGCTCTGGCTTAGTTAGCTTGTTTTCAAAATTGTAGGCACTGTTGTTCCAAAATTAATATTTTTGAATATTTGACACATCCCTGGAGGAAAGCAAAGGGCCTCCCCACCTTTGCTTCCCCTGCAAAACAAGTCAAGATGAAGCCTTCGCTGATGAAACTCTTGGCTTTCTCTTGTTCAGCTGTGCTACATCCCTGCAGCCTTCCCTCTTGGAAATCCCAAAGCAGTCACGGAGGCTGGCCTGCAAGGCTAGGGCTGACCTGGCCTGTCTGGCTGTCTCCCAGAAAAGGTTTTTATGAAAATATTACTTTTTTTTTCTCATCAGAGAGTTTTTTTTTTTTTTATTACAACCCATGCAAAGCTGTGGACTTCCCTTCTTTACCACTCCTTCATAGTTCTAAAGTCTTTCTTTTCTTACCCTATCAAGGATACATGCTTCCTTCTCTGGGCGTAATAGTTTCTTAGAGGAACTTGCAGCGTAGAGACACATAGTGCCTTGATCATAAAAGTGTGAAGACATTTGAGGTCATGATAGGAAGATACTAAAACTCTGAAAAAATTGTCCTATCCAGCAATCAACTCCCTCTTTGCTTCAGTGGTACTTTGTTAGACTTTACTTTTCACATATACAAAAAACAAAAATAAAACAAAACAAAACATTGCTGTTGACAAAGGCTGGGATGTAATAAAGAGTCCTACCACCCAGTGAAAAAGATTGGACAATGAATATATGTATGTTCATGTATAACTGAAAAATTGTGCTCTACACTGGAAATTGATACAACATTGTAAACTGACCATAACTCAATATATATATATATAAAAAAGAGTCCTACCACCAGTACCTTAATAGTTCTGTTTCAAGCGAGACTTCATTCCCAAATTCCCTATCAGAATGCTGTGGTTGTGCTAACTACAAGTAAGGGCGTGCTACCTCCCACTGTAACTATCTGGTATGTTTGGCTGCATCTCCTATTCAACTGTGAACTCCTGGAGAGCCAGAACTGGGCCTCATTCATCTCTGCATCCCCAGGCCTTATGACAGTGCTTGACATGTAGAATTGCTCAGCAAATGTTGGATTAGATCTACAGTCAAAGACCAAAGACATGGCTCCTTCATGGCTTACTAGCTCAGTGTTACAGGGAGAGTCGGTTAACCTTTCTGAACCTCTTTTTCATGTGAAAAATGGAAATAATATTACTAAATGCCTACATGAGTTGTAAGAGGCTTAAATGAAATAATTGTATGTGGAAATGATGTAATTATAAAGAGCTATGCAAAAAACTGATTGACATTTTGCAGGCCCAGGGCAAAGGGGCTTTTTCCTTTCTTCCTGTTTGATTATCATTCCAGAAAGGCTGGGACTCAAGAAAAACAAGGCATTCTAGTGCTGATCCCAGTATATACCAGTTATGTGAGCTTAAGCATGTCACTTTTTTGAGCTTCTTCCTTCCCTGTGAGTTGAGGAGATTATATTAGATAGAAGTGGCCTAATACAGTGCCTTGCCCATTTTAAGTCCTTAGGAGATGGTCACGGAGGGAACCCAAAGTAGTGTTGTGAAAGATATGGACCGTGGAGTTCAAAGATCTGTTCTGTCACTGAAATAGCTGGGTAATCTTGAGCAAGTTACTTATATTTTTAAACTTCAGTTTCCTCAGCTATAAGATAGAGATAGATATTAATATTATGGGATTGTTGTGGGATTGCATGAAATAATGGGCATAAAGTGCCGAGTACATGTCAAGCACAGAGTAGGCAAGGGAGTTTCCTGTCTGCCTGTCCTTCCCCCCAGATCAACAGGCTGCCATCCTCCCAGCCTTGACTTTTCCTGGCACAGTGCTCTAACCCCAAACACAATGGACAGTAGAAAAGAAAGGCTGAGCCCTACCCACCCTCCAAGAGAGATTCGTAGGCTAGCTCAGGCTTCCAGACGTGCTTCCTTACTATTCACAGGCCCTTATCTGTACTTCACCAAATACCAACTACACTGTTCCCCTTTGGCCCATATCCAACATCTGAAATGATTAATGACTCTACCAATTTGACAAACTATATTGGTTAAGTGCCCTTCTCTTGCATGGACCAATTTCCTTGCAGCTATAAAAGTCAGCAATCCCTCCCTGATCCTTGTCAGACCTTCTCAGGGCAGTGAGCAGGGTACACAGACAGGTGGACAGGGAACACAACTGGCAAATGCTCTTGTGGGTTTGATTTCTGCAGATCTAGGGGTCTAGGAGCTGCCATGGAGGCCAGTCCTAACTCTCTGCCTAGGCATCTTCCTCTGTCGCCTAAGAATCTTGGGCTCACTAACTTCTCATTACCAATTTTTACGTCTCAATTGCAGTTAAAGTCAGCAATTGCCCAAACTGACATAGTATACTTCTAGCAGACTGACCCAGCAGCCAATTACATAAACTGTATTGCCCTTTCACTTACATTCTGACATGCCACATTCCTTTTAAACCTGAATTAATTGCTTAAGTAAAGGACCACTGGGATTGTTATCTAACTGGTTTCTAGAATGTAAAATTATGAAATTCTGATTATGATGGCTTCATGTTAGTCCAGGGAGGGCTGTGTATGTCAATGTGAACGTCAATGAATAATAGTAATAAAAACAGCGACAATAACCATAGCTACTATTTATTGGGTGCATATATGTACTACGTGATTTGAATAAAGCCATGTTAAAGTGGTTGCCAGGCAAAGTACCCAAAAACTTTTCTTACATGCTTTACCAAAAGTTTGAAGATGGATTTCAAAAAGGTCTGATAATTGTATTGTTAGGCCAGCCTCAATTAGTCGACAGGAACAGGGACATATGGGAACAAGACAATTAAACCTAAGCTGTAAGAGGGCCAATGACAAATAATGAAAATTTTAATAAAGATTTTGTTTTTTAATCAAAAATTCTGACCTTTTACATCCATGCTAGCTTATCATTCCATACTCCAGAACTCTTCATTATCAATAACTGCAATCCTCTATCATCTCAAACATCCCATGCTTGGACCTAAATTCTCACCCTTAGTCCCCAAGTCAACCATCCTTCAGTGTTGTTGGTCCTTTAGTTATTGATCCTATGATCTTCTCACTGTACTCACTCCCCTCCACCTTCCTTATGCAGCTTAAACTCCATGATCAATCACAATATGAGTCCCTTTCACACACTCTCAAATACCATGCCCACCTCTTACTTCATTGAATTTGCCTGGCAAACCACAGCCTTGGTTCTAACCAACCTCTGCCCCCCTTTCACCAGCACCCATGCAGCTAAGGGTGACTGGAGAAGGACACAAACCACACTGACTTGTCTTCCTTACAGTCATTTCCACCAGCTGAAGTGGGTCCTTAATGCTGCCCAATAGCCATATTTTACTTCCCTTTTCCATCCTCCCTCCTGGTCTCCCAATCATCTTACACTCTCTCTTTCTCCTCCTAGCACGCCACTAAAACTGCCTTATCAGTATCGCAGATGACCTACAAGGTGCTAAAACCAAAGATTATGTCTCAATTCTCATTTATTTTAGCAGAAGTATTTTACACACTTCTTAAAATCAGGGTTTTAGAATAGCTTCTTCTCTAATAGCTGTTCCTTCTCAGTTTCTTTTGCTGTTTCCCCCTCATCTCTCTGTCCTCCAAATGTTGAAGTGCCCGTCTTCAGTTGTTGGCTGAAGTCAGTGATCTCATTCTTTCTCAGTGCTTCAAATGCCATTTATATAACGATGGCACCCAAATTATTACCTCCTAACTTCCATCCCTGGCACTACGTTCTGTGCAGATGACTTCGACAACCTTCTAACCCATCTCCTGCCTGTGCCCTTGTGACTACTGAGGCTATGTTCACCTCCATATCCAGAGTGATCCTATTAGAATCTTAAAAAAAGAAGAAGAAAGAAGGAGGAGGAGAGAAGGAGAAGAAGAAGAAGACAAATGAACTTAAATATAAAATGGAAACAGACTCATAGACATAGAATACAAACCTGTGGTTGCCAAGGAGGGGAGGGGTGGGAAGAGGCAGACTGGGAGTTCAAAATTTGTAGATACTGGCAGGTATATATAGAATAGATAAACAAATTTATACTGTATAGCAGAGGGAAATACATACAAGATCTTGTGGTAGCTCATGGTGAAAAAGAATGTGACAATGAATATATGTATGTTCATGTATGACTAAAAAATTATGCTCTATACTGGAAATTGACACACACTGTAAACTGACTATAACTCAATAAAATAAAATTTAAAAAAATGTAAATCAGACGATGTCACTCCTCTGCCCAAATGTATCTCCCTTGTTTTTTTTTTTTCTTTTTTGCTATTTCCTCTCAACTCCTGCTCCTCATTCCTGCTTTGTTTTTTTTTTTTTGGATTGAGGCTACAGATTGCTACAGATTGCTGTTGTATGTTTCTTAAAGACAGAAAAAGATTAGCATTATGTATACATATAACTTCCTTATTTTAAAGGCTTTGTGGTATATTAGTGAATCAAAATGGATGAAATTTCAGTAATGTCAATTAGTAATTTGGCCACTTTTCCCACAGCTGAAAATAGGTTGTTTATCTGAAGAGAAGGCAACGAAGAATTACAAATACATATTTTTAATTTCTACTAAAATGCTGAATGAAATAAAATTGATGTACCTTTTGTGGAAAGATGTACTCTTGTCATATTTAGTAAATTACTTGCGTTCTAGAGCTTAGACATATTTGAAGCTAAATTAATCAATCCACATTTGCACAAATCTTTATGCTTATTTTCAGGTAAATGCATTTATAGTTTGTTAAGAAAGGCCATTAAACTCCTATAGGGAATAAAATAGCATAAAGATAATGGTTAATACTTAGTTGAAATTGCTAGCATGAAAATTAAGTAACACAATGCATGCAAAGGGCACAAACACTTACTGGACACACAGTGAATACTCAGTATCAGCTGTTCTTATAAGTGGAGTCACACTGCCTGCAATGACCTGGCTACTTAAGTGCCCCAGGTCTCAGTTTCCTCATTCATAGAATGAGGGTAGTAACAGTACCTACTCCAGAGGACTGCTATGAGGATCAATTAAATGCTCAGAACAGTGTCTAGCATTCAGTAAATTCTCACCAAATGTTAGTTTTCATTTTTAACTATTAGTACCCAACATAAAAGTATCTTGCCTGGATTATTACTAGTGGCATTTATATGTATTTTATCTTAGTAATTAGATTGGCATGTATATATATTTTATCTTAGTAATCAGTAATCTTAGACAATAATTGAGGGCCTCATGTTTCTTTTGCAGTGCTCTCCTTTTCTAGCTTTGCATCATAAGCATAAAACTCAGATTCTATAAATGCCACTGTTTCAATACACAAGTGATTTGGTGGATTAATGTGTAACTTCAAGAGGTATGAGCTATGGTTAAATTGGCACTAACAGAAATGAAGAGAAAACAAATAATTCCTTCTCAGTCCCATCCAGAGGAAGGAAAAAGGGGAAAGTCAGATTTTTCTTATCGTTTGCTAATGCTCTATAATTGAAATGACTCATCAGCCATATCTGTCTTCTCAAAAACAAAGTGCTTCTGGAAAGAGGGACATCTGTGCTCCTCACATCTGCCCTATTCTGTGAACAAGAGGTGTGATTTAAAACAACAAAAACAGATGTTGGAGGTTGCTTAGCTGCTGTGCTGGTTCTAAAGCCATTTATAAATCAACAATGCCACCTGTTGGATAGAAGAAGCAGGCCTGATACAATTTTTTGTTGTTCACTAGGCAAGTGTTTATTCATGCCTCTTCTAGGCAATGAACACTGCTGGGCTGCAGTAAGAGAAAGAAAGAAAAATAAAAAATAAACCCAATTTGCAATAAGCCTCCTATTTAGTAAAAGCCAGTGAAAGGCTGTTTCCACTCATAGCTAGTGGATGAGTTTCTATTTTAAAACCTGATCTTTTTCCCCAGCAAGTCATGACGAGGATTATTCTCCATCCTGGCATTTGCTCTATTGCTCCTTCATGCCTAGTGTGTTTGCTCTCCTTCTATAGGACTGCTGAAAGTAAAAACAGCAATCTCTAACAACTGTCACTTAACTAAGAGGAGACATTACTTTAAATAAAAATCAGATAATGGTTTAACACATCAACAAAGATGGTTGCATTTGCGGGGCTTCAGCAGCCTCGCACTTTCCTCTACTTGTCGTTGCTGTGTAGTCATGATTTCGGAAATGTCAGGAAAGGAAAATCAGAGTTTGATACTCTGCTAGTGAGAGGACATGTGGCTCTTACTCCCTGACCTGGAAACTCAAAACAATTTACTTATTTGGGGCAGTTTTAGAACATCTTCAGAGTTGGAAACCTATCACTACTGTTCAGGATGGCACCCTGTCACTCACTAAATGCATTAGTCTAACAACAAAACACTCGATGCTATTGCTTTTCCATTGCCAGCAAGCACATTAGTTAACTTTTGGTTTGGCATAAAAGAAGCAGAGAAAATCTGGAATTGTTTGCTGCCATTAGCCACATTTATTGAAAACCTAAGTGGGCATGGCAGGTGGGGAATGAGGCATACTATCAAAGAAGGAAAGAAGGGATCTAAAGGAAACAGGCATCTCTGTTTTTTATTGTTTGGCAAGATAATTACCCTGGGACCTCTTCAGATCAATTTCCTGGCTGCAAAGGCCAACCCAGTGGGTTAAAGGAAAGGATAGGTGTGTACTCAGAACAGCACCTGCCACTTGTGTGTCTGTACAGAAACAGCTACAATGTAAGACAACAATGTAAGACAATGTAATATCATATGAGTGGTGTAGGTGATTTGGGAGTTTATAGGTCATAGATATTCTAATTAATATATACAGGGAAGACCTAAGCAAATTGGAACAGTGAATGCAAGGAAAATCTGAGATCCAAACAGAAATAGTCAGATTGTGGGAGCAAGCCATTAGGACTGTTCAATTTTTTTTTCCCACTTCTCATTCTTCCAGGTAAATGGTACAATTGCAGTTTCCTGCCTCACTGAAGTTAGGCATGGCTGTGTAACTTACATGAGTGAAATGTGAGGGAAAATAGTGTGTATTACTTCCGGGCAGAAGCTTTAAAATCCAGTACAGCATTTTCCAAGAATCCTTTTCCTGCCTCAGCAATCATGAATCCAAATGTCGAGATGAGGTTTCTCTCAGTCTGGTCTCTGGGGAACCATGATGATCAGTCCACCTGTTAATCCACTTTGGATGTATACTTTTACGGTGTTAAATCATCAAGATTTTGAGGTTTGTCACTGCAGCATAACCTAACCCTTCTCGACTTAATACACAGGGTTCCCAAGGAATATATATAATAATTAGCTAATAAAAGTAAAAAGAAAAGTTTTAAAGGGGTTAAAACTAGAAAGTATTATTTTGGGGGGAACTAAAGGACAAGGATTTATTTAGTGAGCTGTAGAGAGCTTAGTCCATATCTATATCACACACACTCTATACATATCTATACATCTGTCTCTATGTAGATATACAGAAAGAATATATAGATATAACCGGTTTAGACATGTATTTCCAAATTTTAGCCTTCCTCTCATTGAACACCGTATTGTCTCCCCATTTCCCTACCCCCTAAAACAGCAGCAGTAACAACAAAAACAAAAACAATACAACAAAACAACGAAAACAACAGCCCACAACATCACCAGAGGGGTACTTTTCAGGTATCTCTCTTTTCTGTTACAAATTTTCTTTTTCACTTCCCAGACTGGAAATTATAGCATCACCTGGACTCCCTGCTTCTACCTTTGTCCACATACAGTCCCTCCACACAGTAGCAGAAGAAACTTTATGAAAACATAGGTCAGCTATGCCACTCCTGTGCACCATGCCGTCTGATGACTCACCATGCACTCAGAGAAAAGCCAGTCCTTGCAAGGTCCTGCAGCTTCTGGTCCTCAACTACTTGTGATTCCCTGTTCTTTACACTCCTTACCTCTGTGCACAGATGTTCCTCAACCCGAACAAGCACACTCTTACCTAAGGGTGTCTGTAGTTACTATTCCCTGTGCCGACAGTGTTCCTCCCTTAGACGTCTACATTGCACACTCCCTGCCTTTCCTTCTAGTCTATGCTCAGGAAGACCCTTTTCATACCTTCTCTGACCCTTTTCACACCTGAGTGACTCTGCCTATCAGACTTACCATGCTTTATTTTTCCCTATAGTATTAAAGACCACGTGATATACTACGTATTCACTGTGTCTTTGTTACTAATGTGGTTCTTTTGATAGAACCTATGTTTCATGAGGGTAGCTCTTGTGTCTGGAATGCCATCACCCAGACGAGTACCTGGTTCCCCAGTGCTAAGCTTCTCAGCTCTGCAGTATGGCTTCTACTTTCCCTCCGAGTCCCTGAGTTTGCCATTCAGTGTCCAGTATGCTATCCAGGGTCAGGCTCAGGGTGACAGCATGCCAGGAGCAGAGCACCAGAAAGAAACACCAGGCTTCCTGCTGAGGTTCCCAAATGCAGTCCATGGCCAAATGTGTACTTGCCCATGGAGGAAAGAGACAAACAAGGGCAAATTCTGAGAATTTTTACATAAAGCTAATTTTTAAAATGTGACATTATGTCCTTACATCTTTGGTGCTAATGTGTCTTTTCATCTGTGAAATGATGATGGAGTTTGATGACAGTTTTGGGGTTTGCTGTTTGTTTGTTTTTTCCTTTTCATTGTCCTTACTTGGCAAGGCTAAAAAGTTTGGAGTCCTCAATCATTTTCAATTTTAAAATATTCTAAAATTAGTTCTTTCATAAGGTAGGAAACTGAAGCCCAAAGGGATATCATGACTCCTGCAGGTTCACAGATCTGGCTTTTCACAGAACTGGAACTACAACTCAGGCCTCCTCACTTCCAGCCAGTTCTGCTTTCTCCACACAAAATCTCCTTCCTCCGAGAAGCTGTTGAGAAAATCCCCTCCCCGATCTGGAGTGCTCTTTACCCCCTGATATCTGCTCTTTGATTATTAAGCACTCTGGGGCTCTGGCAGAAAAACAGAGCTCCTTTTCTCATTTTTCTTTTCTTATTCCTCTCTAGAGATAAAAAAAAAAAAAGGTTAGGATAAAGATTCAAGACTTTCATCTCTTGCCATGCCCCCAAGGATGAGGATCACTGCCATAAGTCAGAGTGAAATAGCAGGTACTTTTTATAGGTAACTGCATAGGGGATACAGATTTCATTTTTACCCTTTAGAAATTTTAATCATTTACTTACATGCTTCTTTGTTGTTTAAAACATCAACATAGAAATGCACAGAATAAAAGTCCCAGCATCCTTCTTTCCCCAGAGAAAATCACACTTAATAATTTTTAATACATCCTTCCAGAGCTTTACATATATAAATGAGTAGGGTTCTAGGAATGGCAACCAGAAACCCATAAATCTGTGAAAGAAAAGAATACATATGGAAAAAATGAGAGAAGATATAACACTATGCTAATGGTGGTTACATCTGAGTAGCAGAATTAAGAGTGATGCATAATTTGTATACCAATAAAATAGTGTTAAAAAGATGAGTTCAACAGATAGCAAGCTAAGGTTGCATGGAATTTTTAGGGGAGTCAAAGGGTTTAAGAAAGTCAGTTCTAATAGGGTGAAGAGAGTATCAGTGCTGAAGCAAAGCAGAGAGGTTAGGAAGGCTGGAGGGTGAGTGGGAGGGAATGCTGTGTGTAGGACATTTCTGGATGTCATATTATCCAGTCACCTCCTTTCCTGTCTTGGATGTTGTTTTGTACATTTCTCAAGTACTGTGTGTGTGTGTGTGTGTGTGTGTGTGTCTGTGCACGTGTGTGTGTGTTGCAAACATTCAACTCATCTGTTGGAGGCAGAACCTTGTCTCCACGTATTTACTATGCCCCTAACCAGAGGGCCTGCACGGTACCCAGCACTAGGTAAACACTGAATGTCTGCCACATTGAGTTCTGCTTTTGTTTATTCTCTTTCTTAAAGATTGTTTGAGCTAAAGATTACTCCAGCTGTTAAGAAATTCCTCCCCTATCTCTGGCACTACATTGGCTCATGAGCTTCCTTCAGTCATGTTTCTTGTTTTGTTTTTGTTTTTGTTTCTGTTTTTGGCATCTGACCCATAGGCAGACAGAGAATGCCAAGTCCACACCAGATGACAGTCAGCAGGGACTGGTCATCACAGCTGCCATAGAGAATGGAATGTGCTCCCTTTACAGAGACCATGACACTGGAAAGAAGGTTTGAGTTTTCATGAGTCAAACAGTTTACTCTAGTACCTTACCACCACCCAGAATGTCTTGATTTCTATGTGGGCTCTTATCTGGGCCACCATCATGGACTGTACATTGTGATCATCATCAGTAAACTCAGAAAATCATCAAATTCCAGAATCAAAAGGGATCTTAAAGTATCTTAATTCAACATCTGTCTTCTCTATATTTACTGATGACTGTTAGTCATTTATGTAATATATTTATTGCAAGGAAGTTTTCTTATCACACATTTGAAGATTTGGAGTCTCCCTTCTTGAAACTTCCACCCATTGATTGCCCATTAATATTTGAAAATTGAACTCTATCAAATGTCAGGTTCTGTGCTATGTCTTGAGGCTAGAAATCTGGGTAAGACATAGCTCCTGCTTTCAATAGCTTCATGGTTGGGTTGCAAAGTAGTTATATAATTATATAATTAAGATACTGTACGTATGTGAAATGATAGCCATTTTTGTATAAAAAGCAGAGTAGAGAAGCACCTTACTCGATGTGAGCTGGCAGGGTAATGAAAGGGAAGATTCCTAGAATATGTGACATGTCACTTCTCTCTCTCTAGTTTGTCAACAACACCGCTATTTAATCAGCTACTAATCAACCTTACTATATCATCCAGACCAAACTTTTACATCTTTTTCATAAACATAATAACATTTTCTGGGGACATGGTAACTGAATTCCCATCATTCTTTCCCAGTTCACTTCCATCCCTTTGTAATAAACAATAATGTTTGAGGAATTGACCTTAACACCAGTCATAATACCATCTCCCTTGCCAGGATCCCTAACCTAAAGCTGTCAGTGCATAGCGTTTCGTCAATGGCAATTATTGTTTAAAAAGTGGGGATATTATGAAGGGCAAAATTAAGTTCAGTGCTTGGGAGCTGCATGCTCTCTTTCATTTTCTCTTTCCAGAAGGGAATAGGAAACTTGTAACCTATTTTCTCCTGCTGAACAATTTACATTCATGATGAAGCTGACACTGTTATCAAAATAGAGAGAGAGAAAGAACCTAGGTCTTTGATCACATTGTGAACTGCTGGATCTATACATACTTCCAAGCATGTAAGCCAATAAGTGTACTCACTTTGGAAGCCAGTTTGACTTGGGTTTTCTGTTACTTGCATGTAAAAGCATCTTAAGTGTTTAACTTGCCTGAAGACTTGGTAAAATGAAAAGATGTGATGTCTATGGGTTTTTTTTTCCTCTCCAAACAACTGATCTAATAATTTTAAGAAGGGAATGAAAGTTTCTTTGGTATTCCTCATTTTTTATGAATCATTTATGGTTGTGTCCGAAGGCACATTTTCCTAAAGAAATGTTCTTCATTCACTTAGACTACGGTAACAGTTGGAAGCAATTCAGTGCCACAAGTATTGATTACATACAACTCTTTGCCCTGCATTATACTAGGCACCAAGGTACATGCAAAATGGTTCTGAATAAGATATGGCTCCTTTCTTTAAGGAGCTTAAAATCCTTTGGAAATCAAATGTAATATAAGGAGTTTGAGCTTTGGTGTCAAATATTCAGTTTCAAATCTTGTGCTGCCTATTACATGTCTGGCATTATACATATGCTGTCTCATTTAATCTTCCCATCAACCGTTAAGGTCATTATTTATGAATGAGGAAATTAAGTTCAAAGAGGTAACTAAGTTTCCCAAAGTGACTTGTCAGACATGATGGCGCTGGGAAATGAATATAGGACTGAATCCAAAACCAGAGGTATAACCGACATTTAGGTGGAATCTGAATATACTGTTAATAGGCAAGCACCCCAGGCGCCAATTTATGTCTATTGTAGTTCTTCTGTCTTGGAGCTATGCTCTGAGGTTAAAGATGGTGCTGTTGGTCTTTTAATGGCAAAACAAAACAAAACAAAAACAAAAACAAAAAAACCTCTCAAGCTAGGCAAAAGGTCCATCTGATGGCAATTAGTGCAAAAGGCAAGCACATCATACAAGCTGTTTTGGTTATTCATCCATGTGATGAAGATTTATTATACCTAATATATGACAGGCATTGTGCTAAACACAAAGAAGAATACAAAGATACATAAAGTTCAGTTTCTGCTCTGAAGGAGCTGTGGCCATTTAAGTACCAATAGCTTCCCTGTATAATATGTCTACTAACTGCTAAGCATTTTTCATAAATCATCTGTAACACTTAAATGGCACTGCAGGATAAGTATTTTTGTTCCCATTCTATGGATGGGGAATCTGAGGCTTGGAAAGACCAGACCCAAGTCACATAAGCACGGTCAAGATTTGAAAGCGAGTCTGACCCAAAAGCTTGTGTCCTTTTCATGGTGTCACTCAGCCACACAAACCTGAAGCCTAAACTTGATTGAGAAATGTAGCATCCAATAGGTTTTTATTTTTCATTCTCCACCCTACCACTTAACTTTCACCCCCTCTCAGCACTGAGCACCTACCAAAGTGCTGAGTTCACTAGGCACTCAGTGAATTCATATCATGTATTTTCAGCTCTGTAATAGAACCTTGTCATCTCTTCCTGATGCTTGTCAAGTGATTGATCTTGAGGAATCTGAGGTCTGAGCATTATGTTTTAAGTTCTGTTGGCCACAAAAGGCACTCCTGCCTCTAGTGTAGAACTAGCTGTATTATTTAGATTCAACAAATACATTTTAAACACTTACTATATATGCTAGGCACCTCCACATATGGTATTTCATGACCTCCATTTTGCAAATAATAAATTTGAAGCTGTGTAAAATTGCTCAAGGTCACTCAAATTGCAAATGTAGGTCCAAGGTTCAAATTCCAATTCTTTCTGTCCAGCATAGTTTTATGCATATATCCAAGTTTTCAATATATTTTCAAGGATACTTCCAAGTCAAGTATATTTTCTGTTACACCAGATGTGAATGCTGTTGGGTTTCGTATGGTGAGAACTACTTTTATTTAAAGCATTTACTCTCTTCTTCTCATTTCACTTCCATGATTGCTTCTGGAACATTTTATGTCTGTGCAACCTCTGCTTTTTCCCTTGGTGGCTCATAATTACTGGTCCTGGCTCCAAGTCTTCTCCCATAACTATTCCCAGAAGTCATCCCTCACCATGCTACAGTCTGTCTATCAGTTAAGTTTTCATGAGAAACATCTCCTTTGTGGCATTTACCAAAGGAAAAAAAATCTCCCAAGCTTCTCTAAATAGCACAAAGTAATGCTTTTCTCATAGTCTTTTAAAAAAGGTTTTCTCTTTTTCTTTTTTTTTTTTAACTTGTACAACTTGTCTCATCAGTAGGACCTAGACAGCTTGCCACATGAAAACTATTTGAATAGACTTTGCACAGAATTTTAGTGTGACTAAGACAGTGATTTACCCTCCTTAGCCCAAAGTAATCTTTGGGGAATACTTTATTATTTTCAGAAAGAAGAAAATATCAGATTAAACATGTGATATTTATTTAAAAAAACTAATATTTATGATAAAACTCAGTAGAGTTAAGGAGCTCATTTGGGTAAGGCCACAATAGTTCTTATGTCTATTGCCTTTTCTACATCTTCATAAATGCATCCTGCTTGAAGGCTTCAATGTAGTGGCCTCTGAATTGAACTGAAAGAAAGAACGCAAATAGGAAGAGAGCAGTGGTCACCCACTGCTACATTCAGAAGCTGTTACGTATTTTTGCAGTTCTATCAAGAGAAAGTTGGAGCAAAGTAAGGCTAAGACTACCCTCTATTTGTGGAAAAGACAAGTGGAAAAAATGTCCTAGTCTTTTGAGAGAATTCCAGAATCATGCTTTCAGCTAACACCTCTCAGCAAAGTAGTGAAGAACAATCACCAAGGAGTCTGACAGACCAGATTCCAAATCCCATGACAGCTACGTATTAACTGTAAGTGACTTAACATCTTTGGGGTTAATCATAAATACCACTTCAGAATTGTGTGGTTTAAATAAGATAATGCAAACAAAGCACTTAGCAGTGCTTGTTGATCTTAAGTTTGGTAAATTGTTTAGCTGTTACTGTTAATTATTTTATCTTTTATATGTAAATATTCAATGCAGTCTAGGTGGCATGACAGGACATTTCCGTTTAGATATCTAGTCATCACCTCCAGTTTATAATCCTGTATGGCAGAAGCGGATTTTTCTGAGATCAAGGTGAGAGGACAGATGGGACAAATAACACTGGCCTAGTAAATAGATTTAAACTGCTCATTGACACCAATCAATTAGGCATTTTCAACACAGGCTAGCTGAGGCAATTAGCCTTCAGTCTCTATAAGTATAGGTGGCTAGATTTCCCAAGGTATTGATGCAGAGAGATTATCTCATTCAAATTCTCAGCATTCACAATCTCAGCATATATCTTTAGAAATCACATGATTTAAATACAATATTTTGAGAGTAAGAAAGTTTGGCAAGAAGGAATTAGGAAGCTTTTGGTTGACATTGGGAACACTCTGGAGAAGAGGGCTACAAATCAGTCAAAGATTCAACTGACTATCCAGATTCTGAAACATACGCCTTATAACCCAGAAATCTTCAGCATAGTTCTTATTAGAATTTTTTTTTTTTTAATTCCTGTGTTACCTAGCACAGACCTAGGCAGAAGGATGATTGGAATTACCCTTTACAATCAAGGAGCTTACATGATGTTTCTGAATATAAGAAGGAGAAACAATCCTAAATTAATTTACTTATCCCAGACCACATTTAGCTTATTTATTGTCAGGTTTTGAAGATTTATGGGCTAGAAATAATAGTGTCCCACCCCTCAAACTGGGTGAACTTGCTCTGGATTCTGAAGAGCAGAGTTTCTGGTCAAGTAAGCAAGACATGAACTTAACCTAGTCAAGGAAGGCAGCGAACCGCCTGGGCAGACAAGCCATTGCTTGAAAAGCTGCCTCTCCAGAGATTATGGAGAACCCGGGAAAGACAGCCAGAAAGGAAGCCCATCTCCAGCTCCCTCTCTTTCTCTCTTCTGACACCACCACTTTTTTTGTGATGTATTAATTAGCTTTGATACAATATTTCAGAATAACAAATGACCTGAAGACTCAGTGACTTAAAGGAACAATCATTTATGTTCATGAGTGTGTTAGGCTGGCCGAGCTGGGACTGAGGCTGGGCTCTGCTGGGTAGATCTGCTTCTCACTGCAGATCTGTGGGCCAGCTAGGGCAGCTCTGCTCCACGTGTCTCTCATCATCCTAGGACTGACAGCTAGCCATGGCATGCTTCTCTCATAGAGGGAGCAGAAGCAAAAGGAAGCATGCGAGGCCTCTTAAAACCTTGGTGTGGAACTGGCCCCTGTCACTCCTACCCACATGATCAAAGCAAGTCATATGGACAAGCCCTAAATAAGAAGTAGGGAAATCCACTCTACCCACAATGAGGCCATGGCAAGTGTATAGATGTAGGGAAAAGTTAAGTATTGGGGCATTTAACTACCAATCCGAATCACCCCCCAACCCCCCCCCCAAAAAAAGGTTGCTTTCACCTGGAGAATTTGAAGTTTCTTTATTTAAATGGTTTTTCTTCCTTCACTTTTTATATCATTTTTCAAGGTTCTAAATCCCTTCCACTTCTCCCTTAGCCAGAGTCTAGAATTTTCTATTCTCTCTTCTCTCCATTTCCTGCCTCAAATTGGAAATGTTCTCCCTTCATTGTTTATCAAAGCATGATCACTTTTTGTGCCATATTTCTTTGTAATTCTTTGGGAACCAATCTATGTTGTGTTTTCTTCAATAAATGGTATTAATATTGTGGTATTGCCTAAGTTTACTCCACATAAATAATAAAAGATATCAGATATGTGCACACACACACACACACACACACTAACTATAGAGACTGTATAAAATGAGGAAAAGTTAATTAATCTGAACCTCTTCATAACGAATTTGAATGCTGAGTATATTCTTGAAGTAAGTCACTAATCTTAAGGGCTTAATTACTCAAAAAAAAATTTTAGTCCAATTTTAAAAATCCAGTTGCAACATTCTACTCACTATCCATATGATGAGTAAATAGATGTGTGACCTGGTTAGTATTTTGCTCTTTTACTTGTATTTACCACAACCCTTTGTCCAGCCATCTCAAGAACACAGACCATTAGGGTAAAGGCAGGTGAGTGAGAGTAGGGAGAGCTCACACCTAACTCAACACCACAACTAGATAGAGCTTAGAGCCCATGCAACTTTGGTGGGTCAGTAGTACGGCTCATGCGTGTTCTCTGTGTGTCTCTCTCCCCATGTGCCACACGTGTGTACATATAATCAAAAGTAAATTTATGCTGTGCTTGTTGATTAATTAATGCCCATCAGTGATCAATAAATTGTACTGTATCTGTCTGATTGCTGCTATCATCATTAGGAGCTACTAGTCCATCTAAAAGTACACGTGTTTGAGTCACTAAAGTGATGTATTGTACAGTTGCTTTACTCTTCTGTTTCTAAAACCAAGTTTAAGGTGATATGGTAGAAGCCTCTTCTTGGGTGAAGTACCCTTATTCAATGTTGTGATGCCACCCTGACTACCCTTCACCATAGAATATACTATCCTATATTGCAATTGTTCCCTTGTCTCTGTCCACCTTTCAATCATAAGATCTTACAAGGGCAAGTAAGCAGTTGTCTTTGTTCATTGTTTTATCTCCTGATATAGTGCCTGTTGTGTGTTAGATGCTCAACAAATAAACAACTATTTATTGAGAGAAATAAACATCGTTCCAATATGTTAAAAAAAAAAAAAGACAAGTGGAGCATTTTGTAAGTTACCAAGATTATATAACTTCTTATAATTGTTCTAATCTCCACTAAAATTACCTAATGAGAAAAATTACAATAAGCAGATCCCAGATTACAAATGTACCAGCTCAAGCAATCTGACGAGTTTGCACATTATCTAATTTGGGGGTTTTACACATAGATATCAGCATGAATGTGTACAGCATATACTTAAAAACATGGGCTACAGGCAATATAAACACGCTTTGTGGTCGGGGGCAGGTCTGTACCCACTGCCTACACAGACAACCACGTTCATGACAGACAACCACATTAATGACAGACAACCTTGGAGTTAACATTAAGATGGTTTCACTATGAAAGCGCCTCAAGATTGTAATATATAACTGAGATTCAAATGTAGAATAAAAGACTTACAGGGTGGGTGGGGAGAGAAACAGTTCTTCTCTGCATTAAAAAAAATAAGAGAGAAGGTTTTTGGTTTATTTTTCCCTCAACGACAGGACCATAATGATTCAATTTCTCTTGCACCAATCAGTATCCACTGTGAGATCCAGACCTGGCATATGGAAATTTCAGCCTTAAGTCAAATATTATTTCAAAGTTAATGACAAAATCTATTTTTGCAGTGGTCTTGTTTAAAATATTTCCCCTTAATACTCTTGAAATGCTGTAATTGAAAGCAGTTATTTGAGATGCCAGTGCATACTTCTTTAATTATGTCCTGTACCATCTGTTTCCAATGAAAGGGCAGTATCTGTTTGCAGTTACCAATCTTATGAAAACCAGGCTTGTCCCAAAATAGATTGGAACTAAAACCAGAAAGCATTTCTTTCAGAGGCATCCTTTCAAGCCAATTAACTTTAATCATTATAGAAATGTTTATTTCCCATCCTAGTCTCTCTTCACATGTAAATTCCTCCAGGGGAAAAGATCTCTTTTTGTGACTGTTTGAATAGTTCCAATTTGGATTAATCAGAACCTGCTGGTCTGTTTATGTTCCAATTGTGAATGCTGGCAGATTTCTTGATGAAGAAGGCACACAGTCCCTGAGGAGAGCAGATCTAGAAATGCAGCAGATACACACCTACTGGTCTGAGAAAGTTCACTTAACCTTCAGGCTCCATGCTTGCCCCCATGTTGCCTTCTAGGGTGGGGACCAACGAAGTGATTTGGTGAGTGGGAGACCTGCATTGGTATGAAGCCCATCTCCTCAAAGGAGCCAGACATTCTCTTAGACCACATGCCCACACGTCATTCTCATAAAAGCTGTAAGAAGGCTTGGTAACCATGCAAAACACAGCCTCTGTGGTGGTGGCTTATAAGTGGCATCATACCACCTAGGGGAGAGTTATTTCTGAACTGCTTCTGTTCCTCAGGGCAATTGGCAACCCGCGGGTCAATACAATGGATCATGGCACATTTTTGGATGTTATTATTAAGTAGCTTCATTCATCCATAATTTGCCTGTAATTCGTCCATAAAGCTCCTCAAGGGCAGAGATCTTTGGCTGATTTTTACACTAATATATCCCAAATACCTAAAACAGACCCTCAGTGAATATCTGATAAATGTATTTGCTCTTCTGGACCGTCACGATACATCAGTGTAAGACACTACCAAGTTTCTGCTCTTTCTGGTGTCTGGGAGACGAAAATGAAAGGATCAAAAGACAAGACATAATGACCATAATAAGCATCTTGAGGGAAGGACAACAAAACCATCTCTCTGCCCAGAAGGTATCTGTTGCAAAGTATCTGGGGCAGAGTTGGTATTTAATATTTGTTTAATTTAGCTCAGCAAGCATATGTGTCTTGGCCAACACCTTAAAAAAGCTTGCATTTACCAAGCCTTTAATAAGTTCCATTCACTGGGATGAATGTTTTATACACGAGCTCCCTTGGTCCTCAAAACAAACACGCCATGAAGTAGATATAAATTATTTTCAATGTTCAGGTGAGAAGTTGAAGCTTATGTATGGACAATAACTTAGTGAGGTTGACCAGTTAGTAAATGCCAGTTTGAGATAAGAAAATCAAGTCTGTCTTAGTTGCAAGTTGATATTCATATGTGCTCTATTGTCTCTCCTGCAAAGCTCAAAATGTCCAGGAGGGCCTGTCTCTGACACACCAAAGCTCAGGGATTTCATGGTCATTTATTGAAAAATCTGAAACCACATTATCATCATTTGGAAAATGGCAATTCCTATTCCCATTTCTCCCTTGAAGCTTCTGGGGTTTTCATTGACTGGGCCTCCTAATAACAACAGCATCCTTAAACTTTGGCTTCCTGAGCATCTGTAGCTTTTGGATCTCATGGGCTCCATCCAAGGAGCAGATATTCTCCCTGTTTCCCAAGAATCATGAGCGTAAGTGACTTATTTTTTTTCTCTTTGGAACTGAAATGTTATCCTGTCAGGTCAGATGGACTTGGAAGGCTCAAATTAAAGAAAACCACCCATCTATCCCACGCTCTCTTCCTCTGATGATTTAAATGGAAGTGTAACAAAATCCCTTAAACCTTCATAATGTAATACCATCCCCAACTTTCCAGCGAATTCCTGTGGGAATGTCAAGTGAGAGGCAGTTCAGGATGATGCAACAAAGGGAAACATGGAGGGAGGTGATGGAAAGTTGGGAAGGAGAATAGAGACACACTAATTATGCAGTGACTGAGCATCCTAATGCACTCACACTAATGAGTGGCTTCTGAAATTATGTGGTCAAGGAGGCAGTGGACCTCCATGTTCTTGAGCCTGGCATTCAGGAGCTGTGACTCATATGCTGGGTCTGGAGCAGACTAGTAAGTTATGAACAAAGGGCTAGCACTAATTCTACGTTAGAGTGGCTATGATCTATTTGTCAGCTGTTCATTTATCACTTAATAATATCAATCACCACTTCTCAGTCTTCATGCACAGTGTCCTAAATGCTACCCCAGCAGCAAGTGAGATGTATCTTTACCCAGAGAACATCCCATTTAAGTGCATTAAACACACACATACATAAACATGGGATAAAGATATGAGCTCCCCCAAAGAAAAAAAAGGATGTCAGGATAGGGTAAAAGTCAGTATGTTAAAATGAAAAATACTAATAACAATGACAATAAAATTAATATCATTTACTTAGTTTCTGCTATGTACTAAGCACAATGCTAGAAGCTTCATAGTAACCTTCTAATAATATCATCTTTTGTGACGATATTTTTATCCTTGCTTTACAGATGAGAACATTGAGGCTCAAAGAGATTAACACAAGTTCCAGAGCTAGTAAATGGTCGAAGCAGAATTAAAACCAGCTCTTCCTGACTCCAAAGCCTCTGCTCTTTCCATATTAATGAAGCTTGTCTTAAGGATCATATTAGCAGAGGATGCTGTACAGAAAATTTTGTACTGTGAAGGAAGGATATTGAGGAAACAGAGACGCTAAAAACAACACAAGATCCTGAGATATTCCTGAGCCAGAAATTAAAGCTCTATTTTCTGCTGCTTTACTAACTTTCTAACTTAGATAAAGTCACTCCACCTCTCTGGACTTTAGCTGTATCATGTATTCCACCAGGTTAAGGACATGAATTTAATGCTGTTAAGAATTTCAATGGGAAGTTTTGGTGTTCAAATCTCACCCTCCTCCTATCTCAGGGTTCTCTGTTGAAGGAGATATTTCAGCAAAGCTAAGTAGCCAAATGGGAAATCATATGCCAGCATTTCAGGTGTAGGGCTCCTTGGCTACGTCATTCTAGAGCATCTTGGGCTTTGAGGCTGTACTGGGCCTTCCTTTCCCTACTCCCACCAAGCATGATTAGATCTGAAAAGCATATTCCAAATTTACACAAACAACTAACCTCATGGATAAGAACAGTCAGTTTGTCTCAGCCACCCCAGTGCAAAAATCATAAGGTCAAAATGTGAGTGAACTTCCCCTTCTGAATGGACCAAGGCAGAAGCAGGGGAAGGAAAAGCAGCAGGAAAGAAGAGTAATTTATCTCCTCCACAAGTGACTTCTAAGTTCATTCCTGGTATTAAGCATCCATGGACTGACAAAGGCACTGCTCATAAACAAACAGTGCTAACATTTAACGACTATCCTTCACACTGAGACATGTATGAAATTGTGAATTACATGTAAAGAAATGACAATGAGATTAAATGCAGACTTTTAATTAGAACAATAGATATCAGAAGACAGTGGCATAATATATTCAAAGTGCTAAGGGAAAACCTGGAATTTTTTTCACTCAGCTTAACTGTTATTTAAGAGGGGGAGGGGAGAAACACAATTTACTGTGCAGAGCCTCTCACTGAAAAAAGTATCAAATATGTGCTTCATGACATTATCACTTTATGAACCAGGCATCTCTCTTGAGCCCTGTCACACTGTTGCTCTCCTCTCTGCCCTTGCTTTGCTATGCCTCTGCCCACAAGGTAGAATCAATACGGCTAATGGAGTACACCCACATGAAACCTGTCTCTCCTTCTAGATCCTGGTCCTGATACCGAGTACACTAGAATGTCCTGCCAAAACCCCTGAGCCTATTTACAGATCCTGCATGGGCCTCTTTTCCCAGTCTATTGTCCCAACAGTGGGAGGTGCCACCAATGGTCACAGCCATAAACCCAGGAGGTATCCCAGAGGTGGCTGTTCGCAGAGATTGTGAACTGAGCTTGGATGTATGGGTAATGGGAGTGATAAACATGTACAAAAAGCCTTTAATTGTGTGCGATGGAACCAGAGTGAGAACAGAATGGGTGCAAGCTGCAAAACAAAGGCCAGGGCTCTCCCCAAGCCATGATTTTTTTTTGGCTTGAAAGTCCAAGAAGTCCAAGAAACCTAATTTTGAACCTAGACTTCCAGGTTGCTACGAAGATATATTTGTCAAGATGGAGGACAGAATATCTTTTATTAATAATTTGTAGGCTTTATTTAAAAATGTCAGATATTTAGGCACAAGGTATGTGGACCTCCATTTATATCCATGCTCTAGGCCCTGCAAATATTAGGGGAAGCCAAGAAGAAAAGGGAACCTATGGGGAAGGAAAAGAATATAAGAAACAACAATGTATGGAAACTAATAAACCATGCCACTAAATTAGTAAATCAGTGATCTTAAAAAAAAACTAACAACTAATTTTTGTGGGTTTAGAGAGTGCTAGCATCGAGAGATTTCCGGTCAGGATGGCAGAGTAATAGGACCATGAGCTTGCCTCTCCTCACGACTACAACAAAACCACAACTGCCTGCTAAACAACCATCGAGAAAAAGACTAGAACCTAGTAAAAAAGATCTTCTTCAACTGGAAACATAAAGAGGGGACCACAGTGGGATGGTAGGAGGAGTGTGATTGCAATAAAATCGGGCCCCATACCCCATGCCCCAGGTGGTGACCCACAAGCTAAAGAAAAATTAAGTCGCAGAGGCCTTGCCACAGGAGTGAGCATTCTAAGCCCCATGTTAGGCTCCCCAGCCTGGGGTTCCAGCATTAGGAGGAGGAGGAGACACCAGGACATGTGGTTTTGAAGGCCAGCAGGGCTTAGCTCCAGGAGCCCCATGGAACTAGGGGAAACAGACTTCATTCTCTTGGGAAGTGTACACAGAATCTCAGGTGCACCAGGTCCAAGGGCAGAGGCAGTGATTTCATAGGCACCTGAGCCAGACCTACCTGCTGGTTTTGGAAGGTCTCTTGGGGACATAGGGGATAGCTGCAGCTCACCCAGGGGACATAAAAGCTGGTGGTGGACATTCCAGGAGCGTTCATAGGAGAGTTCGTGTACATGAGCTTTCCTGGAGGCTGACATCTTGATTGGTTCTTTAGCACCAGGACCTAGCCCCACACAACAGCCTACAGGGAAGACTCAGGCCAAACAATATACTGGGTGGGAACACAGCCCCACCCATCAGCAGACTTTCTGAGCCACAAATGCCTCTAGACACTGTCCTACCCACCAGAGGTCCAGAACCAAGCTTCATCCAGCAGTTGGCAGGCACCGACTCCTGTCAGGAAACCTGCATAAGCCTCTAGTTCAGCTTCATCCACCAGGGGCAGATACGAGAAACAAGAAAAAAACAACCCAAAGCCTCTGGAAGGAATGCACAAACACAGGCCAGACACTACACTGGGACCAGCTGGACCCTGGACCTTGGGTGACAAAAGAGGAGTGTACTGCTAGGATGCATAGGACATCTCCCACAGAAGGCCACCTCTCCAAGGCTGAGAAATATAACTAACCTACCTAAAAGTACAAATAGAAAGGGGACAATAGGAGGCGGCAGAGGAATATCTCCCAAGCCAAGGAACAAGATAAAATCCCAGAAGAAGAAATAAATGATGAGGAGATAGGCAGTTTATCTGAGAAAGAGTTTAAAGTAATAACGGCAAAGATGTTCAGAGAACTCTAGAGGAATATAGATACACAAAGCAAAGTTTTTAGCAAAGAGTTAGAAAATATAAATAACACCCAAACAGAGTTGAAGAATAAAATCACTGAAACGAACAACACACTAAAAGGAAACAATAGATTAAATGGGGCAGAAAAATGGATCAATAAGCTAGAAGGCAAATTAGTGGAAATCACTACTGTAGAACAGAAAAAAGATAAAAGAATGAAAAGAAATTAGAATAATTTAAGAGAACTCTGGAGACAACATGAAGTAGACTAATATTTGCATTATAGGGGTCCCAGAAAGAGAAGAGAGACAGAAATGACCTGAGAAAGTTTTTGAAGAGATAATAACTGAAAACTTCCACAACTTCAGAAAGGAAACAGTCACCCAAGACCAGGAAGCACAGAGAGTTCCACACAGTGTCAACCCAAAGAGGAACACACCAAGGCACACAGTAATCAAACTAAGAAAAATTAAAGAGAAGGAGAAAATATTAAAATTATCAAGAGAAAAGTAACAAATAACATACAAGGGAACTCTCATACGGTTATTTTTTTTAGATGATTTTTCAGCAGAAACTCTACATGCCAGAAGGGAGTGGCACAATATATTTAAAGTGATGAAAGGGAAAAACTTACAGCCAAGAATACTCTATCCAGTAAAGCTCTCATTAACACTTGATGGAGAAATCAAAAGTTTCACAGATAAACAAAAGCTAAAAGATTTCAGCACCACGAAACCAGCTTTACAACAAATGTTAAAGGAACTTCTCTAGTCCTCAAACCATAAGAAAAGAGAACAATAAGAAGAAAGGGGAAAAAACACCTACAAAAGATTGCTTTGGCAGTTTGGAGTCTTTTATGTTTCCATATAAATTTTAGAATTGTTTGTTTTAGTCCTGTGAAAAATGTCATGAGTATTTCGACAGGGGTTGCATTGGATTTGTGGATTGCTTTGGGTAGTGTGCCATTTTGATATTGTTGATTCTTCCAATCCAGAAGCACAAGATATCTTTCCAGTTCTTTGTATCATGTTCAATTTCCTTCATCAATGTTTTAAAGTTTTCAGAGTATACATAACCTCCTTGGTTAAGTTTATTTCTAAGTATTTTGTTGTTTTTGATACAATGGAAATGTTTATGCCAGTTACAAAATTCCGGTTTTTGAAGTGAAAAAAAAAAAAAATGAATGAAGGACCGCAAGTGGCAAAATAGCCTTCTTTTTTATGGGTGAGTTGTATTCCATTATATATACATGTATACATGCTGCATCTTATTTACCCATTCATCTATTGATGTGCACTTAGGATGCTTCCATATCTTTTTTGTCAATTATAAATAATGTTGCTGTTAATAGTGGGGTGTATGTATCTTTGAATTAATTCTTATTTTGTGGTTGGCTTTATTTCTTTGATCACTATGTAAGTTTAAAAAGCTAAAGCTCTAAATGTTCTTAGAAACAATGAACAGTAAATGTACGTAATTTTTTTAATGTGCAGTATATTGTATATATGTATTTACATGCAATATATTGTATATGTGCAAGCTGTAACAATTCTACCTAATAAAACTGAAAAATAAAAAAAAAGAGTGCTAGCATCTCATTATTCAAGAGGAGGATGCAAATAATGAATAATTTTATATGCCACTAAAAAATTTAGAGCTAATCATGCATGATAAAACAATAGAAAGTTCAGGGTAAGCACTAAAGGAATAGACATACTTATTTTCTGAACAAAGAGAGGGAAAGAAAAGGGAAATACGTTGAACTTTATTAATCCAATGGATGAAGAGGAAAAGGGAAAATAGAGCAAAGAAATAGTGATAAACAGGAAAAACACAAAATAAGACAGGAGTAATAAATCCACATTTTGGTAATTAAAATAAACGTAATGCAATGAAAGCACCTATTAAAAGAAATTAGTAGTCTGGATAAACTAAAGAATAAAGTCCAGCTATATGCTACTTATAAAATATACAGCTGAAATAAAACAATGCAGGCTGAAAATGAAGTTATGAAAAAAAGATATAACACATACATTCAAATGAAATTAAAGCTTATTTTATAATGTTAATACCAATAACATAGAATTGAGGGCAAGATAGTTAATATAAATGAAGTGTGATACAGCATAACAATATAAGGAGAAATCAACCAAGAAATAATAATCATAAATGTATATGCACCTAAAAGCGTAGTTTCTAATATAGAAAGAAAAATTGCTAACAGGCATGTCTTTCAAAGCAGAGTGAAAGCAAGCAAGGATATAGAAGATTTGAACCAAACATTACCAAGCTTGATCTAAACCCCGTATTTCTATCACTATATCTACAGAGATTATACTTCTACCTTTAGTTAGAAAATATATACTGCTATCAAGAACATAAAATGTATAAAAATTAACCACATAGTAGAGTAAAATTAAATGAAAAATTAATAACAGAAAAATACCTAAAGTATGTCATGTATATGAAATTAAAAAAAACTTTTTAAAAATTCATGACTTATATGAGAAATCATAAAGAAAACAGGAATATTCACAACAAAAAATGGTGAAAATATTAATTTTGTAATTGTTAGGATATAGCTAATATGATACTTACATGGAAGCAAGTAAAAGAAAAATTAACCTTAGAAAAGGAACAAAAATAAATAAAATTTGAATATAACAAAATATTAAGTATCAAGAGAATAGATAGATGGAATTTATTTTATAAGAATGGGATAATATTCTTAATGCTATTTTAAATAAAATATCCAACATTTAATTTTACTCTAAGAAGAAAAGTAATTAGAAATAAATTGATGAATGTTAGATAAAAATTTCTTCTGTATCAGAGTTATTACTTTTTAAAAATCCCTCTAAATTTAAAGAAGATATATGAAGAAAATTAAATTGGTGTAATTGTCATTTTTTAAAACTACATTCCAATTTTAGTGTGATTTTTATCTCTGCCACCAGCAATGAAGCAATTGGTTTGCTGCATTTCCTTTAGTCCCTCCACCTTCCTAGTTTTGTTACCTATATAATTGTTACTTGTTTAAAAGTTGTAACACATATTGTTTTTTTGCAGCCATAATTCCTGCAATGGTTAAGTTCTATTCTATTTTTAAATGATTCAACACCTGAAAGTGTTTGTTTTGTTTAATTTTACCAGTTTTCCAACATGGTGGATTTTAATTTCTTTAAAAATCACTTAATTGGCTGGTTTTTACTATTGAATGTTTGAGTCAAGAAATCTTTGTTGACCTCTATAGTTCTTTACTTTGTTCACATGTGAAGTGTCTGCCTTTTCTCATATTTTCCTGAATGGCAATTTGGCAGAGTCAAATATTCTAGGATCTAACAGTTGTTCCTATAGAACATTGGAGCCATTGCTTCATTATCTTCTGAGTTTTTTTTCCTCCTTTGGTGACTCAGTTTTTCTGCCTAAGTATCTAAAGCAATTCCTTAAAAATTTTTCTTTGTAAATTCAGTAATTTATCAGTAATTTAACCAGGATTGTAAAGAGCACTAATTTCGTATTATTATTTCTTAGTATGCAAAGTGCCCTCTGAAATTGTGAATTCAACTCATTCCTCAACTCAGAAAAATGTTTGTTATTGTGCTGTATCTTTAGGAGAAGTCTTTATTTCAGGGATGTCAACTGTCTTCAAAACCAGATTATATTTGTCTTTCATAACTATCGTTGCCTCTCTAATTGCCCAAATCTTTTATCTGTGATTATTTCAATGTCTCCCTGATGCCATTAATCTAGTTTGTAACCATGCTGTTTCTTTCCTGCAGTGCTGATGTTTTAGTTCATAATCTGTTTCATTAGTTCTACAACCTCCTTTTCATCTCATTCTTTTGCCTCATCCCATCTTTGAGCTTATATTTTTACACAATTATTTTCCTTTATGAAGCACTATATAGCATTATACCAGGTTAAGATGGAAAAGAGAAGCAGAGGTGCAAGTTTTCCCTCGTATAATACCTAAGAATTAACAAAAAATATTTTTAAGAGGCAAAACTATACATAATACACATGTTGCCTGTATATGTGTTTAATGAAGATGAATTGTTACATTATTGAGATAGTTTATATTTGGTCCCACAGGTAAAGAGGATAGACTTCAAATTTTTTCATGTCCATTCCAAGCCTAAATATTTAAAAACAACTTAAAGTATTGTGTTATCTGAATCTTAAGAGTTATATGTGTATATCTATGTATAAAATTATCTGTTTCTAAAAGGAAATTTTGCAATCCAATGTAATTTATTTTAATCTAATTCAGTTAGTTTATATCAATTCAGTCCAGGTCAGATAAGCTCAGTCAAATTTAACTGAATACAACTGCTTGCTCTCATCTTGGTCCACCTTTATATTAGTACAAGAAAGTAAAAATCCAGCCCCAGATAAAACCTCTCTATTGCCAGTGTTTGCTCTTGCCACTCTCCAGCTTCCCTACTTACTCACTTGACTAGCTTCTTCCAGGTCTCATCTCCTGAACTTTGATCTTTTGGCTTTGTGGCCCAGCTCCTATTACCTGCTCTAGATCCCTCTTTGTTTTGACAACTTATTTGGACCAGTTTCTGTGTCCTATTAATTTTAGTCTATTTCACTAATCTGTTGACTTATGATACATTCAACTTTGATGACTTTGCAAGTCAAAATAAGAGACACTTGGTTAAAGACTAGTTCTAAAAAATTCACCAGAATATGAGAGTATACCTTGACCTGTCTACAAGTGTATAATGCTTTTTTGTGCAGGGAGACAGAAAATGACAGAGAAAGACCATGTATATTGTGAATTAAAAAGACAATGATGCCTCAACATGTTCACCACTGTGCTGCTTTGTCCTTGACTCTTTATCCTTGATTATTTACACTCATAGCTTCCTCTAACTGGATAGAGCCAAAAATGCTAGCTCTACCAGGAACTCCTTTTATGTGTGCCAATGCAATTCCTAAAGACTACATTGAGAGAAGTAGGCACATAACTGAGGACCAGCATCAGTTCAAAGTTCTCAAAGTAAATTACCTTCCAAAAAGTTCAAAGATATAAAGAAGGCAGACAGAATTTTTATGGCTGGTAAATGGATTTGAACTGTAGTTTGCTGTATTTTCATGCTTTGAGAGACAGTCTAAGTGTCTTTCTGTTAATCTTGGCAAGGCAGAAATTCAGATTTTGTCTTTGGTGTTTTTACTTCACTTTATTATTTTTTTAACTGTGGCAAAGCAGTATTTTCCAAAACTTAGCAAAAACCATTAAAGTCATCTTCTTGATTGCTCTGCCCAAAGAATTACTTCCTATTGTGTGTGTTCAAGGACTTCTATGAACTAAGTTAACCTTAAATTATAGCAATGTTCTCACTACTCTCTCTGGAACATGTCTCCGAAATCTAGTAATTCTTATTATGTATTAGATATTTCTTTTTGATTCTGGTTTCCAAATTTTCTACACAAGTTTCTTTGAACTACATCTGTCTACATTATGCAGCAATCCTAACATGGGGTTATGACCTTCATATTAAGAAAGGCATTTAATCATACCAGTCAGAATGGCCATCATTAAAAAGTCCATAAATGATAAATGCTGGAGAGGGTATGGAGAAAAGGGACCCCTCCTACACTGTTGATGGGAATGTAGTTTGATACAGCCATTATGAAAAACAATATGGAGATTCCTCAAAAAACTGAAAGCAGACTCCCTCTATGATCTAGAAATCCCACTCCTGGGCGTATATCTAGAGGGAACTCTAATTTGAAAAGATACATGCACCCCAATGTTCACAGCAGCAGTATTTCCAATCACCAACGCATGGAAGCAACCTAAATGTCTATCAACAGATGAATGAATAAAGAAGATGCAGTATATACATACAATGGAATACTACTCAGCCATAAAAAAGAATAAAATGCCATTTGCAGCAACATGGGTGGACCTGGAGATCATCATCCTAAGTGAAATAAGCCAGAAGGAGAAAGAAAAATACCATATGAGATCACTCATACATGGAATCTAAAAAAAAGGACACAAGTGAACCCATGTAACAAAACAGAAACAGACTCACAGACATAGAAGATAAACTTATGGTTGCCAGGGGGAAGGGGGATAGGAAGGGAAAAATTGGGAGTTAGGGACATGCAGATACTAACTACTATATATAAAATAGATAAACAACAAGGTCCTACTGCATAGCACAGGATACTATATTCAATACTTTGTAATACCCTACAATGAAAAAGGAATATATATATGCATAACTGAATCACTATGCTGTACACCAGAAATTAACACAACACTGTAAATTAACTATACCTCAATTTAAAAAAAGAAAGGCCTTTAAGCATTTCCCTCAGTTAATGTACTGAGTGTGGAGATAGGCATGTATAAGGGAGTGGAATGTTATAAAATCTAAACCTCCTAACCCCCAAGATATGACATCTGTTTAAGGTAAACATTAGATATTTCCTTGAAAGAAAACTAAAACATCAAAAGACAGCCTGGTGGATGAGTGAATTGGGACAGTTCCAACTCTTCATTAGAGTTAAGAGAGTAACTCACCAATTAATTAGGCTTAGACCTCACTGGATTCTCAAGCTATTCTATAAGGTCTTTCAATTCTTTCTCTCTAATCCTGAACATTTTCCATCCCTGTATGAGCTCAGGTGTTTTGTTTTGTTTTGTTTTGTTTTGTTTTGTTTTTTGTTTTTTGTAACTCACACCTTCTTGGTAATCATTCTTCTCCCAGCAGCTGCAGCCCAGCCTTGTAGAATCTTGCCCTGAGCATTCACAGCTTATGTTTTGGCTAACTAAAGTTTCAATATAGATTTCTGGAGCTGACAAAGAAAGACGTCTACTTTGCCACTTACATTTAATGTTTTACTGGAGATCCCAGCCAATTAAATAAGGCAAGAAAAATAAACAAAACATGTACATGTTGGAAAGGAAGATATAAGACATAAAATAGTCTTTATTCACAGGTGGCATAATCATGTGCATAGAAAAATCCTAAGAAATCCTAAAAAAAAAAAAAAAGTATGTATCTAACACATAGATTCAGCAAGATCACAGGATATAAGGCCAATGTACAACAATTTAATTTTAAGTCTAGATACTGACAATGAAACTTAGAAAATAAAGTTAAGAAAACAATAAAATTTACAATAGCTTCAAAGACTATAATATACTTAAAGCCAAATAGTGGTATATAAGCAAGACCTATGCATGCAAAACTATAAATAGTGCTGAAAATAAAGAGCTGGAAAAAAAAAAGGAGAGATATGCCATTTTCATAGACTAAAAGACTCAATAGTAATATGATATCAATTCAGAAATAAACCCATACTATTATAGTCAACTTATTTTTTAACTAAGAATTCAAAGAAATTCAATGGGGGGGGGGGGAGAAAGTCTTTTCAACATATCATGCTGAGTCAACTGGCTGCCTATGTGAAAATAAGTGGGCCTCTCTCAACCTGCACCTCACACAATATGAAAACAATTATTTTGAGATAGATCATAGGCTTAAATATGAGAGTCAAGTATTTATAGACCCAAGAAAGAAACAAAGGAAAATATCTTCATGATGTTAGTGTAAGCAATAATTTTGCCAGCCATTACCTAGTAAACACTAACCATAAAAGAAAAAAAAAATTCCAAGTCAACTTTATCAAAATTGAAAAATTTAAAAGATTCTGTTAAGATAATCTAAAGATAAGCCACAGAGTGGGAGAAAATATTATATACATCAAACTTTAAAAAAAAATGGGCAAAATACTTGAACAGGCATTTTACAAGGACAATATACAAATGGCCAATTTGTATATTAAAAAGTACAAAGCACTATGCATCATTAGTTATCAGGGAAAAGCAAACTAAAATCACAATTAAGTACTAAGTGCCAATCACTAAAATAGTTAAAATTTAAAGACTGATAACACCTATTGTTGATGAAAATGTGAAATAATTTAGCCCTTTATAATGGGAATATTATAAAGTAAAACCACTTTGGAAACATTTTGGCAGTCTTTCACAAAATTAAACATATACCTACCCAGGGTCCAACTATCCCACTTTTAGCTATTCACCCAATATAAATGAAAAGATAAGTTTTTAAAAAGTGAATGTTGAAAGCAACTTTATTCACAATAATTAAAATGCTGAAAATAACCTTAACATCCATTAACAGATGAATGAACATTCCATACAATGGAATACTAAACACAATATGGCTGGACACCAAAAAAAAAAAAAAAAAAAAGCTGAGTTAAAGAAGCCAGACACAAAAGGGTCTGTAGTTTTATTTCTTTTAATAATGTTAGGTTTTCATTCAACTTTTCCATAATAGTGAAAATAAATCTACAGTTCCTGGAGGGTGGGCAATGGGTAAGGTTAGTAGGGACTGACTGTAAAAAGGCAGAAAAGATATCTCTGGTGTGACTAAATGTTCTGTATCTTGGAAAGAATGAGTTACATGTGTATATACTTTTGGACAAATTCATCAATCCTTAAAATTTGTCCACTTCATTTGATATAAATTATACTTTAAGAAAAATTTATAATGAAAAAAATTCATATTTTAATTTTGCTCTTTGATCTCATCTCTTCATAAATGCCTAATCCATATTTTTCTACTCTTGATGAGTATTTGAGTATAAAATTAAACTTTATTTACTTACAAAATTTGTGGCCATCTTTATTTAACCACAAGTATGTATTTAGTACCCATGCCAGGCATTGTTATGTGTCTTGGAAATACAGCAATAAATTTTTTCCCAAGGATCAGTTTAGAGTCATCTTCAAAGAAGGCAATCTGACTGGGGCTGAAAACAGAGGCAGAGAGGAGGGAGGTACTTGGCCAACCATAGGAAACACTAAGGGAACTCTTGATAGTTAAGATTGGAGTTTTGATTATTAAATGAAATTAGACAAAATAATTACTTAAATACATTTCATGAATAAAAATCACATTTGAGAGTAACCAGAAAAGTCACAGGACTTGCTCTAGGTTTTATCTAAGAAGTTGGGGGCAGCAAACCCCCAAAAGACAATTTTATACAGTAATGTGGGTAAAGGAGAAAGACTGTTGTTAATGCTGGTGTTAGTATTGATGGTGATAGTTGACTTCTCTATTTATTTTGCACTTTATCAAGATTTACTCTTTCAATATAAGTTATTTCCTGCTCATTCCTCACAGCAGCACTGTTCAATAGAACTTGCTGTAATGATAAAAATATTCTAGAGCTAAGCTGTCCAATTTGGTGGCTACTAGCTACATATGGCTATTTAGAACCTGAAATGTGGCTAGAATGACTAAGAAATGGGATTTTTAATTTTATTTAGCTTTATCAGTTTAAATTTAAATAGCCACCTGTGGCTAGTGACTACCATATTGGACAAGTTATTCTCAAAGGTACAAGTGCATTGACTGATGTAGCTATAGCCCCCAATAGGCCCTAAAGGCATTGAAGTTTTTAGTAAAATGTTGCCTTGGCCCTACAAGGTGAATGAGTACACCTTTTCCGCCCATGCAAATATGCATGGTTTTACTGTATAGTACACCTTTTTAACTTCTGTATCTCAGTCTCTACAGGGAAACTCATGACTTTTCTTTCCTCATTTCTCATAAAGCCACGGGCCCTCATTGCTGAGGAGTCAAACATTTATAACATTCAATGGTCCTTTAGTAATTTTTATTTGTGTCTAAAACATTGGGAAAGCCACTGGGGATCAAAATGGTGTAGTCCCTACCTTCATGGAATTTACTTCCTGCTTCAAAGGTCTTTTACCCTGAGAGCCCCAAGCAAAACCAAACTAAGCAGTTTGACTCTAGACCTCAAGGAGAAACCTATTTTCTTCCCCTTATACTTCTTTCTTCCTCCACTCTGCTTTTACTCGGCATCCTTATCCTTAGGCTAGTCTTCATGAAGTTTGTTTTTCATCACAGTGGTATAATCTACAGCAACATTTATGCAGGCTTTTTTGTTGAACATTTAGTTCACAAGATCATTAATTTTGTATCAATTTAAAATTCAGCTATCAAAAATTTAAATAAAACCTCCTAGTATTAAAAATCATTTATTATAATGAGTACATTATTTCAGTGACATTATTTACAAATTATGTCAGCTCATGTGTTTAGCTCTTGATCAGCAGAGGCAGCTTGACTTATAGGTTAGTTAATTCCATCTCAAATGTTGTAAAATGTGGTAGTTAAAGGAGGGGTTCCCAGGGTTAGAAAGTTTGGTTTCAAAACCTGGTTCTACCTCTTACTGTGTGACCTTGAGTAAGCTAGTTAGAAATGTGCTTCAATTTTTCATCCATAAAGTACAGAATCAATTTTATAATGTTATTATGAGGATTAACTGAGATAATGAATGTAAGGTGCCAAGAGGAGTGCGGGGCCATAGTATATACTCCATCAGCATGAAGTATCATTTTATCATGCGCAATCCTTCTTTTCTTCCTTTTTAAATCTACTAAATTAGAAAAAATTTCAACTCACAATTACAGGTTGTTAGGAGTAGAAGCATTTGTTGATTCTGTCAGATTGTTCTGGATATTCCTTTGGACCCAGGAACACCAAGAAGGTTTTTCACTGAAGAGGTCAGTGCTACGTCAGTTGCCAAACAGTTCGCCAGCTTCACTTGGTAGACATGTGGAAGAAAAGCTGCTTCAACCCCAGAGATTAAGGCAATTGGTTTCCTAATACTGTTTGTTTTTTTTTCATTTGGCTGTGGAAAGCATTTCTTAGTTCTCTCTTGCACGTGTTGTTTTGTTTTGCTTTGCTTTGCTTTGCTTTGCTTTCCTCAATTCTTAACACATCAATTTCTTTCTCCAATGAGAGAAGGAAATTCCCAAATGTAGGAGAAGAATCAAGATAATAATTCTCTATAATAAAGTTAGGGTTTAACATCGTCCCAAACCAGTAGGTTCTGCCTATTTAAATGCTGAACATGTTGCTGAAATGTATCACCTGAGCAAGTCACTGGCAGTTATAAAATTGGCCTAATGAAACTTCCAGTGTCAACAAGAAAGTTTTAATACCATCCTTTATTTCAGAACCTCAAATTAGCACCTTTAACTTGGACAGCCAGAGAACTTTAGTGCGTAAGACAAGCATTGTGTAACTGCATCTCATCTCCTCGCACCAAATGCTGAAAAGACACGCATCAGTCACTGAGATTTAATCACATTTCCTTCAATACCTCAATACTTCAATACTTCCTCAGTACTTAATGAAGATCATGTGACATTTTGCTAACCATTAACTACTCTGGGAAAATACACTAATCATAAAGAGAAGTAGAAACAGCATTCACCAACAAGTTTCAGTGAATTTACTATAGGTTAGCTAATTGGTCATTTTGTGATTTCTATGAACAACTAAGGCTTTGTGCTGGCTGGCTAAAGGATTCGGGATTTAGAAATGGAGATTCTAAAGAAACAGACTTGTCAGACTACTTGATTAACTACTAATCTCTGAAATTTCTCTATGTGGTCTCACAGGACCATATACCATTCACATGTCATGTCACATTTGTGTAACTGTTTAATTGTTCTCTTTCCCACTGGATTGGGAGCCCAGAGAGGGCAAAGACTATTCTGTTTGGTGTTGTGTAGCCAGAAACGAGCAGAGTCCCTTGCATCTAGTGAGGTCTCAATATACATTTCTTGAACATATAAATAAATAAATGAGTAAACCAGTCCAAAATGGTAATAAATAAATAAATAAAACTTAAGATAAAAATTTAATACAAAGACTAAGTTTGACACAACATTGTAAAATGATTATAAATCAATAAAAAATGTTAAAAAAATATCGTGTAGAAAATCTACAGCAAAAAAGAATATGAAAATGAATATATGTGTGTTCATGTATGACTGAAGCATTGTGCTATACATCAGAAATTGACACATTGTATGACTATACTTCAATAAAAATATATATATATATACAAAAAAAAAAACAAAGACTAAGTTAACCATTTTTCATGTGTTACAACAGTTAATGAGCTGTCAAAAGACCAGCATATATAGTATTTTAACATTCTCTCTATTTTGTCATTTGCCTTTCCCAAAATTAAACAAATGCATCTTACTGTAACTAATTTAAGTTGTACATTGCTTCAGAAACCAAAGATGAGACACATTTGTCAACCACAGAGTTAAAGATAGACAGAAAAATGTATAAACTCTACCTTGAGCTAAATAGTTCATAAAGGGAGGGTTTTTTTTTCTCTCATATCAGAATTCCACCTAACAAATGCAGAAGGAATGATAAAATTAGAAATCATCATTTTGCAAATCCTAATGAAATAATGATCGATGATCATCAATGGAACCATTAGACAAAAAACTGAAGGGGAACTGAAGGTGGCTCAGGCTGACAATACCCAAACCCACTAGCTTTAATATCACAAAAAGAAAAATAACCAGACATTTTGTGGCTACTGGTATGATGCACAGAACATTCACAACACCATCTGTGAAGTACAGGCATGCCTCACTTTATTGCACTACACAGATACCACATTTTTTCACAGATTGAAGGTTTGTGTCAACTCCACATCGAGCAAGGCTATTGGTGCCGTTTTCCCAACTGTATTTGCTCACTTTGTGTTTCTGTGTCACCTTTTGGTAATTCTCATGATATTTCAAACTTTTTCATTATTATTATATTTGTTATAATGATCTGTGATTAATGATCTTTGACATTATTACTGTAAAAAGATTATGGCTTGCTGAAGGCTCAGATTGATGGTTAGCAATTTTTAGCAATAAAGTATTTTTAATTAAATAGTAATATTTTAATAAAGTATTTTTAATTAATAGTTTTTTTAGACATAACGCTATTGCATACTTAATAGACTACAGTTTAGGGTAAACATAACTTTTATATGTGCTGGGAAACCAAAAACTTTGTGACCCAGTTTATTCGGATATTTGCTTTATTGTAATGGTCTGGAACTGAACCCACAATATCCCTGAGGTCTGCCTGTATTCTTGCCAAAAGTCAAACATGCATCTTATCAAGCTTCTAGATCAAATTTCCAGTTTATAATAACCACAAGGGACAGAGGAACATGTTAGTGACACCACAGAATGCGCTAAGCAAATTCAGACTATAGGACATTCTACCAAATAACCAATTCAGTTCCCTCCACAAATATACGGCAAGCAGGAAAAGAGGGAGGAAAAACCCATGGTTTGAAAGAGATTTAAAAGACATATTATCCAAATGCAACATATAAACCCTCTGAGGCTCTGAACTGAACAAACTGTAAAACAACAAATTTTTTAAATTACGAGGCAATTAGGGAAAGTTTGAATACTGACTAAATATTTGTTCATGTTAAAGAATTTTTGTTAGTTATTTTAGGCATGACAATGGTATTGGTAGAAATCTTTTAGAGATATTTACAGAAGTATTTACAAATAAATAATATGGTCCATGGGATTTGTTTCAAAATAATCTAGTTGAAGAAGGTTAAGGGCTACATAAAAACATGTGTGGTCATGTGTGATAATTACTGAGGCTGATAGTAGGTATATAGAGATTTACTATAATGTTCCTGCTACTTTCATGTATGTTTTAATATTTTCATAGTAAACAGTATAAAAAGAGGGAGAAAACAGGCAGAAGTGAATACTGGAAACAGTCCAGGGTTGTGGTGGAGAACGCAGCTCTAATCAGCTGCCTGAGACTGGATCCCAGCTCGACGACTTACCAGCTGAGTGACAACAGCAAGTACTCAATGTTCTTGCGCCTCATCTGTTCAATGGGGTAATAACGGTACTTCTCTAACAAAGTTGCCGAGATTCAGTGAATTAATACATGTAAAGCACTTAAAACAGACAGATACATAGTAAATGCTAACACATGTTGACTATTTAAGGAGAAGACATCCTTATGACTAGGAATTAATTCTGAAGCTCAGCTGGAAAATGTTCCAACTCTAATCTTTCGGTAGTAACTTTGTAAGTCCTGAGATGAGTATGATTTTGAGATTAAATGTGGGCACAGCAAAAGATAACTTAGGCATAGGTCTGCAAGGGTAGAGAAAGTGGATGTGTATAGAGATATTTACCAACTCTCTTCTGTGGAGACCAAGAACCAATGACAGGACAGTTTTCATAAAATTCTAGAATTTCATAACTGGAACCTACTTTCTCCCTTTCCTTTACCGAGGATACAGCTGGAGCCCAGAGAGGTCAAGTTACTTGTTTAAAATCACACAACTGGCAATTAAACAGTCCTAAAAATCCAAATCTCAAGATTCCAGTAAGGTAAATTATGTGTTTCTTATATCCCAGTGTGGCATGTGTGGGGAAGGCCCATTCATTCATGAAATCAATTATGACTAAAGCTGTGAAGTATCTTATTTGGGGATTTCCCAAAATATTGGGAAACAGAGAAAGGAATCAGTGTGGTGGCGCTGAGGAGGTCTGGAGCAGACAACCAGACCATCATTTCCTGGTTAGTAGGAAACTGAATCATTCCCTGCAGCTCAATTCTTTGTTCTGCAAGGTCGAGTTTCCAAAGGATTTTGCAGGTCAAACCTTAGGTAGTAGTGCCTATGGGTACTACTCTGGTCTCTGGTTCACTGCTTCAGGTCTCTGGTTTCCTTCATGGCTAATGAAATCCCTCCAAAAACTGAATAATGACAGTGGCACTGATCATTTTTGAGATCTGTTCAGAGGCATTTGAAAATATCATTTATTTGCCTTGAAATAAAGGAAATATTTGTTTTATTTGAGAGTGTCCTAACTGTTCATGGGGAACATCCAAAGTAAGCATATTCTTTCCCAAAAACAGTTTTCAGGAAGGGTGTATATTTCTTGCACTGCCAAGAACAAAGCTTTAATCTGTGAGGGACTTGAGAGCTAAAGCATATTTCAAAGACATATTAAACTTGTCTCCAATTATTCTTGAGAAATTTCAGGGGCTGAATTGAAGAAATGTTCAAAAGGAAATTAAAAATCGAAGTCATTATCAAAATTTTGTCTTCAAAATGCACTGTTAATCAAAATGGGCCTTTACAAAGGTCATTCAATCTTTTTTATGTCTCCTCACCAAGTAAATTATTAATGGGAAAGAAAACTGTGAAGCAGTTACTACTCTTAGATACCAACTGCACAGAGGGAAGCATTTTGTAAACTAAGCAGTAATTTCTACAAAGTAGTTTAATGTCTTAAAAACATTTTTCAATAGCAAATATGCCTGCAAAAGAACCACTGTTCTAGTAATTATTAAACAACTTGTAGTGCCCTTGACATCATGTCTTTCCATATGCCTTTTCACATATCTGTGGCTATTCTTTGCTACTGTACTAGAATTTGATAAGCAGCCTATTAAAGGTTAGTTACAATGTGGAATCTGAAGTCGTATCAAACAAACTTTTCATACTCTATTACATTAAAACCCATTGGTCTGTTTTGCACTTTGAGGAGATCTTTCACTCATGCCCAATTTTGTAACATCATACGTTGTCAATTTGGAACATACTGGTTTACTTATTTATGCAGATCTTCCAAATGCTGACACAGAGTCACATTTGTTAATATCACCACCAATTTCATCAGAAAAGTCTTTAAGTATTGGGAAGCTGTCAAACTCATGGTGGTGGATAAAATTTTCCAAGATTCGAATTTTCTTTTTAAGACTTTAATTTTATCATTGGCACCAGATACTTGTTTTCCCCAAAGTGACAAACTCACTTCACTCATTTTTGAGAAAGTGTCTGCCGAATACCCAAGTCTGAATATCCATAGTGTTTCATCCCTTCTCTTAAACAAAAAATTATGTTTCACGAATAAAGTGTTGGGGTTAGCCTACAACTCAAAAAAATCACACAAGTACTTTTCCTCAAAAATAAGAAGTCATTGTATTTCATTGTGTAGCAGACGTGTTTTATGTGTGCTTTCCATTTCATCACCCAGAATATTAAAAAGACTAACTTTGCTTGTTTTGTTTTGTTTACTGTGACTAACACAGTTTGGGGCCACTGCAATGATTAATGCTAAAAGACCAGCAGTTTTACCCACCAATGTTTTTGCACCATAATTACATTATTGTAAAAATGTTTTTGACCATATGGACCCCTGATAGGATCTTTGGAGCCTACAAGAAACTGCTGATGATACTTTGAAAACTGCTGCCCTATGTTAATTCTGACAGAGAATGATTTGAAATAAAGATTACAGGAGAGTGGCAAGGAAGGAAAAACTATCTGAGCTTAGGTTCTAAAAAGGAGAGCTCAATTCCTACTTGGGTTATGTCAAAATTACCCTTAATGGAAGATACTTAAGGAGATTATCTTAGGGGCAGGCTACAAATATGATCACTGCAGTTCAATAGTAAAATGAATTAATGAAATGGATAAAGATCTAATACAAAATTTAAAAAACTACATTAAATATGATAAAAGCATTTTGCATCTGAAATGTGAAAAATTCATTTGTATTATCCCTGCTGTTAGTTCCTTTCTACTGTGGGAATTATCTTGATTTGACAATACTTCACTGGGCAAATTTAGAAAAACACTCTAAGTTCCTGTACAGTATACAAGAATAATAATTCCTTTTTTTAGAATTCCACTTTAACATTTCAAAGAAATGTAAGATCCGTGCCTTCAGTTCATCAGCTCTGTTACTAACCTCAGAATCTGGGGAAAACTTACTCCCAAACTAATGTAAGAGATAAACCCAACTTAGGTGCAAATGTACCTAGTTTTATAAAATAGGTGTGTGGATCAGCTGGAAGGTACATTTTTGCATATCAACATACTAAATATTCATCACAAAAACTTGGTTTTGTAAAGATTTCACAAATGAATCACTTCCTATTTTTTAGAACTTTTGCTGGTTGTCTTTTCTAAGCAAAAAGTAAAGCCTTTTCCTTATGTGCAGAATGTGTTTTACATTTTCTTCTAGTAGAAAAAAGGAGGGAAAAAGGGGGGAAAGACAATAGAAAATTATTCTTAATGCCATGTTACCATTTTGCACCTTTTGGATTTTTTAGCGAAAAGTACACATTCAATGTAAAAACATTGGGAAATATACAAATAAAAGTTGACATAAGAAAATAGGAATAATAAAAAAAGTGGTAACCACAGTCAAAATTCTCTCTCTCTCATTAAGCCAGGTAACTAAATAGTATGAACTCAATAGAAATACAAGCATGAAAGGGTTTTATATCTTTTTCCTCATGATTGCCTTCAACTAAGCTAGGTTGCAGCTTTATTTTTCTATCTCACACTGACGTATAAAAGAAGACACAAAGCTTTTCCATTTTATCTTTACAGCCAGTGTGGACTTCAGAACGTCCTGTCACTGGGTCTAGCCGGGTGAACAAAATCTGGAGTCAGCTGGAGAGAGTATTCTCTATAGCTTCACTCCCTTACCATTTCCACTCTTCCTCAACTATGGCCATTGCTAAGGTCCTCTCACTGTTTTTGTTCTTTCTGCTAGCTCTTTCTCCATTTAGAAAGTTAGTATTATCTAAACATCCTTCTTAAGTCTTTAAAAATTCTTTGAGCATAATTTCATGTTTACATATTACACCATTTGTCATATGATTATTCCATAACTCTCCAATATTGTTGTGTTCATTTGGTTTTCATAAATCTGACTTCCAAACATCAGATTTTTTTTTAAGCAGGTACACTCAGTATGCATTGAAACTCTATAGCACCCTTCTGTGAATTACCCCTCTTCTATAGAATTTCAGTGTGGTTCAAAAATTTTAGCTGAGTGTTATATAAGAAAGAATTTAACTGGTCTTTGTCCCTGGCTCCTGGGAGGGAGCCTCTAAACCCTGGGAATTTCCTGAGTAGTAGGAGTGCCTTTGTTACTCATGGTGGTCCCCTGGGACTACAACGAATTTATGCTAACAAAGTGACTCACGCTGGGCCCTAGATAGTCTCTGGTCATGCAGAAAGACCAAGTATGTTACCAGAGGGCTGATAGAAGGGAAGTGGGGCTGCAGATCCAGTTCAATCACATGTCCAATGACTCAATCAATCATGCGTATGTCATGAAATGCCAATAAAACTCTGGACACAAAAGCTGAGTTTCTTTTTTGGTGACACACATCAATGTAGGGAGATGCTTCTGCAGCATTCAGAGCAATAGAGACATCAAGAGTGATGTGCAGTGCAACCTGTCCACTCCATTCAATACATTAATTATGAAGATCTTTGGCCAGCCTTAGCAAAAATAATAATAATAATAATAATAATAACAACAACAACAACAACAACAATAATAATAGTAAAATAAAATAAAATGTAAGTGAGTGCTAGAGGTTAAAGTTAGATTTTAGTGGATGAGCAGTACAGGGGAGGGAAATTTTTCCTCTACCTTTCTAGGTTCTTCTGGCTGGTCTCTTAATTAAATTGACATAAAATAGATTAACAGAAGAAAAAATAAATCTAATTATATATGTACAGGATCCTGATAAGAATATAAGACCCAAGGGCAAGTTGAGCAGCTGAGGCTTATATGTTATTCTGAACTAGAAAATGGGATAAGGGCCTGAGACTTCAAAGGGGAGGAGGGTAATTCACAGGACAATAAGAAGAGCAGATATTTGATAATTAGATGTTTGCTTTGCTGTACAGATGTGTCATTCAGATAAAAGTTATCTCTGGCAACAGCTTATCAGGCTCCTTATCTAAATTCTTTTAGATAATAAGAAGGAGGCAAAGTATTTTTGGTTTTTCTTGAGTCTGCTGGGTCTTGACTGCCTGCAGCTCAAAATAATCTGTATGCCAAAAGTGGCAGATTTGGGGATCACATGTTCTATACCCCTTCAACAGACAATTGAGAATCAAAGTATGGACAGTGTATGAGCTTGTTTTCCTAGAATCTCAGTTCAGTTTAAAGGGGACAAGTAGAATGGTAGAGAGACAGAAGGTTAAGAAAGGGGGTTTAAGTGGAGAGCTGTGCATGCGTGCATGCTGACTGGAGGGCAACAGAATACAAAAGAGTGGGTAGATGATAAATTAACTTCTGTCAAGAGGACATTGGGATAGGATTCAGGTAGTTGAATTGATTTAGGAAAGAAGGTAGGACAACAATCCTCTGAAATGGTTGAGCTTTTCTCTAGATCAGATCCAGTTTATTCACTGTCATTAAATAGATTACTTAATCCTATCCAGGAGAACAAATTCAGTCACCAGCTACAAGGACTGCTCCCAATGAGTCACTGTAGTTGTTGCTGACGGCCCACTCAGATGAGGTGATCTATGCGTCCTCCTGGGCCTACAGTCCATCAACATTTCCGGGATGGTTCTAGCCGTTCTTCCCCACCAAACTAATTCCTAGGTGCTTAGGGCCACCAGGACATTCTGGTTTCCTTCATTTTGTTCTGTTAAACATGGGAAGCATTAAAGCAAATTATCCAGTAGAGTCCTGTTTCCCCCATGAGGCTGCTAGTCAATAATTTTCCTAGGGAATGTTGCTTCCTCTTTGTGTATATGCTATCTGGGATAGCAGGAATGGGAACTCATTCTCCTGGTGATCCCACTGAAAATAGTTCTTGAAAAATATTGTGATGAGTTAAGTGTAAATGAATCAGAAATAAAAGGACTGGGTTTCCCTGGAAATACAAATGGGCTGAAAAATGAAGGGAAGGAAAATTTTTCACCCAAGGTCCTTAAGAAAGAATTGGACTGTGCTGCCAAGAAATGACAGTCTGTTTTCCAACACTCAAAAACCATGTGAATTCCCTGCCTTTCCTTTCCAGGCACCTGACAATAAATATGATACTCAGATGCTTTTCTCCACCCTGAAGTATGACTTTATTAATTTAGTTAACTATGGTCCAGGTTTTCTTCCTATTATACAAACTAAAGGGACATCTGGAGTCTTACAAGAATAGCTGATGAAGCAGTGGGAGTCAATCAGCACTCACGAAGCACTGAAGGTCTGATGAGCCTTTGACTGTGTGGGGTTAATTATCAGCTTCAGCCTTCTCTCAAATCAGCAACCACATCCTTCTTCTACTCACAGCCCCCAATGGCTTCCCTTCTCACACTAGTCTAGGGGGTCCCTCTCTCACCTCCCGTCCTAATACTTCACTCTTTCCCACTTTTGTCCAACTACAGTGGTCTTTTTGAGAAGTCCAAGCACGTCCCAGAGCCTCTATGCTGGCTGTTTCCTCTGCTGGAATGCCCTTCCCCCAGGTAGATGCATGGCGCCCCCTCTGATGCCTTTCAGGTCTTTGCCTAATGATCACTTTCTCACTGAAGCATTTGCTATCCGCACTATTTAAAACTGCAAATTACACTCACTCTCCTTATACCCCAAATCTCTGCCCTCTCCTTTACCTTGTTTCTTGCAGCATTTATAACCATAGGACATACTACACTTTGTGTTTACTTGTTCATTGTTTGTCTTCCCATTACTGCTCTCATGGTCACTACAAGGTGACGAGTGATCACGGGGGCAGTAATGTTTCGTTTCTTCACTGGTGAATCTTCGGTCTCAAAGTTTTTAGACTTCATAATTCCACCAACACATTACTTAATGTTTTCATCCTAACACTTTGGAAAAAAAAAAAAGAACTCTAGATGTTTGACTAGATCATACTTTTTGAGGGTCTTTTTTGTTTATTTGCTCTCATTGAATGTAGATGAGTTTCTGTATTTTCTATGTACTTTTGCAATTTGGTAGTGTGGAAGGACAGAAAAATTATACAATGTGCTGTGCCCTACATATTATATAAGTCTTCTAAGAATAAAAACTTGAAAAAATAAAAATAAATTAAAAAAACAACTTGGGAAAAAAAATTAAAACTTGGTGGTGGAATACCAAAAGTATTACAGATTTTTCATATTTGAAAACTTCCATGCGAGAATCTTGAGTCTTTTTGCAACAACTCTCAAATTTTACTGTAAAAGAGAATGTAATAGATTATGTGCTATAATTGTTTATGGACTTTCTTCTTTTTTTCCCATTACAAGAATTTCATTCTAAATTCAATTGTATGTCCTAAGAATTACCATGTCTAAATGAAAATGTGATATAGCTCGCCCCTCCCCCCCCACCAAATCTCCACTTTTCCGGAAAGATAACTTTAAAAATTAAGGCCTATTGTTTGGAGAATTTTCTTTAGTGTAAAGGTGGGAAGTTTTTTTCTTTTTACAAAAAAAGTGGCATAATTATTTAGTCGCAGTTTTAAAGAAATGTCCTTATTAATTAAGACAAAAGTTTAAAATAACTAAATAAAAAAACCAAATACAATGGAACTAAATGATAATGCTCATGCGGGGAGGAGGCGGGCATCCTGCCTTCTAGTTGGTTTTTCCAGTTGGTATTGGTTTCCATTCGGCATTATTTTTAGCTTCATACATTTACCATTCCTATAATTAAATGCTGGGTAATAAAAGAATCAGAATGGTCCCTGCTCATCTTAACCATGTCCTTTCCATTTTGAAACACAATAAAAAGAGAAAAAAGGGAGGAATGTGGGAGGAGAAAACAAGGAAGTTTCTTTAGGACTGTTTATAAACATGGGAATGGTGGACTTCTTAATGTGTTCATTAATAAGAAAGCAATGCCTCCTCTCCCTCTTGTCCCCATCTCTCGAATCCCTCCCTCACTGTCTTTCTGTTCTTTCAAGCTTCCATCCTTCAGTCCAAAGAATGAAGTTTCTCTAGTGCTCCAGTTAAAGTTTTGAGATTCACCATGAGATAGTGTCAAATACATTTTATCATCACGAGATCTACAAGTAATTATCTGACAAATCTCTGATACCGTGTATGTGTAACATAAAATCACAACCATGGAAACTGCTACTTTGGAAAAATAAGGCTAAATCTAAGTATGATTGGCTCTTTGAAATTTTTTTCCAGTAATAATGCTTGTTACTTGTTTATTTTATCAAGCAGAAAATCAATCATTGATACCAAAGATTTAGGCAAAATTTATGAAAAAATTATTTTAAACTAAAGAAATGTTCTCCATGAGCCTAACTTTTATTGACAAATTAAGAAAGACCATCATTATTCAATCAGTGATCAAATTCATGGATTGCTGCCAGAGGAAGCACCAGGAGCTCACTGCGACACCCCAGGATGCAGAGGGTACTAGGTTTAATGGGTGCTCTTGGATAAAAGGGTCCCACAACCAAATGAGATCGGAAAATGCTAAGTTAAAGAAAGTTAAATACATTTCTGAGAGCACCTCAGGGGTACTCTGTCATTTAAAATGCGAAAGTGCAAAATGAATTTGCAAAAGGAGGCAGTGATCATAGAACCTTTTGTTTGCGGCGCATGTCCTTGAACTGGAAGTCATATAGGGAAACAGTCTCAGAATCTGATAGGGAACTGATCTTCCTAGGGAACAAAACCACTAATTTTTTATTATAACTTTTTATAATACACAATTTATCTAAGAGAAGTGGAATTACAGGAAGTTAAGCATGAAAAAACTATGGTAACATTATTAATTAATTAATCTATTTCCTCTACGTCAATAGATATCCTTGGGATTTAATAAGAATAAAACAAGGCTCGCTGCCTCAGAGAACAGAGAAGCAGCAGCTATGAAAATGCTGGAGAAGAAATCAGCCTTCGAGTGTTGATCCAGTGTCTCGTACAGGAAGGACGAGGAGGACGTAAGAGTGACCTTGTCGGCAGAACCTCCCCATTTCACCTTTGCACACGCTTCTTCCAGAACCTCACACAATGTCATAAACGTAAGATGATGAAAGTCAGGATGCACGTGTCAGGGCTATTTTTCTAATCCTGAGTTTATTCATTAACAAAGCTTTCCTAAAATTAAATCTCATTTAGTTGTGCATTTCTATTAGTTAGGATTTTGTTTGTCTGCAAGTGATAAAAACTTAAAGCAGCAGACTTAGAAGTTTCATGATCTTTAGGAATAAAGTCTGGAGGTAGGCTGTAGAAAGCTGCCAAGTCAGCTCAATGATCGCCAAGGCCCTCAGCCCACGGCTTCTGCCTCATTGCCAGTCTTCAACGACCACATCCTTGCTGAAGCTGATAGGAAAGAGGAAAGGAAAACCAAAGCAAGCCTCTCCACTGAAGGATACTTCCAAGAATTTTTAAATACACCATCAGGAGGGAGACTGAGAAGTGTAGTCCTTATTGCAAGTGGCCATGGACTCAGCTAAAAATTGGGAATTATATTACTATAGAATAAAGAGGGAAAGCGTTTAATACTCAAAGTATTTAATAAATTAAAGTATATGAAAGAAAAAATTGTGATGTATATTAAAGAAAATAAAAGTATATGAAAACTGAGAGAGAATGGCCAGCCAGAAGAAAATGCTTAGCTTGCATCTTTGGAAGTGTGATTAAATTTCCTAGTAGGGACGTCTGTATATCTTGAGAGAAGATATACATAAGAAAGAAAGGACATACAAAGAAAGAAAATTTACTTCCCTCTTCATCTCTGCATCTTTCCCACCCTCTCCAAACTATGTTAGGGAGTTGGGAAAGTGATGAGTATGAAAAAGAGAAGAAGCATACCTCAGCCCCTTCTGGAGGCTGCCAGACCACCACCAGCCCTAGCTTGGGGGAGGAGAAGTTGTGATTCTCAGTGAAATAAGCTGCGTTGTTGGACAGTTTTCATTACTAAATTTTGATGGCTCTTTTACTTAAAGTGATCATAGGACTTTTTAGTAGCAACAGGAGATCAGATGTTATAGGTGTGACTAAAGGTTTTATCCAGGAACAGGAAAGGAGCTTTCCTACTGAATAAAGTTTAAAGGGAAAATGAGGGGGGGAAAGTAAAGATTATTTGTGACAATATCCCATGAGTATTACTTGCACAACCCTGATTACAATGACTACCTCATAGGGTGTTTTGTGAAGATTATGTTAAAAATGGATAGAGAACAAGGCATAAAGAGGAACTAAAAATACTGGCTTCCTTCCCTTGATTCAGGCTACTCATCCAACAAATATGTACTGAATTTATACTATTTGCCAGTTATGTTTTTCAGAATAAAGACATAAAATGGGGGATCATAGCAAAAAGTAGAAATTAATTTGAGGGAAAATCGTATCTCAATTTTCCTTGTCTAAATAGAATTCATGAACCTGACTCACTGTCACCTGAGGGCAGCTGCTGAAATTTTACACACAATTTCCAGGAGGGACTCCAGCACTTGAGGCTTGAAATTTTAAACCCATTTTATTAACAAAGTCATTCTATAACATACTTCTTGAGTTTTGTGAGATCATTTAGTTATTTTTCTATTAAATGCCTTTGCCAACTCAAATGAGTCCACACACAGATATGACAGACGGGGTCTGAAATCATTTTCTGGGCGTACTAAGCTAGAGAGAAGCCACTTTCCACTGTGTCACCGAAAGGTGGAAATTTCAGTTTTCTCCATTAACATGATGGATTTCACTTGTCTTTTCTGCTTTCCTGGTTGTACTCTTTAATGCACACAAGTTTTATCTTTAGTGACACCTAGTGGTTTCATGTTGTAATGAAACATTTTTGCTTTGATGCTTTTCTCTGGCTGATGAACAAGTCAAGAGGGGCTGGGCTTGGATTTGTTTCTCATTTCTACCCTCGTCAAATAGTCTGTGAGAAAAATTACTTTGTATTATGGCAATTCAGATTCTCCCACTTCCTGCTTGTAAATAGAATTGATATTTGTGCTCCCATATCATTGACGGGATGCCAAAAATCCTCTCCCTGGAAGAGAGGTGCTATGTTCTTTCAAGTGGTTGTAATTGTAAAGCAACTCCCTTTCCTCCACTGGGAGCTGTGGAGGTGTTGTAAACCAACACTGCGGAGAAAAGAAGAGAAACAGTGTCAATTCCTTCCTTTCCCTGGGTGGAGCAGAGACATACTATGGAGATTGTTAGAGAAGAAGAAGCCAGTGATTCACATTATTCTGTCTGGCTTGAACTTGTGATTATTTAAAAGCAAAATGAAAACCAGAATTTGACAGTCCAGATTTGAAAGCCATTTCAACATCATTTTATAACAGACCCAACTGCGGTTCAGCAGTTATTTATCTTATTCTTGTCTTTTGTTTGCTTTCCACCCATAGATTATTAAAAAACTGAGAGTCAAATGAGTTCCCAGGGAACAGAAGAATCCAATGCATTATGACTTTCTTCTTTCTGCCTAAGTTTTAAATAGAGAAAAGCACAAAAACAATATAGCAAACACTCATGTGTCATATTTTCTTTAATAAAATAAATAAATGTTATGGGGAAAGTTGCTCTTATTTTTTTCTTTCTTTCCAATCCTATTCCCTATCACTATCATGCATATGGTATTTATCCTCCAAGCTCACGTTTTGTAAAAATAATTTGCTCTCAATATATACACCCACCAAAGATATTATTCACTGTGTTTTATGTGTTTTAATTATATAAATATTATTATACTGGACGTATCATTCTACAATTTTTTTATAGCTATCCATTATTTCAACTGCTGAGTTCCACTGTATGAATAGATCACAATATATTTGTCTATTCTCTGACTATAACAAATTTTCCAAATTTTTTTCCTGTCAAAAACAAAGCTATTGGAGGGAAGGAATAGCTCAGTGGTAGAGAACATGCTTAGCATATACAAGGTCCTGGGTTCAATCCCCAGTACCACCATTAAATAAATAAATAAATAACAAAGCTATGAAAGTACTTGAATAGTTGAGTAAGAACCTCTAAAACTCTGCTCCTCCTTAAAAGCAATGGCAAAATCAACTTTTTTAGAACTCAGAGAAATAACTGAATGTTTGCAATTGCCTAAGAAGCGTTTTTTTTGTTTGTTTTGTTTTTTGGTTTTTTTTAATGGCTGAAAACCAACAACTCCAAAACCACAGTAGCTGTGAAAATCAAGCAGCCTGGCCACTGCTAGAGAGGGCAGAATAGGTTCATAGCTCCCCCAAGTCCCCCAGGGAACCATCACTATTTGACCTTTTTGTTATCTCCTTGAAAAAGTTCCATTCACAGAGCTTGACTTTATTTTACCTGACTCAGAAGTCGTTTGGTAGAAACAACCCTATTCCCAGAGCATTTGTCAAAACCAATCAGTGACATTAAACATAAATAAAATTAACACTCCAATATAAAGTTAGAGATATTCAGAATGGGTACAAAATATATTATCCACATATTTGCAATTTGCCAGAGACATAACTTTAGATTCAAAGATATAAATAAACTGAAAGTAAAAAGATGAAAAAGATATATCATGCAAATAGCAACCAAAAGAGAGATGAAGTGGCTCTAACAATACCAGACAAAATTAACTTTAAGACAAAAATTATTACCAGAGACAAGAAGGACATTTTATAATGATAAATGAGCCAATACATCAGGAAGACATAACAATGATAAACATATATACACCTAACCAAAGAGCCCCAAAATACACTGAGCAAAAATTGACAGAAGAGGAGAGACAAACAGACAATTTAATAACAATAGTTGGAGATTTCCATATCCCACTTTTAATAATGGATAGAATGATTAGAAAATCAGCAAGGAAATAGAAAACTTGAACACTATAAAACCAACTGGACCTAGCAGACATCTACAGAACACTCAACCAAACAGCAGAATGCATTCTTCTCACATGCACACAAAACTAAAAGAATTGAAATAATACAAGCATGTTTTCCATTTACAATGGAATAAAATTAACAGAAGGAAATCTGGAAAATACACAAATATGCAAAAATTAAACAGTACATTCCTAGGCAACCAACAGATCAAAGTAGAAATCACAAGGAAAATTACAAAATACTTTGAGATGAATGAAAACAAAATCATAACATACCAAGAGTTATGAGATGCAACTAAATTTATAGCAGTAAATGCCTATATTAAGAATGATGAAAATCTCTAGTTAATAACCTAACTTCGTAGTTTAAAATCTAGAAAAAGAAGAGCAAACTAATCCAAAGCTAGCAGAAAAAATAAACAATAAAGATTAGGTGAACATACATGAAAAACAGACTAGAAGGAAATAAAAGAGAAATTAATTAAAACCAAATGCTGGTTTTTTTAAAAGATAAAAAAAAATCAACAAACCTTTAGCTATACTGCTCAAGAAAAAGGGCATAAGACTGGAATGATTAAAATGAGGACTAATAGGACATTACTATCAGCCTTACAGAAATTGAGAAGATTTTAAGGGGATGCTCTCAATTATTATATGTCAACGAATTAGATAACATACAAAATGGACAAATTTCTAAAGAGACACAAACTAGCAAAACTGATTCAAGGTGGGAGGAGAAAAAACTAGTTGAAGTAGAAAAAATTTAATAAAACTAAAATAAGAGATTAAATTAGTAGTCAAAAACCTTCCTACAAAGAAAATCTCAGAACCAGATGGCTTTACTGGTGAATTTGACCAAATGTTTAAAGATAAATCAACACCAGTCCTTTATAAACTCTTCTGAAAAAAAAAATAGAAGAGGACTGAACATTATTCAACTCATTCTAAGAAAAAGAAAAAAAACCTAAGAGATCAATACCTCATAAATGTAGGTGCATAGATAGTGGTGATAGTTTTACAACTCTGTTATTACATTTGAAACTACTAAATCGTACACTTTAAAAGGGTAAATTTTATGGAATGTGAATTATATATTAAATTTGTTATAAAAATAATGTTACATTGAATATGCTTCCCCACGCCTCCTAGTGCATAAATTGTACAAATGTTTCTATGCCTATGGACCTATGATTGGAAATTCTGGGTTGTAGTTTTTCAGTTTTGCTAGAATGTGACAAATTGCTCTACAAAGTAGCTATATCCATTTATATTCCCTCCAGTGCTGTGAGAAAGTTTCAGTTTCTTTTAGCTTTGCCAATATTTAAATTATCAACTTAAAATTTTTTAGTTATTATTTTATTTTTACTTATTTGTTGCGAAGTGGTATTTCATTGGTTTGCATTTTCATGACTTCAAGGAAGATTAAGCATCGTGTGATATTTATTAACCATTCAGTTTTCCATCTGTGAATTTCCTGTTCACACCCTTTGCCCACCTTCTACTGAGCTGCTGGTTTGCAGAGCTACCTTTCAGTACTGGTGACAAAAGGAACAGAAGCCTCCCTCCTCAGCAGTGACAGTGAGCATTATCAGCCACTTGGGCAAATCAATACTTTTCAGGCAAGAACCACATCCATTCCAGAATGGAATCTTTGAAATATATGGTTGTCATGACAAGTGACAACATCTCAAAAGATTCCTTTGGTTGATAGACTATTTTGCCTTTGGCTAAGAAGTAAGATACTTAAGTTTCTCTTCACTACTCTGACTCCTGTCAATTATTGAGAAGTTACACACAAGTAAGTGATTTTTCTTCTATTAATCCTTCAGTCAGTCAAAAGCCTGTCTTCTTTCTAACCTTGACTATTTTCCTTAGTTTTTGTTCTGTTAAAAGAAAGAATTATGTATATATTAGAATTCACCTCACCATTGACCCTCTTCTACAGTTCTTCCAAATTTGCCAATTGGAAGAGTTCATCTTTGTTAATTAATCTCCTAATTTCAAGTCTATCTTCTTTTCCATCATCTGACCACATCTCTCCTACCTTACAGGCATCTTGAGCACTTACGTTAACTTATGGCAGTCTACATCATCAACGTATGGTCTCACCTCAAGCACTCAAAGTCTAAAATTCGAATTCTCCTCCAGAAAACATTTCATGTCTCTAAATGAAGCTTGATTTCAAGGAGTCAGGAAACAGAAAAATTCATCAGGTGGTGAAAAAGCTCATGAGACTAAATAGTTTAAACATCAGTTTTGAAAAAATGTTGGTCACAATTTATTAAAATAAGTCATACACACATAAAAACACAGAATGGCAAAAAAAAAAAAAACTGTATCACAGGGAACATTCTAGATCTGTCCTAAAATTTCTTCACATATGTATTCAATCCTGTGAGAATCTTAAGGAGCAAACTTTTGCTAAAGCTACATCTTTAAACAAGGTAGACTAGTTATGCACATTTAGTAAAATACGGAATATTTGAAAATAACAAGGAAAACACTCCAGTATAGAAATAGCTGAATTGTGAGTAAACATAGCATCTCTGGAATGAAGCTTTGGCTTACATGTTTGGACACAGAGATACCTCCCTGGAAGATGAGTGATGCTTTTTGTAGGGGATGGAGGCATGAGGAAAGCAAGGTGAGCAGCTGAGACAGAAAACACACTGAACATCTTCTTTGGTTCTGGTTTTCAATGAAGGATAAGCTGCTGAGGCTGGAGTAACCAGAACAAACAGAAGCTATTGTTGCCGGTAGGTCAGGATAGAGGGGGTAAATTCTGCAGCAGCTCTGAAGGTGTCAAGATCAAATATTGGGGCAAGAACAAGTATAAAAGAGCAAATTTACATACATAGTTCCAGGTCAAGAGGAGAATTTCTCCATCTGAAAGTCCAGCAAACATGTGATCTGAGAGTAGCTGATCTCATTCAACACTGAGTAATTGCCAAAATGGAATCAATAGAGAATGTAAAAAAAAAAAAAAAAAAAAAGACTCTACAAGAAAAAAGCAGGAACATAATATCAAAAAGAATGACAGTTAAATAATTATAGAAAAATATCACAGAGCAGATAAAAAAGACTTTATAATTTAATGAAGCAATTTTATCTGGAAAATGTAATTTTGAAATAAAGATATAAGAATTTAGGGAAAAAAACCAGTGCAGCTTAGGACAGAAGTGGAGGGGAAAAAATATTCCCACAAAAACAAAGGCCATGTTGGAAACAGTGCAAAGAAAGTAAGCAGTGCTGAAAACAGGGTAGGGAGCATGAAGGGCGAGACTGAGGAAGCCAGAAGGACATTGACAAAGAGATCTGTATAACCATAACTGGTATCACCAAAGAAGAGAACCAAAAGAATACAAGAAAATATTTTAATAAAAGTTTTAATAAAACCTTTCATGAAGTTATAGACTGAAAAGCAGACTATGTCCCTCGAAGAATTAACTTATGACAAAGGAGCTATATCTTAGTAACGTTACTGACTTCCAAAGATAAAGAATACTTTGGAAATCCAGGAAAAGGAAAAATTAACATTTTGGGGAGAAGAAAAACTCCAGCTCACCTTAGCCTTTCCCACATCGATGCTGGATGACAATGGAACAGTGCTTATAAAATCCTTGAGGAAAACACTGTGGCCCAAGAATGTTACACCCAGGCAAACTTCAAATCAGAGTAAGTGTCAGAAAATTTTTTTAACATAGAAGAATTCAAGGAATGTGACTCCCTTCTTCAAGAAACTAACAGAAAATGAACTTCAGTTCAGCAGGAGATGAACAGAGAGGCATGGCAGTGTGCACTGTATCTGTTTAAATATAGGGCCAAGATATAAAGGAAAGTGGGGATTATTGTCACAGAACTAACTGTAAATATTATAAACCTTGTAATCACAAAAATTATATCACTAATAAAACACAAACATTAGTAAATAAGGAGGAAAGTGATGTAAGTACATTGATTTCTTTATCATTAAAACAGGGATTAATAAGTCATCAAGTAATACAAACAAAAAAGTATAAATGTTTCACTAAGTTACTTAATCAACTAAAATCATATGAGGGATGAGGGAAGGGGAAGAAATAGAAATGAATGAATTTCATCTTTGCTCACAGCTGGGAATCAACAGATTTGGTCTAAAGTTTTGAAAAATAAATATATTATAAAAAGTTATAGTCATCTTAATCATAATCACAACAGGAATATAAACCTTTCATATTAAAGAAACACTCAAAAACACACCACCTCACACACACACAAAGAAAGTAAGGAAAAACTACCAAATAATAAAGGATTTAAAAGTAGCAACAACAATAAAAATGCATGACATAAAATATAGAACAAAATTAAGACCAAAATCTGTTTTATAAATAAATTAGAATCAATTGAATTTACCTATAATAAGAAAGGAATCTGGTTCCAAATAAAACCCAGCAATATGCTACCTACCAGGACATTTATAGAACAGAATATCTCAAAAAGGCTGTAAAGGGGAAAAAGTGTACCAAGAAAATGTAAACAACAACAATAAAAACAAATTAGGAGTTGGGATCTTAATTCAGATAACCTTGACTTAATTTAGGTTTTGAATCAAGCTTTAAAGCAATAAGTGTGGTTTTTTTTTATGTACTACATAATGAGAAAGTTTATAATCTATCAAAAGGATAAAATAATTATAAGAACCTACGTGGTAAGAAGAATTTTAAGATTTCCCCCAATATTCCTATCTCTTAGCATCCATGCCTTGTATAAATCCCTCCTCTTGAAGCTGAAAAACTAGAGGATACAGGAGGAAGCTCTAAATATGATGGGTTATGATTATGTTACACAATATAGCAAAAGAGATTTTACAGATGGAATTAGGTTGCGAGACAGCTGTCTTGGAGTTTATTAAAAGGAATATTATGAGTGAGCCTGGTGTAACTGCATAATCCCTTTAAGTCTGGGTCTATATGCTGGAGACAAAAGTCAGATATTGGTAGTGTGAGAAGGCCTGTGAAGGGGCCACAGAGTAAGGAAGCACAGACAGCTTCTAGAAGCTGAAAGATGCCCTCAGACCCAGCCAGCAACAGAACAGGATCCTCAGTCTTACGGTCTTAAGGAACTGAATTCAGCCAACAACTTAAATGACCTTGGAAGAAGATCCTGAGCCTCAAGTGAGATAGCAGTTCATACTGACACCTTGATTCCAGATGCATGAGACCCTAAGAAGAGCCTGAACTTCTTGACTCCCAGAAACTGTCAAATAATAAACAGGTGGTTTTTTAAGCCATTACATTTGTGGCAATTTGTTACACAGCAATTCAAAAATTAGTATGATCTACATACCATAGCAGCATTAAAACTGATAAAGCAAAACAAAGCTATAGAAAAGTTATTAGTTTATGTACTAATACAAAGTACTCTTTTGCAGCATCAGTAGTAGAAGACTTTAATTCACCTCTGTCAGCATGTCGTCAAGGAGCAGCAAAGCAAATAAATCTACAGGATATGCTTCAGACAACGGCAAGCGTGCATGTATGTTTATGTGGGGGTGGGGGGAGAAACTCATATATCTAGCCCTGAAAACAAAGAATGTATCTTTTTTCTAAAGCCTACAAAAAGGGGTGCTCACAGAAGATAACCAAATGTTAAGCTAGAAATTTCTGTATAAATTCCAATGTATAAAAATAGCAGAAATATTCTCTGATCATAATGCAAAAAATATTAAAAGCCAATAATAAACTTACAAAACAAAAAACCCCTACCACTTGTCATATAAGGTATTCTATTTTAAACCATTCTTATGTTAAAGAGGAAATTAATGCAGAAATTACAGAATGTCAATAGCACTACATATCAGAAGCTACAGCATAAAGCTGAAAGAATGCATGAGAAAAAGCCATAGCTTTACATACTTAGAATTATAAACCAAAAAGAGTTGAAATAATTGAATCAAGTATTCACAACAAGAAGTTAGAAAATCAAAGTAATTCCAAGGAAGGCAGAAGGAAAGAAGAAGGTATATGTAAAAATGAAGCTGCATCCTTGAACTTGGTAAGAGAAAAGCAGTAGGACTAATGAATAAATTCAAAATCTGACACTTTCCCATGATGAGAAGGACACTTCACTTCTGTGGTATTTTTTCCCAAAACCTACATTTCCAATCAAATCATGAGGAAAATATCAGATAAGTGCAAACTGAGAGACACTCTACAAAATACCTGACCAGTACCCTTCTCAAAACAGTCAAATTTATGAAGAAGCAAAGATTGCAAAACAACCACAGAACAGAGGAAACAAAGAAGACATGATGACGAAATGCAATGTGGGATCCAGAATTGGATCCTGGAACAGAAAAAAAAAAAATAGTGGTAAAATGGCTAAAATCCAAATAAAGTCTATAGTTTAGTTATTAAAATTGTACCAGTATTAATTTTTCAGTTTTGAAAAGTGTGTTAAGGTTAAGTAAGATGATAACATTAGGGGAAGCTAGTGAGGGGTGTATGAGAGCTCTATACTATCTATGCAACTTTCCTGTAAATCCAAAATTACTCTAAAATAAAGACACTATTTTTTAAGAAGAATTACAGAAGACCTAAAAAATTTAAACAAAATTAAAATTAAAGAAATAAAAATAATTATCAAAGGGCTACCACCCCAAACAAACAAAAACATAACTAGTTCTAAAGATTTTATGAGGGAATTTTACCAATCATTTCAGTAATTGGTAACTCCAATTCAAATTAAATCATTCTGGTATCACAGAGAAATTTAAAAGGAACTCATATTCCTTCCCATGAATGGAATGATTTAAAAATAAATCTTTCTTTCCAATGTTAATACCCTTCTTTCTTTCTATTTCCTTTTTTTTTTCTAATAATACTGGATGAATGTCCATAAATGGCAAATGATAGTAGTAATAATGGTCCTCTTTGTCTTGTTCTTTAATGAAAATACTGCTATTTCCTTATTACATTCTGGTTCTGGCTTTTGTGTTTATATTTCACATTAAGAAGCTGACTACATATGTATTTTTTTGCCTCAATTAAAATTATCACGTAATTTTTTTTAGCAATTAATGTTGAGAATCATATTGTGGGTTCTTTTTTATCTAACCATCCTTGTATGTTCGAAATAAATATCACATGGTTATGGTTCATTATTTTAATGTGGCTGTGTATTCTGCTTGCTAATTTTTTAGTTAAGTGCTGTTCAGTAATATTTATAATGAATTTGTCTGAAGTTTTCGTGTGTGTGTGTACATGTACTATCTTTGTTGGGCTTTGCCATTAAGGTCATACAACACTTCAGATTTGGGGATATGTTCCACCAAGGTGATAAGAGATTAAGTTCATTTCTTTTTAACTAATCTCCTTCTTCTCTCTGACTAGTAAGTAATCTCCAGATTCTGCAGTCCAGTGTCAAATGGCACCACCTGGTAAGTGACTTTCTATGAGGACATTAATGTAACTGAAATCTTTTGGGGGAAAAATGAAACTCATTTGCTGTCTCTATTACGAGCCTGCCATAATTAATGTTTAAAATACATTTGTGTGGGTAGAAGGAAAAATGGGCAGTTTGGTTGAAAAGTGTTTTTAGCTTTTTCTTCCCAGCAGAGTCATACTCTTGCTCACCCTTGTGTGTCCCTGGAAATGACCTTCAACACTAATTCAAAAGGATGAAAGTTCTGACCCATCCCACTATTCTTCCCACCCACTCCCATCTCCTGACCGGTCTGCTACAACAGCCTATTATCCTTGCTTCCATCATCACTGCGGAAATCCTTTTCACCAAACTAGGTCAGAAATACTGACCACCAGGAAGAGGACAAGAAGTTATGTCATGGGCAGACAGAAAAAGAAAAAGATTTTTCCCAATTCACAAACACAACTCCAGAGAAATAAAGACAGGGGAGACAAGGGGAGCTGTGAGAGAGGAAACCCCACTGTTTCCTGCTCCAATAAGAGTAAAAGTAGCCAACACTTAACGTAGCATTTATAACACGTTAGGCATGCTCTGAGTTCTTTAAATGAAAAACTCATTTAATCCTCACAACAGCCCCGCAGAATAAGTACTGCGGTAATCCCCACTTGGTAGATGAGGAAACCAAGGCAAGAGGTGACCTTTCCATGGGCCCATAATTTTCAAGTGGCAGAGCCAGGTTACAAAGCCATAGAACCTGGTTCCACAGTCACTGGTCTAAGCACCAGGCTATAATGTATCAACCCTGAAACCAGGAATCTTGCCTGCCCTTGGGATCAAGACCTGTGAATAAGTTATGAGGTTGAAGATTTTAAATAAACAGGGTTCGGTATTAATAATAATGGTGAAGCTGTTTTAATAAACAAAAGAGATGAAAAATTCATGGAATCAGGCTTAGAAGTCAATAAGGGAGTTAATCGTATAGGAGGGGATCTAGGGTAGGGGGTCAGCAGAGAAGAGAGGGACAGAGTACAATGGAAGAGTCACAGGGAAAAACAATTATTTCATAGTCTTCTCAGCCAAAATAGTGTTATTAACACTCTGCATATTCTATCTCTGGACAGACAGAAGGAAGACTTGTAAACTTTGTCTGTTATTATCCTTTTGTGCTGTACTGTACATGTGTGTGCATTACTTTTTAAAATTTTTAAATCATTAGTGTATAATGCTTTACAAGTTTACTCAAGAAGATGCTTCTATAGATAATCTAAGTTATATCACTGGATCAAACTATGCATTTGTATCTAAAATTTGAAACCTATCTCTTGCTCTTGTAAAGACGCTGTTTACTACATATGTCTGTGAATGCGCCTCATCTTCAAATCATCAATTTTATGTTAATTTTTATCTTTATTTTCTTCTAGCTTTTATTTACTTTTATATCATTGGAATTTTTTTTCTTTGTCTGTAAGCCATTCCAAATCCTTCTTTATTTCTCTGAGGAAGAGAGGGAGGCTTAATTAATAAAGTAAATTAGTAGAGAACAAGATATCTGATTATGTGAATTTAAAATTACTTTTTGTTTTGTTTTGTTTTGTTGCTAGTAGGGATTGCAAAGTGGAAATTTGCCATCAGTGAGAAATATATTATGCTTTGATCTAGTGGAATATATACACTGTTAGAAAAAATAGAATAGTCCAAACACAATCATTGCCAACACAGTGATGAAGAGTTTTACTGAAAATATTAAGTGAATGGAAAATCTAGAGAGCATAAAGAGTTAATGTATGCTATTTATATTACAGAAACAAGTTTATTAGATTCACCAGTTTGTTTCTGAAGGTGCAGCAGGAATCAGCAAGCTAGTTACTAAGCCTGTTATGTAAGAATGTGGTCCCAAGATTAAAACTGCACTGCATTGACACAACATTGTAAAATGACTATAACTCAATAAAAAAATGTAAAAAAAAAAATCTGCACTACAATTTCAGTTCTTCATTTGTTTTTCAGAAGCAGGGTCTATATTTCACTTGGCTATGGAAAAGATCAAGTCCAGAAACCAAACTATATTCAAGAGAATAATATATACTTAGGTTGGAAATAGTTGTATATACAAAGAAAGGAGATGGTCAAATGGTTCATGGGACAAAAAACAAACTTGTTTCATGTAGAGGTCACAGTTTGAGCCTAAATTGAGTTCTTGCTAGACTGTGTCTGGACCACTCCAGATGAGACAGAACTGTCGGGATGGAGGAGCCTGCAAGGAAGAGCACATCTTGTGTGAAGAGATTAACAAGGTGCATAAGCATGATTCAAGGACAGCAGGCTGGTAGAAAAGGGCAAGAGTGACCTCACTGTAGCTCAGTCCCAGGACACAGATGCTGAGTCCTGGAAAGGTGGGGCTGCTGTATAAGAGAGAGAAACAATGAGTAGCTGAAATGGTGACAGTAACAGAAGTCACCTGTGGCTTTTGCTATAAAGTGAGAGCATCTTTTGTGCAACCCTAGTTTTCTCTTTTTTTATCCAAATTGAAGTATAGTTGACTTACAATATTATGTTAGTATGATCCAGAAATTCCACTCCTTTGTATTTATTCAAATAAAAGGAAAACACTAATTGAAAAAGGTATATGCCCCCCTCCTCCATGTTCACTGCAGCATTATTTACAATAGCCAAGATATGGAAGCAACAAGTGAATGGATAAAGAATATATACTACATATATACAGTGGAATATTACTCAGTCATAAAAAGAACTAAATCTTGCCATTTGCAACAACATTGGTAGACCTGGAGGATATTATGCTCAGTGAAATAAGCCAGTTCTCTTGATAATGGGTATCAGCAGTCATGGGACTCTATCAGCAAGCGCTACCAGCAGCAGCAATGCCTTTGACAGATGGCAGCAGCGTCTTTAGCAGCATCTTTTGGCTTCAGCAGGAGTAGTCAATGTCATCATAGCAAATCAGGGCAATAAAGAAGCTATCATACCTTTAAACTATTATAGATACCTCAGATAATAGCACAAAATCTTCTATATCTAATTAGGTGAATCTATCCAATTATTCCTCTTTTTCAAAAATGCATTGGCTAATTTTACTCATTTACACTTTTAGATGAACTTTGGACTATGCTTGTGAAATTTCTCTCAGAATTTCTTTTGGCATTTGATTAGAATTGCACTAAATTTATAGATTTGTTTATGGAGAATTTATTTAAGTTATTGTCTTGTCATCAGGAACATGTTTTTTCTTTTCACTTACTTGAATCTTCAGTAAAGTTTTTTCTTCATGTAGACTTTAAATATTTCTTGATCATTTATCTATGGGTATTTTAGATTTATGGCTATTGAGCGTAGAATATATGATTTGCAAAGATTTTCTCTTAGTATGTTTCTTTTCTTTTCCTTAATTGTATCTGTTGAAGAGCAAAAGGTTTCAGTACAGGTCCAATTTATCTTTTTTTTTCCTTTTGTTGATTGTGCTTTGGGAGCTGTACCTAAGAAAATTTTGCCTAAACCAAAATTGATGAAGATTTTCTCCTATGCTTTCTTTTAAAAATTTTAGTTTTAGCTCTTACATTTAGATCTACCATCTATTTTGAGTTACTTTTGTGTAGTGTAAGGTAGGAATATAAATCATCTTTCTGCATATAGATATCCACTGTTCCATTCTTTTAACGTGTAATCTCATAGCACTGTTGCAGCAGAATGTAACCTGCAGTTTCTGTCTCTGAGAACTTAGAGATTGTTTTCCTTGTGAAGTGGATATATGATCAGTTTTAAATGCCTTTTTAGTTTTACAAAAGTGGTATGTTCCCATTTTTTTAATGATGCAATGTAGATGAGTTTTTTAAAATACCACTATAAGACAGCCATCAACATTTATGGTTCCTGTCATTTCTCTAGGTTGCAAGTTATTTTCTCTTAAAAAAATTGGAGGCATAAGTTACATTTTTTTCTGGTATCCAGTATAACCAATGATCAATGATCAGGGTCTGATTCTCTAGCCTTTGTCATCTGTTTTCTCTCTGGAAGCCTTTAAAATTTTTCTTTATCTTGGCTAAACTGAAATTTCATAACAGGTTTAGGTGTATTTTTTTTTCAAATATATTAGGCACTTACTCATCTAAAGACCCCAGCCATTTATCTCCGAGAAATTACCTTGCATTATTCACTGGACAATTTTCTTCCTTATGTTTTCTTCATTCTTTCCTTCTGAGACTTCTTTTAGACAGATATTGAATTGTAACATTTTAATAAATGTTAAGAAGATTCAACTTGGGACAGAACCAAAGTGTTTCTCCTTGTGGATGGATTGAGGTGTGTGTATTAGGGAATTGGCATGTGAGAACGTTAACTGACAAGACAATTTCAGTAATGCTCGGGGAGGACTGTTTGAGGAAAGATTAATACCTTAGGTATTATGCACTGTTTTAAAATGTAGTTTTGTGGTTCATTCTAACTGCTATTGTTAAATGTCTAATAAGTAAAAAGAAATGTGGGAGGTTTTTTTTAAGTGTGTACATATTAACATAATCACTGAACCAACACCCTCTATCTTGCCTTCAGGGATCTCTAGACTACTTGCTGGAATGTCTGTGGTTTTCCACAGGCTAGATTTGTTAAGTCAGTGTTGCCATTTCCAACTACCAGATAACACAGACTGATGAGGATAATAACAAAGACTTTTCTATCCAGTGGAGATTTATTAGTTTAAAGGGAAACCTTTTAATACTGAATCGAGAAGCCGTTTAGTAACATGATCTACCTAAAATTATTAGTGTTCATGGGTAACATTAATATTGTCAAAGTGGATAGTAAGAGGCATAACAGATTGTAAATTAAAGTCCTAGATGGACTGGGGAAAGCTAACTTGAAATTGTTCCAAAATAAGTGCATGGTCTATAGGTCTTTCTAAAATGTAGCGATTAGGAAACAGTGTCTGCAATCACCAGCTAGCCAAACCTTTTTAATTATTTGGAACAAAATTTTTCTGCTTCAATGAATATCACAGAAAACTTGCAAAGAATGTTTATGTTATTACAATAATCCTTAATGATCTAACCCAGGGGTCTAATCCTGGTCTAAACCAGGGATATATAAAAGAAAGGAGTTATAAGCAGCCTTCAAAAAATAAGAGAGTAGCTAGTAATCCTCTCCCTGTTGAATCGTTGAAGTTGATGTGAACATGATGGTTTTCATCCCTGTTTTGCTTAGGTTTTCTTATATATAGGAATTGACATACTAATAATAACATGTATTACTAGTTCTGAGGGTTTATACAATTACATTAAAAAGATGAGAGGGAAAAGAAACCAGTAAGTTTCATCGGCAGAATTCTGTCAGATACTGAAATGGATACGTATGAATATAGGTCTCCAAAGTGGGCAGTCACCAGCAAGTGTTGGAATGATTACACTGAGACCTGGACTTAAAACAACACTTTAAGTAACCAGTACTAGGCTGATACTACTACACAGTGTTGGACATACTGTTTACGATGTTTATGTACACTTAAGATTAAAAAATAAATTTCTCTTTTTGCTGGCCCCAATCAAAGAAAGTGGAAATTTTTCCCCACTAAGGAAGTGAGGGATATTTGGATCTCAGTGTCTGCAGACGTTCAATGCTTTTATAGTCATGCTATTTATAACTTTTGAGTTGCCTCAAGAAAGTATACTCTAGTGGCCGTCAGTAATGCAGTTCAACAGAAATGCGAATTGCACTGCTCGGTGAAAAGGAATCAGAGAAAGCACAAGGGGCAGAAGTCCAGCTAAGAAAAATGAAAAAGGGGAAGAAAAATGATTTTCTAGGTAGAGAACATCAAGTTTCAATGAATATTAATATTTTACACCAGAACCAGTAAAATGGCAGGTATTATTCCCAGTGCATATGGTTCTGAAATGGAAACAAATGGTTTTGCCACAGAAATGCAATCTTACTTTCCCCTGGCTAAGGTGGCATCAGAAACATACATTGTATGAATGTGATTTGAAACATCTGAGATTTAAGAAACTAGTCAGCTTGGCAAGACTCCAATTCTTCTGGCCAAGAATGACAAGACATTGAACAAAAATGTCAATGATATAATATACATATAAAAAGCAGATGGATAACTTAGATAAAAAAGCCAAAATAATAAATATGGAAGCTTAAGGCCCACCACACTGGTCATAGAACCCAGTGTTATGAAATATATTACAAAGTACAGATTTCCAGGATGATGACGATTTTATCATTTACTGTGGGTTTCCAATGAAGATCCATAGTGATTAAGGAGTAATTGAAAATGATATAAAAGAGAACTTATCCATATAATACAAGTTAAAGCCAGAATGATAACCATTTCTTCCCAGAGGGGGCACTGAAGAGTTTCTGGGAAACTGGCGAGCATGCTATATATTCTGAACAATAACAAAAAGCCTAACTGGGAAAAGCAGGTGAAATTCTCGGCTAATTCCCATAACCCCCTAGACTGACACCACTGGAAAAACAGTTTATACATGTTAGACAATACTTACTGCTTTTCCATTTGTGCCCCGGCTTTTGGAATTAGATAAGCATTAGTAGTACACGTGGCACAGGAGAAGGCATGCTTATAACAAAGAAGAGGTATTGCTGTACATCAGTCAATCAGCAAAAGATGTGATGCTGCAGTAACATGGGCAGAACAATAAGCTGGGGATGGAGCTGTGGTAACAACTTTGTCTCCAAGAAAAAGAGATGCTAGCTAACAGAGGGCAAACAGAGGTCTGTGTTATCATAGATCAGCTAAATGACAATGTATTACTGTACAATCAAGCTGCAGAATTTAAAAGGGCTTCTCAATTCTGGCTGTACAGCAGAATCTCCTGAAAGGCTTTCTCCTTCTCCTTCTCCTTCTCCTTCTCCTTCTCCTTCTCCTTCTCCTTCCCCTTCCCCTTCCCCTTCCCCTTCCCCTTCCCCTTCTTCTCCTTCTCCTTCTCCTTCTCCTTCTCCGGTTAGTGTTGACATCTCGTCTAGAATATAAACCTATTCAATCCAGATCTCTGGAGGTGTGGCCCAGGAATCAACATCAACATTTTTCAGCCCCTCTAATGTACTGCCAGTGTTGAGAACCAGTGATTTAGAGCCTAAGTGTTACAAACTGATTTCCAAGGACTCAAGTCCAGTTGAAACATGTTCTATGAGAAAAGTTCGCATCGAGGCAATAGTGCCAGAAGGACATTTTTTATATAGAGACAATGTTTAGTCACTGCCCAGAGAAACAGGGATTAGTGGATTTCTGCCCAAACTGAATGAAAGTGGTGACAAGGATAAAAAAAAAATACGTATCTTTTCAAAATAGATGAATCACCATTGTAGTTCCATGTTAGAGTGAAAGTTTTCAGCCATATAGTAGGTTTCATACCCTCTCAGTAATAATTATGTTCAGTGTGTTAATAAGTAACATGGCAAAGAGTTGTTCTCTCAAGGTTAAGTAAAATCATGTTTGGTGTTGTCAGGAATCAATGATAGATGTGAATATAAATATTTAATAAGCCTTCTGCACCACTCAGTCTGAGCACAGCCCAGAGAAGGGGTGCGAGAATGCTGATTCCCAGGAAGGTCATGGCAGGGTGCTTATGCCTTGTGGGGAGAGGCCATTTTTTAGTTCAGATCCCCAATCAGGAAGCTTCTCTGACTGTCTCAGTCAATTTAGGTTGGTTTAACATGGCACCACAGAACAGGAGGCTTAAACAGAAATTCATTTCTCACAGTTCTGGAGGCTAGGAAGTCCAAGATCAAAGCATAGCAGATTCAGTGTCTGGTGAGATTCCTCCTCCTGGTTTTCAGACAGCCATCTTCTCCTTGCATCCTCACGTGACAGAGAAGCTAGAAGCATGCTCTCTCATGTCTGTTCTTATAAATAGGCTCTAATCCCATTATGGGGGTTTCATCCTCATGCCCTCATCTAAACCTCGTCACTTCCCAGTGGCCCCACTTCCTAATACCATCACACTGGGGATCAGCATTTCAACAGAGAAATTTTGAGGGAACACAAACATACAGTCCATAACACGAACTTAACAGAAAGCATACAGCTCCATCCATCAGGATAGCTCTCACAGCACATAGAGGCAGAACATAGACCCCACGGGGCACTCAATGCTAGAGTCAGAGGAGCAGCACTGAGCAAACAGAGAAGGTTTTTTTGTTTGCTTTTTGTTTTTAGGGTGATAGGTAATCAGGGGCAGGCATTTACCTATGCAGTAGAGGGAATAAATCCTCTTTAAAAAAATCACTATTATACAGCAGTACCTAAAAGAGAACTTTGAACTACTTTGGAAATAGAAATTGAGAATTTCTATAAACAGCACAATGGCCCTGATATAGGAAAGTGACACTGCAACAGAGGCTTGCATGAACCAGAGTGGGATGCACAGAAGAAAAAATACACGATTCGTTTAGGTCTTCTCCAGTTCTCCAGTTTCTTGAATAAAGAACTGGAAATTCTTAATAGAACCCCACTGATTATCATTTATAAGTCTAAATAGTTATACTAGACAGCTATACATTGACCTGTACATGGTTCTCACTCTATAGTACTGTGTATTTGGACATTCTTCAGTAAGGCCTAACTTAAATCACCTTGCTGGTATCTTTCTAGGCAGGCTCCACACCGAGCAGACTGCACTTAATAGAGTGGTGTACAGAAGAGCATTCCTAACAAAATTTTGTCTGGAAATGCTAATTACATAAGCACAGTGGTTGGCTATAAATGGCTAGCATTTAGCACTGTGTGTGGGTTTAAATTACAGTTTGTCTGGTCTCAACACTTCTGGGAACCCTTGACTTCATGTTCCAAGTCCTGTAAAAGACAGAATTACACACGATGTTATAAGCTTCAAAGGTCTGTCACCATTGATTCTCTTCTTTCTTCCGGTAATACAGGCTCAAACAGCTACCAGCCTATGGGATGCATATTCAGGCCTATTAAGTAATCAAGCCATGATCCTGGCCATGAATTCCAGGTATAATAAGTTTTAATACACTCTTATTTCACTTATTGAGTACCTTTAAAATGTAATAGATACATATCACAAATGTCCAAAATAAAAAATTATTCCAAATTCCACCATCCTATTTCAGCAACTATTAGTTCTTTCTTTCTCATGTTCTTTTTTAATCTTTCTACATTGCATGGATAGGCAGATACTCTAATTATTGCAAAATCATAAGCAGGTTACACATTCAATTTTCTATACCTCTTTTAATTTTTGCTTTGTTAATTTTTAATTTTTCTGTAAATTTACATTTCCATTTTAATGGCAGCATAGTATTCCGAAATTTTGAAATTTTCTAAATTATATTTTACCAACCTTAGATAATTATCTTTGTAAATAAAAGACTGTATCTTCTCTGAAATACTTATTCAAAATACCCTTCTGAGAGTAAAGTTATTGATTTAGTTGAAAAGCAACCATGAAAATGCCAATGCCCTGCCTGCTCTGGGAGATCCTCATTGGTCAACAGCTCCAGCCATTGCTTATAGATCCACCAGCTCAGTCTCTGAGGCCTCACCTCCCACAGGTTGCTCCCACTAACAACCCAATGTGGTAGGACAAATAACTCCAGTGGGTGACTTCAGCCTGAGGAGTCCCCAACAGCCAGACTGAACCCTCCTTGGAACTTGCTGCAGTCCAAGACTCATCTTAGCCTAATCCTCCTTCTTTCTCTCTCTCTGCTTCTCTTGGAAATCTCTTGTGCATCTAATTCTGTTTTGGCATCTGTTTCCCCTGAACCTAAAGTAATGCAGATGGGCTGAACCTTCTTAGAGCTTTTGATAAATAGTGTCAACTTGAAATAAATGTTTCTTCAAAGCCTAGTCACCTAGAAGATATACATACATATATACATAGATACATATAAATAAAATTAGGCGTATTATTTTACAGGGTTCATGGAAAGGCTTGCTTTGAATTTTAATTTAATTTTTTTTGGTCTACCTAGGCACAGCATCCGAGTGTCATGCTACTTTCCTAATCCCTGTTCATGACCTGGACCATTTTAGCATTTTAAGAACAGGCAATATGATTTCAAAGCACATTTTAAATCACTATTTTTTTTATTTATTCCTGGAAGCTTTTGATAGGTATATGTTCAGAGTCTAATAATCCATTAGATCACATGATTAAGTCAAATCAATCTTCCCAAAATTTTAAATATCTAATATATTCTAAGAGATTCCATTCCAAACAGTGGATATCAGATATTCAGATCTTCTTGTCCAGTAGAGGAAAAAGACTCTGAATTCAGCACAAGATTTCTTACCTTACCAACTATATTACCATCTTTTAAAAAATATTATTTTCATCTCAAAAGAAATCAGGAGGGGCTGTTATCCAGATCACACCTACTGAAGGAACAATAGCTGTGTCTCAGATTGTCTTCCTAGCTGTTGATGGGAAGGCTTCTTTTGCCATCTACTGGAAGATATGTCTCAATATCAGAAATACTAAATGTGAGAAACATAGTATCATGGATTCCATAAAATGTGGCAGAAATGTATTTCAACTATCTAAATCTCAGCATAGCTTTATGCGCTTGGCTGAGAAGGTAACCACTCTACGTTATTATGTCTTTGGAGAAATATATTCTGAATTCTAAATAACTGGTTACAAATAATTTTTCCCCCAAAACAGACAAGCACCACTGTCATTTTTACAATAACATTTAAAGCCCACGTGTTATATAAAGCCAAAAGTTGGGCCTCATTTTCTAGTACACTCTCTCTGAAACTAAGAAAAAGAAAGAAAAAGCCACTAAAGTGAGGTTATATTTGTTCTTTCCTCAGTTTAATAATTATGCTTTTTTCTTGTCAGCTTCGTGGATCCCTCATTGCAATTTGAAACTCAACTGAAGATAACAGAGTCATCCTTTAAAATGGTATTTTCTATACCAAGTCTTGACAAAGTGAAAGAAATAGGGAAGAGTGAAGATAAGCAAGAGGACCTGGAGGTGAGACATCACTACGCATCACAGCAATCCCCCAGAATGTCTGCCTAAAACTTGTAATCCTTGTTGTTCTCACCTTCACCCTTTTCAGATACAATAGATAAATAGCATATTCCAGCACTAATCCATACCCCTGGGGTCCTTGTGAATTCTACAACCCATGAGATTTAATCGATTGTACACGGTTTATGGGAACAAATGGGTGAAGAGATTTCGGTTAATTTGTTCAGCAAGAACAGCAAGTTCACTGGCAAATGCTGCAAAGAAGGAAAGAGGAGCCAGGAAAGGTGGAGGTAGGAAGAGTCCTACAGTAAGATTAGCAACATCTAATGCTTCTATTTCTCAGCACAGCTACTCAGTTCACTTGCCTACAAGGTGTAGAAGCATGTAGCGTTGGGTGAGATCTCATCTCCACAGCTACCTCCCGCCTTTCTCACCTTCAGTTTATGGAGAGAACACAGGTCCCCAGGATGCAAAACTATAGGCATTGGTAAAATTTTGTCTAAGGCTGGCTGGCTGGCTGGCTGGCTGGTTGTGTAACATTCTTGTTTTTCAGACTTTATACCGAAGTATTTTCAACGTGTATGAGGACACTCTTCTGATCTTAGTGTCTAAAGACTTCTACAAACTGCAAATCTTAAAGGTAAAGGGAAATAAGTGGCTTCGTTTTCCTGTCATAAATCTAAAGAGGGTACTATATTTTACTCATTATTTACCATTTGCCATACTTAGATCTCCTTCAAGGGATTTGGCGACTAAAAAGATTTTCTTTACCTTTCAGAACGTGTCAATATCCCCCAAATGAAATCACTTCCCTTTATTTGAATTACAGAGACACAATCTTAAGAATTCAATTTTGGGAGAATGGCATCAACAGACACTTAGGAAGGCAAGCGTTATGGGGCAATGTAAGAGTGAACACTACATGGGGTAACAGAGCATAGGATGAACGGCCTAAACAACCTTCGGGTTCAAGAACCGTGAACCACACTTTGATAGGGTCTGTACGCATGGGCTTCCCTAACAACCCAGGGGCTAGGGAATCCTGTGAACATCCTGTCTTCATGGATACCATGCTATCAGAGGAAGGTCTAACAACTATCCATAACCCCATTTTTCACATCCAAGACTTCACTGTGTTTTTAACGTCCCAGCCAGAGACACAGGCTGATCTGGACATACCATGCTCTTCAATTTTGCACTGTTAACACGATGGCACCAGGAGGCGGCCATCTGAAAATACTGAGGAACTAGACTGACTTACTCTATCACAAGCATCTATGGGTTTTTGAAATCATAAAATACATTCAAGAAAAGAAGCAGAATTGTTATCTGTGAAGATAAGAAGAAATGTGAGGGATAATAAAATATACAGAGCTAATTTGTGCCTAATGTTCTCTGTGCATTTAAAACAATGTTAACTTCGCAACCTTTTAAAGCAGTTATCGTTGCCCCGCAAGCATAACCCTGTCCCCGCGTGTGCTCTTTCAGCCACCCTAGGCTGTGTACTGAGCATTCACCCTACGTCAGGCACTAAGCTGAATAATTACTAAGTGGGCTATTTACCTGAATCCTTAAAGTAACCCTATATGGAAGTTAAAATTATTTCTCCCATTTTGCAGATAAGGAAATGGAAGCAGAGAGAGGAGCAGTAATGTGTGCACAGCTATAATGAGTGGAGGGGCTGCTCTAACTTGGGAGTCCGTTACTTAACCACCTTGTTCTTGCATCTACCATGTCTAGAAACTCCCCTGATTCTCAAAAAAGAGCTGAACTACACTGCTGGAAAAGGCAGAGGCTGACCCCTCTGAGATTTATAACGTCTTCTGCCCTAGGAAATAAACTTCAGAACAGTTTTACACAAGGGGATCAAGTGAAAGGGAAGAGATTTGCCAACCATTGGCACAAACACTAAGGCTTCCAACAGTCTGTGTTAAGTCTGTCAACGGTGGCTAAGATGTGAGACATACGCAGTCTTCTTCCCTTTACAAGATTATAAATATGTCCCTGCAGCTCAGGATTTAGAGTAGGAAGAAGTTACGGCACAACAGACCAAATCTAGCAATGAATCAAAATTAGCAAGAATTTTCTCACCAAGCTGCCTCCAGGAATGTACTCTAAACCATGAGCCAGAAAATATCTGGATGGTGAGTTCGCAGAGGAAATTCTGGGATAAGATGACATTTCAGGATCAGACAACATTTTGATTCTTTTTTAAAACTGCAAATCAGATCCTATGATTAAAAAAAAAAAAGAGGAGATATATACTTTGAAAGAAAAAGATAAGGAAAAGCAGCTGATGATAATTCCAAATCCCATCATAGCCTCATGTTAAACTTTTCACGATGCCTGGAAAAGTGACTGTCATAGTGGATATTAGTAAATACTGGATTAGTAAATGTTGGGTAGAATTAAATAAAATAAAAGCCAGGTATAGTTATTATGGTAGATAATGTACTATACTAGATGGTAATATACTAGCTTATTGTCATATTTTTGAAGTAAATATAGGTTAGGTGTGAAACCCTTGGGAGACCATGGGGGACCTTGATTAATGATGATGAACACCAGAAAGGGACCTGTGGAAATGGAAACACCATGGTTCTTGGATGATTATTGTGTTTTTAACAGGAAATGGCTGTGTGGATGAATGAAGACAGTTCATACCTGCAGGAAAGAGCCATGGTGATCATCAGCAGAGTCCTAAGCTTTGCATCCAGGAAAGTCAAAGGATATGTAAGTCATAGAGTAATCACGCCAGGGGCTTCTGAAGACTGCATTCAGTGCTGCTTTCCAAGTCTTGAGTCTTGAGAGTGTTAGATTGCCTGTTTGGTATTGTCATGCTAGTAGGTTGGGGTACTGGGAAAAGACTCAATATCCTACATGACTTTATGTTAATTAGAGCACAGTTTCTCAAACAATTAATTAAGATGCCTCATGCTTTACACAAGCAGTATGAGTGTGTCAATACTAGGTTTTTGCTGACTCACTGGATTCTCTTCTGTGGACCAGTGTTATCTGTAAACTTATAAATTCTTCCATCCTTACTTTCCCTCTTATTTCTTTTTCCTAAAACATTTTAAACCGTTACTTACTTTAAATTTGTACAGGTAATTTTTGAGTACTTTTATTGTAAAATATGCTAAAGATATAACAGAAGTCCTTCTTTACTATCCTCTCCACCCCAATCTCCTGCTTAGCCACGTCTGTGTGATGTGTGTCCTGTCAAACAGCAGTCTGTATACATATCCAAATACACACGCACATGTGGAGATATATAGCTTTGTTACTCAGTTTTTCTTTACTAAATTTGTATCATGTTTACATATGGTTTTGCAATTTGCTTTTTTCACTGAACAATAAGTCCTACAGATGTTTTCATAGATCTACTTCATTCTTTTAACTACACCTTATATCCCATAGTTTTGATGTATTATGATCTACTCAACTGTTTTTCAGTTGATGAACATTAAAGTATATTTTGGCTTTTTCTACCTCAAACAACACAGAAATGGTCATCTCTCTGCAAGTTTGTGAATATGTACTTAGAAATACTTAGAAAGATAATAGATCATAAAGTATGATTAAGTTAAAGTTCAGCAGTGCACGGCTGCCCTCCAGCTTGCAATCCTATGAATATTAGAGTGCCCACATCCTTCACAGACTTTTTAATTGTTTTGCAATTAGACTTTTTAATTGTTGCTTTTCAGATGCAGAATAAATAGGTACCTCATAATGCCAATATTTACTGAGGTTTTCTATGTTTCAAATGACACTATTGCCTGCCTTCTGATCCTCATGCTATCTCTGAACAATTTCTCCCTCTTATGGATAATGTGTTTTCAGTCTCTGTTTCACAACTTATCCTCTATTAACTGCATATCTGATTGCTTAAATCAGTTCAGGGGCTCAAAATAAAGAGGGTCAGAAATAGGCATTTGTGACGCTGTCTTCATTTATCCATTTTCTACTACATGCACAGTGTCTATACATATTGAAACAAAAAGCCTAGATCAGCCTTACAACAAAGCTAAATTTTTATTGTTTTATCTAAAATCAGCCTTGGAACATTACTGACATAGGGAAATACAGTCCATGGCATCCTTTGATCATGCTGATTCCCTATTTCAGTGTCCAAAAGAGAGACTGAGCAGCTTGTTTAAATCTTCTGATTCTTTGGACTGGGAAGGCAGCCTCCCTCAATTTCTAAGATGAGTTGGGATGTCCAAATTGGCATAGACAATTCTGCAAGTAAGGCTTGAGGGTAACTGTAGTTCACCCCTCCAGTCTGTGTTCTGCAAAGTTCCTAACATGTTTCATGCACTCAGCAAGTATTTGATGGTAACTATTCACATGCTTCTCTCTGCATTTCTAAATATATGTGTGCATATATATACTTTTTATTTATAAACCTACCATATATTTATATACTATATATATTATATATATATATATATATTCTAGTGTGTTCCACTCAGGTTGCAGGTAAGACATTTGGGGGTTTCATCTACTTTTATCAATTCTTCTGTCTTTCAATTACGGTTGCAAAGTTAACTTTCCCCTGCACAAAACTCAACCCTCAACCATGAAAGAATAACTACGTAAATTCACCTGTGCAGCAGAAGGCTCTCGTAAATTTTCCAGACTAACTCAATCTATAACTGAGACTTGTTTGGGAAGCCAAGATAACCTGCTCTGCAATGTTTGCAAACTGCCACCAGGTGGAAGCACACCAGCATTTCCCAGAAGGTGGGAACTAAGAGCTGGCTTCAGCCAGCTTATCACAGTCACAGAAGCATAAAACTTTACTACGTTAACTTTCTCTTTAAAATAATGGCTTCTAAAGATAATTAGGTCAGTGAAATTAATGGAGGCGGGGGACAAGTATATAAAACAATCAAAAGTATTATTAATAAATAAAAAGCTGAGCTTTCCTTCTTTCAGCACTTTAGACAGATTTTCTATAAAAGCAGGGCTATGTTGTATTAAAAGTTCCCAAAGCCTTGTGTCTGAGGCGATGTGACTGCAGTCGGCACACTTCTGAAGGGACTGTGCAGAGAGCATAATCAGTGTGCCCCACAGTTCACACAGCCTTACTCCTCTCTTAGCCTCTCAGAGGTCATGTCTCCCTTTCTCCTCAAACACACTAAGCAGTCTAGACATGGCCACACCACTCTGCTAAAGGCACACATCTAGACAGACCAATTTGCATCACTAGTAGTCTCCTTTATAAAGACACCTGCTAAGAGTTACACATCCACCAGTTCATTAGAAGGGATAACCAGAAAGGATGCTCAAGGCAAAAACTATAACACATAAGACTTTAGAGTCAATCCCTGTAAATGATCCCCAGCTTCACTGAGCTAAGCTGTGAGAGGTACTCCCCTGGTTCTAGGTACTTACGCTGTAAGCATCTTTGCCATAGACATCTTTGCCAAATAACTAATTGGACTTATGGCAATTTTTCTTAAAAGATAAAATAACAAAAAATAAAACAGGAACATTAAAAAGGATATAATAAAACATGAAAAATTAGTAATAAAATTTTAAATACTTTATTACAAAATACACAATATTTAAGTACATTGAACATTTATTTAAGTAGATTCGTGGCAATCCTGACAAATAACTAATTTTATCTTGTGGGTTGTACCTAAGCACTTGTCTTTGAAGTCTTTCATTCATAGTATTACAAGTATTTAGCTTGTTGATTCGTCTCCTCATTCAGCATGGCACTTTTTCCTTTTTGCTAAAATGTCTTCCTTCATTAAGAGAGGTTTCAGTTTCTGAAAACCAGACATGCATATTTGTAACTGAGCTTTGTGTTGCACTGTAAAAATCTCTGCACTGTTTTTTGTTCTTGGCATCTTGTCACATGTGTGTTGACAGATGTTCCAAAGTTCTATGGGAAATGTAGGTTCAGCTCTACACCTCCTAGGCCCTCAGCCTCTTTCTCCTCCAATGTAGCATGTTTCAAAATAAGAAACCAACTCTTGGGGCAAATCATTGTATCGGTCAGCTCAATAGGCCATCAATAAATTGCTGACTGGAAGAAATGCTAACGCATTTCAACCAGTTGAAACCAAAGTGTCAAACCAAACTGTCAACTGGTTATTTTATGTTTTCTTGGCAAAATTGCCTTACAGCCAATTAGTCGTGTGGTAAAAAAAATATCTGCAGCAAAAATGTTTCTAGCAAAGATGTTATGGCAGAGAAGCTTGTGGCAAAAATACCAGACGCATACTCATACTCCTCCATCATGCCGAACAAAGAAACAGAACACTTTGCCTTTTTTCCTTAAACCTATAATGAAATAGTGGTTCTTAAAAGCTTGCCATTCAATGGAAAAAGAAACTTGGAATGCAAACCCAAAGAAGAGAATACCTAATGGAAAGTAAAACACTTCTCCCTAGGGCCTAGAGTAAACAGTAACCCCTACTGTCTGCTTCTAGACTATCCTGAGTCATAGGACTCCTAAAATAGGGAGAGCCCCAGGTAGCCTTACAATGAAGTATCATCCACAGAAGCAAGAGATTATCTTCCCTTCTTCTACTAAGACCATCACTCCTAGCACCCTAATACAGTTATACCCTTGGCCCATGACCCTGGTCACCTCATATTCTTCTTCATTAATGACTCCGTGTGTGTGTGTAAGACTGAGACAGACAGAGAGATGTGAGTGGGTCAAGCAATGAGAGGCAGGGATAAGGGTGCATGAGAGAAACAGAAAGAAGGAGAAACAGGTCTTGGGATCTCCCTGGAAGGTTGACTCAGACTAATTTTACCACCAATCATCAAAGCATCTATCTAGGAAAAATAATCGTTTGTCTTATAGACAAGAAGATTCTGCAGACCCACGAGTTAAGCAAACCTACATGTGGGCAGAGTCCTTTTTGTTAGAAAAAAAAAAGTAATGGTACTCATACTGTCACAAAAGCAAAATGTCGATTCCATCTCTCCTGTCTTCTTTCATGTGCCTCCTCCTCTCTCTGTTTGCATTTGATCTGACCAAAAAAATCAGTCAAGATGAAAACCTAAATATCTGAGAAGCCTATGTGTCAAGGAAGTTGTGGGGGCGGGGGGAGAATACATAAATGTTCGGGTAGTAACTTTTACATCAGAAGTACATGTTCTGAGTTGTTTTTTTTTTTTTTCTTTAAAAAAAAAAAAAACATACACACATTTCCTTGGAAAGAATCAGAGCAATTCTAGGAAAAAAGTCACATTTCTCCAGTGACTTACTGAGTCATCTGAAGTGTTTCATACATGGAGAAGGAAGCATGAATGTTTTTGAATACCCATCCCACATCCCAGTATCCTAGGAATTTGCTACATATAAATGGCTACCTAATTTATGGAACAGAAACTATTAGTTGAGTCACTATCATTTCCAAGAACTTTGCTAGGAACTTTCTTTTTTGTCATAAATCTTACCCTCTTAATCCATACAATAATTTTTATGGGGTAACATCTGTTACCTGCATTTCATAAGTGAGAAAACTGAGGCTCAGTAACAGAGCCAGGATTTGAATACAGATTTTGTGAACTCTGAAGCTCAACTCTAATACTAGTCTGATATACATATATATATATGAATCAGATACAGACATTTAATGTTGATGATGCATTGGAAACACATTTTTCTCCTTTGTTTTTTCATTAGACAAGTGTTGATGCTCCATGTTTGGGTATCCTGGCAGCAGAACTGTCTCTTTTGTGTTCTCACACTGATCCCTCAATCACACAACAAGCATCCTTGGGAATGTATCACCTCCTCTGCATTGCAAAGTGTCAGAGTGGTAAGAAGATTACTAAGAATCTGTTCTTAATTATTCTACTTGTGGGTCCCAAGGAGGCTTTATGTCTGGATTTCTAAAATCTGTCCCAAGATTTATGGCTCCACTTTTTAAAATGTATTTTAAAATCTTTTTTTAGAATTACAAAAAATATTATAGTTGGTTCTTCAATATCTATAAGGTACTATACTTAAATTAGTGTTGTGTGTTTCTGGTGGAGACAGGAGTGTTAAGTGGAGATAGGGAAGAAAGAGAAGAAGAAAAATTACCAATGGGACTTTTTAAAAAGAAGCATTTTTACCCTCTAATGGAACATCAAATAGAATACTCAGATTCTTGCTTCAGCAGTGGGAAAAAAATCAACCCAAAACTAAAATTAATGCTGCTCTAGTATGCCTAACGGAAGCATAAAAACAAGACCTCGAAGTATCAAACTACTCCCAAGTACCTTAACAGATAATAGATTTACCCTCTCATAATAAACAACTATTTAAAGATTATATATATTAATGGTTCTGAAGTCATTAGACATCAGATAACAAAGGACAATGATTCCTGAGACATGCGAACAAACGAACAAATAAGGTGGAGTCTACCATTGACTGAGTTTACTACCTAGAGTAAGTTTCTAGGCTGCAGCCCAGAAAAGAGTAACCCAAGGGTCTCATCAAGTTGAAGAGACAGAACTGGAACCCAGAGAGGTCAAGATAATGGAGAGTTCACAGTGCAGAACCCCAGAAAGGAGTGCACAGAGATAGAGCTCCAAAGACCTGCAGAGTCCCCTTTAATTATCCAGCTATGTGGTGATCAGTACACGTATGTGAGGAAACCACCTGATGCTTGTGATGGGGCAGGGGGGAACACCAAAAATGATTAAAGAGGAAAATTTACTGAATTCCAAAAGTCTAGAAATAGTGCCTATGCCTATGAGCTAGAATTTAAAACTTTAGAATTCACAAGTGATGTAGTAGAGTACTCAAAAGGATTTGTCTCATTAGCAGGGAAAAATTATCCCTAAATTATTTGTTTTAGTGCCACTTAACAACGCTTAAAAACAAGACCCCAGAAGATCAACTGATATTCAAATACTTCCATCGCTTATCAGAACAAAGCTCAAGCTTACATCTAGGAACACAAAAATTCCAGCATTTGACAAGTTAAAATTAATGGTCTGACATCCAATAAAAAAATTACTAGGCATGCAAAGAAATAAAATGCAACCCATAATAAGAAGCAAAATGAATCAAAAACGACCCCAAAATAACACAGATGATAGAATTAGTAGAGACAGTAAGGAGTCCATTTACTTAAGGAGTTAGATAAACATGCTAAGGAGAGACAAAGAAAAATTCCTAAAAGACCCAAACTGAACCTCTGGCTATGAAAACTACAGTATCTGAGATGAAAAACACTCTGACAGGGATTAACAGTGTCATCTTTTAAAATTGAAGTATAGTTGATTGACAATACTGTATTAGTTCTAGGTATATAGCGTAGTGATTCAGTATTTCAGTGATTTCAGTATTCAGTATTTTTCAGATTATACCTCATTAAAAGTATTATAAGATAATGGCTATAATTCCTGTTCTACATAATATATTCTTGTTGCTTGTCTACTTTATACATAGTAGGATGTATCTCTTAATCTCATACACCTAATGTGCCCCTCCCCTGTTCGCTCTCCACTTTGGTAACCACTAGTTTGTTTTCTGTATCTAATGAGTCTGTTTCTGATTTGCATATACATTCATTTGTATTATTTTTTTTGGTTCCACATATGATCATATAATGTTTGTCTTTCTCTGTCTGACATTTCATTAAGCACAGTATTCTTTAGGTCCATCCACACTGCTGCAAATGACAGAATTCTATTCTTTTTATGGCTGAGTAATATTCCATTATATGTATACACACACACACACACACACATATATACACATTCTTCCAACATTTGTTATTTATAGACTTTTTGATGATAGTCATTCTGACAGGTATGAGGTGATATTCCATTGTTTTGATTTGCACTTCTCTAATAATTAGTGATACTGAACATCTTTTCATGTGCAACAGTGTAATCTTAAAGAGAGCCAGAGTGGGAAAAAACACATTTCATTTAGCATAACAAAGGCAAGGATGACAGCAAATTTCTCATGAAACAATGCAAGCCACAGGCAATGGAATAACCTAATAATGTACTTACAGAAAAAGCTGTCATGCAGCATTTAACCAGACATGCAATGTCAATTTAACATTTGAAAATCAACCAATGTAAGATACCACATTAACAGAAGAAAAGAGATGGCCATATGATCATTTCAGTAGATACAGAAAAAGCACTTGACAAAATGCAACACCCATTCCTAATTTAAAAAACTCTCAGAAAACTAGGAATAGAAAGGGAACTTCCTCCATCTGCTAAGGTACATCTATGAAAAATCTATACTGTCATACTTAATGCTGAAATACTGAATGATTTCCCCAAAAGATCAGGAAAAAGACAAGGATGTGCACTGTCATTACTTCTGTTCAACACTGTGCTGAATAGAATAGAATAGAATAGAGTCCATATATGTATGGTCAAATGATTTTTGACAAAGGTTCAAAGTCCATTCAATGGAGAAGGGATAAACTACAATAGATGGTGTTGAAAAGTTGGTGATTTATATGCAAAAAAAGAACTTTGATCTGTATCTCACACATACACAAAACTTAATTCAAAATGGACCATAAGACGACGTGTAAAACCTAAAACTATCAAACTAGAAGAAATCTTTGTACCTTGGGTTAAGCAAAGATTTCTTAAATACAACACTGAAAGCATGACCCATAAATGAAAAACTGATAAAATCCTTCTCATTGAAAAATACTTAAGAGAATAGATAAGCCACAGAACAGGAGAAAATATCTGCAAATTACATATCTGATAAAAGGCTTGTATCCAGAAATTTAAAAGAACACTCAAAACTCAGTAAAGAATAAATCTGACCAAGGAAGTGAAAGACTTATACGTGGAGAACTACAAAACACTGAATAAGAAAATTAAAGATGAGTTAAAGAAATGGAGATATATCCCATGTTCTTGGATTGGAAGAATTTATATTGTTAAAATGGCCATCCCAAAAGCAATCTACAGATTTAATGCAGTCCCTATTAAATTACCAAGGACATTTTTCACAGCACTATAACAAAAAATCCTAAAATTTATATGGAATCACAAAAGACTCAGAATTGCCAAAGCATTACTGAAGAAAAAGAATGAAGCTGGAAGGAATAAACCCTCCCAGACTTCAGACAATACTACAGAGTTACAGTAATCGAAACAGCATAGTATTGGTACAAAAACAGAATATGGGTCAATGGAAGAGAATAGAGAGCCCAGAAATAAACCCACAAACTTTTGGTCAATTAATCTTTGACAAAGGAGGCAAGAACATACAATGGAGTAAAGACAGTCTCTTCAGCAAACAGTGTTGGGAAAACTGGACAGCTGCATGTAAGTCAATGAAGTTAAAAAAACTCCCTCACACCATACACAAAAAATAAACTAAAAATGGCTTAAAGACTTCAACATAAGACAAGACACTATAAACCTCTTAGAAGAAAATATAGGCAAAACATTTTCTGACATAAATCTTAGCAATGTTCTCCTAGGGCAGTCTACCCAGGCAATAGAAATAAAAACAAAAATAAACAAATGGGACCTAATTAAACTTATAAGCTTTTGCACAGCAAAGGAAACCATAATCAAAACAAAATGATAACCTACAGAATGGGAGAAAATATTTGCAGATGAGACCAACAAGGGCTTAATCTCCAGAATATATAAACAGCTCATACAATTCAATAAGAAAAAACAAACAACCCAGTCCAAAAATGGGCAGAAGATCTAAACAAGCAATTCTCCAGTGAAGACATACAAATGGCCAATAGGCACATGAAAAAATGCTCAACTTTGCTAATTATCAGAGAAATGCAAATAAAAACTTCAATAAGATATCACCTCACACCAGTTAGAATGGCCATCATTCAAAAGTCCACAAATGATAAATGCTGGAGAGGGTGTGGAGAAAAGGGAACCCTCCTACATTGTTGGTAAGAATATAGTTTGGTGCAGATGCTATGGAAAACAGTATGGAGATTCCTCAAAAGACTAAAAACAGACTTACCATATGATCCAGCAATCCCACTCCTGGGCATATACCCAGAAGGAACCTTAATTCAAAAAGATACATTCACCTCAATGTTCACAGCAGCGCTATTTACAATAGCCAAGACATGGAAACAACCTAAATGTCCATCAGCAGATGACTGGATAGGGAAGTTGTAGTATATTTATACAATGTAATACTACTCAGCCATAAAAAATAATGCCATTTGCAGCAACATGGATCGACCTGGAGATTGTCATTCTAAGTGAAGTAAGCCAGAAAGAGAAAGAAAAATACTATATGATATCACTTATACATGTAATCTAAAAAAGAGAGAGAAATAAACTTATTTACAAAACATAAACAGACTCACAGACATAAAAAACAAACTTATGGTTACTGGGGAAAAGGGGGCAGGAAGGGATAAATTGTGAGTTTAAAATTTGTAGATACTAACTAATATATATAAAATAGATAACAAATTTGTACTATATAGCACAGGGAACTATATTTAATATCTTGTAGTTGTGAAATAGAATATGAAAATGAATATATACATGTTCATGTATGACTGAAGTATTGTGCTGTGCACCAGATATTGACACAACTCTGTAAACTGACTATACTTCAATAAATATATGTATAAACTCAGTTTTAAAAAGACAACCAAATTAAAATAATAATAGTAGATTTAAGTCTTCATTTCACTAAAGAAGCACAAATTGCAAGGATGTACATCAAAATATGGTCAATGTACAGTCATAAAAGAAAAGTAAATTAAAACAACAATAAGATACCACTACAGTCCCATTAAAATATCTAAAATTGAAGATGGACCATACAATGTATTATTAAAGATGTGAAGCAACTGAAACTCTTATACATTTCTAGAGGGAATGTGAAATGATACGACAACTTTGGAAAATAATTTGGCAATATCCTAAAAGTCAAACACATCGACTATATGATTCAATCATTCCACAACTTAGTATTTATCTAAGAGAAATGAAAGCAAATATCCAAACAAAGTCTTGTACACAAATGTTGATAGCACCTTATATTTGTAATAGCCCAAAACTGGAAACAACCCAAATGCCCACCAAAAGGCAAATGAATAAACAGATGACAGTATATACATATGTATTTTGTGGAATAGTATTCATTACTAAAAAGAATCAACTATTGGTACATGCAACAACATGGATGAATTGCAAATAATTTTACCAAATGAAGAAATGCCAAACAACAGAAGAATGGCTCCGCTTGTATAAAATTAGAAAATACAAACTTGACAGAATGCAGATCAGTGGTTGCCTTTGAATCATGAGGTGGGTTCAGGCAGCAGATGTGAGCAATTCCAAATGGACATGAAGAAACTTTTGGAGGGAATAAATCTTTCCTTTTTATTGCAGTAATGTTTTATGGGCATATACATCTATAAGAACTCCCCAAATTGTACAATTTAAATATGTTGCATATTGATTATATCTCTATAAAGCTGTTAGCAAACAATATCACTTAAAAACTACCTTCTCTGGAACGAAAGACATCTGCAACTAAAGCTTATGTTGAGGGCTCCTCTCTTTACTGCTGTACCACTACCCCAGTCTTTGCAAAGTGCCTCCAAGTCTGCTCTTCTACTAACAGACTCTCCAACTTAGGAGTAGCTTTTCCATTGCACTGAAATGCCTTTGATGGCCTAACTGTACTTGATATCTAGTCAGCTATTAAATTTATCTGTCTCCTTTATTCATATTTCACACAGACCTCTCTTCAACACTTTACAAACCCTGGGTCAGTATAATCATAATATTTTATGTGACTAAACTGTCAGCAGAGGGTTAAATACTCAGAAAGATTCAGATCTCCAGAATTGGGCAGGAAGAGGAAACTGGAAATAGCAATGTCATAGAAAGAATCAATGATCAAATAAAAGTTTTAAACTCTTTTCCTTAATACAGCGGATATTGCAAAAAATAAAACGACAAAGTATGCTAAGCCTGGAAGTCACTGCCTCCAGCCTTCTCCCTCTGATACAGAATTCCTACCCAAGATCTTGCAGAGGGACAAAACTAAAATTGCTCAGGTAACTTAGCCCCAACTTTATCCTATGGCTTTTGTTTCATGTGTTTTGTTACTTTAGTAGCAACTTATTTCAACAAAATTTTTTTTGACGATTATTTTTTTTAACAAAAAAATTATTTTTTAATAATTTTTTTCATTTTATTTAAATTCAGTAAATAAAGAGTAAATGATAGAGTATCTGGCTTCCTGATTTTCATCTGTACTAGTAAGAATTACATCTATTATTCCTATTATAGCAATTTTTATTATTTTATTTAAGCCTCGTAGAATGCCAATGAGCAGGTGTTTCCTAGTTGTTATGCTTCTTTTCAACTGACTAAGAAGTCACTGAAGACGGGGGACTTCTGGCTTTCTAGCAAAATTAATGAAATCAACAATGAACACACTTTTCAGTACTATTATAATTTATTCAGCAAACATCAAAATAATGTGATTTATATTTTGTCTTTAAAAACCTATTACATTTGAAATTGTTTTAAGTTTAAGTGATAAACCTCAGTGTCAAGTAAATAGTTTTTACTCTGACCCAAGCCTCGGGGAAAACCACAAGGCGCTGTAGCTCTACACACTCCTCACCTCCTCCAGGTATGCAGATTTGTTCATACACCCCCGAGGGACTGGCACTGGCGCCCAGTCGTGCTGTCCAATGCCTCCACATGGCAGAAACTTCCGACACTACCTCTAAGGTTCACTAGGAACTGCTTCTTTTATAACTTTTTAATAGACACTAAAATAAAACATTCTGTTGAATAAACAAATAACTATTCAAAAGAGAATATTCCCATTTCCAGTGATTTTTTTTAATTCAACATCTTGTATCATTCAATCTGGCTTCCTCAAAGAAGGGCAAACTACTTGCAATATTCAGTTCACCTCATCAGGACTTAGTGACGCTCCTCTAACTTTCTGTCACAGCTTTCCAAAAACACTGTCCCTCATCCCGCCGCCCCGTAGGAGGGAGCCCGGTGGTCATCCATTTTCACTCAGACCTCAGTCCTACCCTATTGGCCAGAAAAAGCCTTGCTCCACCCCTTTAAAGAGGATGCAGAAAAGCTTTTATTGTCAAGATGGAGTGCTTTCTGTACTGGGGAAAATAGCGCACACACACAAGAAATTTTGTATACATGTACATATACACAAAAGGATAAAATGCAGTTCATTCTCCCTTCTTAACTGAGAGATCCACATATTATGTTCATATTTTATGGTCCATAGATACTCCTCTAACTTTAAAAAGAGATTGTTTGAATTGCAGTTGTTGTACCTCAATCATGGACACATGGGCCCTTTTTTCTCTTTCTGCTTCTTGATCCTTCTCTGAAAAAGAGAAAAGCCCACACCCTTGCGCCGCTCTGGCTTTCTTACCCTATCCCCCCTGCCTCTACAAATCGTGCTTGTTTCTGATCTGAAAAAATTCATTTCCAAATCTGAAGAAGTTCACAATAAGCTCTACTATTTAAATAACTGAATTGGGGTAAAATCAATATTTTACAGGTTCCTCTAAATTTTAATAATTTTAATTCCATGGTTTCCCACTTCTCCCTGGCTTACCCTCAGACTTACTAGGATGGAAATGTTTTAAATGCTTTAAAAATCAGAAGAAAAAATAAGTATAATTCAGCTTGAATTATAGTCATCACAATAGCAACACAGTTGTAAAATGTTATTTTTTCAACATTATTTAGTGGAGGAAGAGGCCCACAACAGCAAAGGTGCCTAGGGCCCCCCAAAATCATGTGGCCCTGCCTGGCCCTGGAGCCTCCCCCAAGATGTCTGAGCCAGGCTAACCATCCAGTTAGCTTTTGCTCCACCATCCAGTCTAGAGCAAAAGGAATAGGATTAGGTCTTTCTTCTGTTGATATAGGTAAGGCCTGAGGTCATGGCTCTCCCTTTGGTTTCAGAGTGTAGGAAAAACCTTATTGCCATCCCTACTGACTGACTTTGTGTGGACTCTCCTGATGAAACTCTCTGTACCTGACCCTGTAACTGCATCTGAGGCGGCAGCCATACTGAAACTGACTCTGGAATATCATGCCCCTAAGGTCACCATGGTAAGACATTTGACAATGGGCAGAGGAGCGCAGGGTTTATTCTCTAATGGATTCTTGATGCCTTTGTTATGTATCTACTTCTTTTCATACATATTTTTTACCATTGCTCATTATGTTACTTTAATCAAATGAGGATTTTTCTGTAAAATAGTTTAAGCACACAGAAAAGTTTCAAAAATAGTGTAATGAACATTCACCCACCAATAGTTGCCTCAAATTTTAAAGACTTTTTTATTATTAACAACAATAAAATAGTGCAGTTATAACTGAAATCCCCTGTGTAGCCATTAAGGAAAGTTTTCAAGAACTGTCAGCTTGCTGTGGGGCTAACCACATAATTTGTGGCCCCCAGTGCAAAGTGAAGTGTCAGGCTTCTTATTCAAAACATTAAGAAAAAAGGACCGTTAAATGTACAAATACATGGAGTTTTTTTCCTTTTCACCATAGTGTGTATCTCGCTCGCTCGCTCTTTCTCTTTCTCTTTGTCATGGTGTTTTTATTTTCTAGGTTAAAAAAAAGCTAAAATTTTAAATGATCAGCATAAATTTTGCCATCCATCTTTATATTGTGCAGGGCCAGTTACAGATGCAAGTATAAGAGCACAGAACTCAACAAAATCCTGCAATTCATATTTCATAGCTCAAACACGCGTATGCATCTCATTCTTACCTGAAGAACAGAAACATTACACAAAACTAACTCAGTTGTCTTTATTATACTTACAGTCACTGACATTCTATTAACCTGCTCTATCTTCATCTTATTCATGAGTAAAGAAAGATTGAATAGAAAAGGATTTATGGATTGCCCCATCTTTCTCTTTCCTTATGTCATCATTTTCAGCTGAAGTGGTTGAGGCATCAATAAATGCTTTGATTTTACCTGCTTTGATTTCCTACTGAACTCCTACACATTGTGGGTCCATCAGAATTCTGTATACCTAAGGCAATGTGAATGCTGCCTATGAATGGGCTCCAAGGACCACAGCTGGCTTGCACATTGCACTTATCTTCTCTGCTCACACACACTCACACACACGTGCATGCTCCACTGTCCCACAGGATACAAAGCACACAAAATACAAGCTCAAAGAAAAACATTAAAAATTTCAAGATGGTGACAACAGAGGTTTAAACAAAGTAAGGGACCTTCTGAGTGTGGGACCTTGTGCAAATACATGGGTCATATGCCCATGAAACCAGCCCTGATGGTGACCTAAGGGCTGAACTCCCAGTTCCCCCTCTTGACATAGCAATGTTCTGTGATTGCAGATAAACTGAGTGCTTGCCCTCAAATTCAAAGAGCAGGCAGAGGGGAGTAATGCTTTTTACAAATTTCTGTGCGGCTACAGAAAGGAGCATTCCGAAAGGCAAGCAGAACCAAGGGGAAAGCTGGAGAGCGACGATCATTTCCTTGTCAAAATAAAGCTCTCCTCTCATGTAGTGAGAAAGGGAGGCTAGATAAAGCCATTTCAAGTCCTGGAGAGGAAGAGGAGCCAAACAGAAAATTGGATGTGTAAAACTAGCCTGCTCTACAATAAAATGATTAAAAACAGGGGGAAAAACTGAACAAAAATGGGGTTTGACAAATTATCTCCCCACCCCAGTTCCCACAAACAACTGAACTACTGACTACAATGGATTCTTGTCTTAAACAGGGTTAGGTTCTAAAGTCAATTATAATGAAAAATTGCGTATGATTAAAATTATTCTGAAAATATCCTAAATTGTACATATAGTTTGTGGACTTGCAACCTTCAAATAAACCTAACACAGTAAGTCTTTCCTTCAGCATCGAAGGAAATCATCATTTCCATAACTGAGCATACAGTAACATAGCTGGCTTGTTGTAGGGGCCTGCTGCAATTAAAGGAGGCAGCGAAGAGTGAGAAGAAAAAGCTCTGAAACCAATAGTTAAGAGATCTGTGGGGAAGAACGATTGTTTAATGTCTCCCATTTCATGTCCACCTTGGAGCATATGTAATAGGACAAATGTTCTAGACACTTCATTTTTTCATTTGTTTAGAGTAGAGGATTGTACAAAGATAATTCTATTATGTATGAGGCAACTGCAATGGAATGTAAATGTACATTACCCAGCTTTTCAGTTTATGATCTTCGAGAAGTATTTTCAAAAAAGGTGAAATGATCTGGGTGGATTACATGTGACACTGAATATACAACCCCTGATTTGAGAAAATTCTAAGTAAAATTCTAGCTAAAAGTCTCCTTATTCAAAAATGAATAGAAAGGAAAGAAAATAAAACTAACATGGGGCCTATAAATAGAATTTGCAAGATTATGACTCAGTTTTCACCATTCTGGGCCATTCCTCCAACACATAGTTCACACCTTCAATGTATAGATTCAAGTCTTCAATTGCCAGCAAGTTTTTGAAGTACACTGTTCCACTGTTATTCTGTTCCATTATTTTGACTTTCTTTTTAAAGGACTCAAATTATACATCTTCTTTCTGAATTGAGCTCATACACTTTACATCATGACGTCTACCTTCCCGAAACAAACTTTTAAAAAATGGCTACTCTCCCACTATCAGTAAGTGCATAGGTTGGGAGGTGGGCCAAGATGGCAGAATAGGAAGACCCTGAGCTCACCTCCCTCAGCAGGCACACCAAAATTACAACTGTTTACAGAGCAGCTATTGATGAGAAAGACCAGAAGAGTAGGAGAAAAGATTTTCTATAACTAAAGATATAAAGACGGAACCACAGTGAGATGGGTAGGAGAGGCAGAGACACTGTATAGTTAAGACACCTCTATATAGGCGCCCCCACGATCCAGGGGATAATCACAATTTTGGAAGTTCTCCCCAAGGAGCAAGGAGTCTAAACCCCACATTGGACTACTCAGCCTGTGGTTCCTGCACCAGGGAGATAAACCCCCAGAACATCTGGCCTTGAAGGTCAGTGCGACTTGCTTTCAGAAAAGCCAGAGGGCTGTAAGAAACAAAGACTTCACTCTTAAAGGGTACGCACTAAACCTAACCTGCTCCAAGACCCAAGGCAGCAGCAGTAATTTGAAAGTAGCCTGGGTCATACCCACTTGCTGATCTTGGAGAGCCTCTCAGAGAAGCAGAAGGCAACTTGGACTCACCTGGGGACACAGACACTGGTGAGTTACGGGGACAAAATGTAGTGTGGGGAATACATATTGTCAATAATAATGTAATATCTTTGCATGGTAACAGATGGTAACAACTTATCATAGTGATCATTTTGTAACGTACAGAAATACGGAATCGCTATATTGTGCACCAGGAACTAACATAGAGTCATAAGTCAATTATATTGCAAAAACAAACAAACTCACAGAAAAGGAGACCAGATTTGTGGTTACCAGAGGCAGGTGGTGGGCAGAGAAGAAACTGGATGTAGGTAGTCAGAAGGTACAAATTTCCAGTTAGAAGATAAATAAGTACTAGGGAGGTAATGTACAACATGACAAGTGTAATTAATGTTGCTTTATGTTGTATATGAAAGTTGTTGAGAGAGTAAATCCTGAGCTGTCATCACAGGAAAATATTTTTTTTCTCTTATTTTGTATCTATATGAGATGACGAATGTTCATTAAACTTATACTGGTAATCATTTCATGATGTATGTAAATCAAATCAGTGTGCTGTACCCCTTAAACTTACACAGTGCTGCACATAAGTTGTAGCTCAATATAACTGGAAGGAAAAAAACACTTAGGTTTATTTCTCACTCAAATAAATATTTTCACTGTGTAGTAACACACATAAATATGATTTCCATTGGTGCCTATCTTTGTGTGAATGCCTTGGTCATTCTGAGAAGGACTGAATTCTTATGTGTAAGAAATGCCTGGGCTTAGAAGTGGCCATGGAACAAGACTCTGGCTGACCCATGAAATCGCTTTTCCAGGTGTCTAAAATTGTGGATGCTATTTATAAGCAACTGCGTGCAAATGCTTCACACACTATGAAGCAAGCCATGTTGCGGGTCATCACTCTGTTGACACGTACTTCACCAAAGAAGGTCATCTTTCAACTTATGGACTACCCAGTCCCAGCAGACAAGTAAGGCCCCAGTGGCCCCTTCCATGGGGTTTGTTCACAGTTTCCAGAGTCAGACAGCCCTGTACAAGTCAGATCTGCTTTCTTTTCTTCTGAAAGAGGACATCTGTTTTCACGCCATATAGGATAACTGCAAGGCTTAAATAAGAACACGTATATTATTCATATCTTCATAAAATATCTAGCACATAGTAGACCATCAAGCAATGATCACTGTTACTATTATTTATCTGAGGCTTTAAATTGTGTTCTGCTGCATATCCCATATACAAAACCTCTCCTCAAAGTAATAATGTTTTTCCCTATATGTGATAAAATTCACAGTATTTTTTCTCATCTATGAAGGGCAAACATAAGATAGTTCCACCTACCAATAAAATAAAGCAACATTTAAAATCCCCAAGTTTAACTGGGAGCCCCCTGTCCCTTAAATGTTTATCTGAAATTCATGATCCAGGATCACAAGAAATATTTAAGAAGAAAGGATCCTAATATGAACTTATGGGACACTATGAATCTAACAGGCATGTTAGAGAGCTTAGTAACTCACATCACTCCATTTCTATAGTCTGTACGTTGGAAGGGAAGGTGTTACTTCTCTACTATTAATAGTGTAAAAGGCAAGAAGTTACATTATAGAAAGGATTCAGGCTTTGGAAACAAACGACGTGAACTGCATCCTATCCTTGACCCTTACATCCTGTGTGACATCTCACAAGTTTCATAAAATCCTCGATACTCAATTTCCTCATCTATGAAATGAGGAAAATTCTTTTTTATCTATAAAGCTGTTACATGAATTAAATTAATGTCTGTGAAAGGGCAATGAAATCAACAAAATGCTAAACCAATTATATGACTGACACCTTATATGAAAAAGAAAAGTTTCCCAACTGAAAGACTGCATTTTCTAGGAAGCTGAAACTCACAAAGTATTTTACTACTTAGAAAACTCCTGGAAACTAAAAATCTTCATAAGACTCAGTGTTTTCTCACTCAGGAAATAAATACCCTCTGTGTGTAAAGGATTACCAGTCTCCAAGTATTTTGTTGAGATATAAGATAAAAGCTGCCAATGAATCCAGTACAAGCAGTATGTAATGAGGAGGTACAGAAAGCAAGCATGATTAGAACTGGGTGAACTCAATATGAAATAGTTACCAGCAGGTCTTGTGCAATAGTAGGTGAGGACTGAGGTAGAAAAGACTGGGATATGTAGGGAAGCTTAAAGAGAGAAGCAGAAAGATCTGATCAGCCGGAAGGTATGATTAGGAGGTTAAGGGAATGAGACAGGGCATGTGAGATTTGATGTCCATGTGGTTCTAAGTATGGTTCTATGAATAAGCCCTGCAAGCAGGAGCAGTTGAGTAACTGTTCTAAAGAGCTGGGTATGTCCATGTGATGGGGGACCAGGCCCCCATATTAGAACCTAAATGCAGACAGACAAGCAACAGGGTTCAGAATCCAGCATGGATTGACATGGTGTCAAAAATATACCAGCGCAGAGGTGTGTAGCAGTTTTTAAGATAAGCAACAGTAAGAATAATTTTGAAGAGTGGCAGGTACATAAGGAAAGGAGCTAGGAAACTGGAGATTGAGAAGCCAGGGTTCTCATCACAACTCTGTCATTAATTAAATGTGTGACATCTGGAAAAATGACTTAGTTTTTAATTTTCTAATTTTAAGTTATGTAGTTTTTTATTCAGTTAGGCTTTAACCAATTTATTTTTTAATTTATATATTTATTTACATATTAATTTATATTTCCATGCCATTTTTAAAATATTCTATTATCCCTGGACAAACAAGGTAACAAGGTGGGAGGAAAGAGTATGGGGTACAGAAAGCTGATCAGTTCTTGACATTGAGCTAAACAGGTATTTTAAAAGTAGTAGGAAATGAACTTGCAGGCTTACAGACTGTATTTTTCCATAAGATCTTACTGAAATTCTTCCTCTGTTTTCAAGGGCAAGAAACTTAATTGGATCATTTGCAAATGGGAATATCAATTTGTTTTGGACTTATCTGTAGTGTCTTTGCTATATAAGGGTGTAAAACCAAGACTGCCTGACTCATGTCACAAGGTTGGGTAGGAAATGAAAAACTGATGATTCTCATGTTCGGGGTGGGGCTGTATTTGCAGCACTTTGATACTGATGTGGCAAGCAGCCGGTTCTGAGTCAAGTGTGGCCCCTCACGTACTGAAGACAATCTTGCTGATACTGAAAGGAAAGCCTGGGGAAATGCAGGAAAGAATAACGGAAAGAAAACGTTTCTCTCTCGACATTACTAACATGATGCCTGTGGCGGTAAATAATCCAATGAGTGTTTCCTTTTTCTCATATTATTTTCTTAATCATGAAAATCCCTACCTCCCCACAGACACAGTCATGCTTCCTTCACACAGTCTGGCTCTCATTCATTCATTCATTCAACACATATTTATTGAATGCCTGCTATGAGCCACATCTCGATCATGAAGCTTATATTCTGTTAAGAGACACAGACAATGAACCAAAAAAAGGTGTCATATGTCAGATGATATAAAGCTTAGAAGAGATATAAAGTGGTGTGGGGGAATGAAAGTGACGGGGAGAGTTTAGGTAAAATGGTCAGAGCTGATCTCTGCTGCAGTGACACCTAATCAGAGACCTGAATGAGGTGCGGGAGTGATCCTTGCAGATATCTGGGCAAGAGAGTTGTAGACAGAGGGAAGGGCAACAGCCATGTAGTGATGGGAGCCTGCCTAGTATGTCAGTGAATGCAAGGAGACCAAAACATGTGAAGAGAACTGAGCAAGGGTGAAAGTATAGGAGATCATATTGGAGAGGTTGCTACCAGTCAGATCACACAGACTTCACAGGTGTGTGAAGACCTGATCTCATTTGTGTCCATCATTATATATCTCCCAAGAGCCAAAATCGCCACTCCTGGAGTAAATTCAAGTCTCAGAGAAATATAAAAGAAAAAAGTGGATAATGCTCTACAAATGTGAACTGGTGGGATGTGATGTGTTTCTCTGATGTAGTGGGTACTGCAGTGGTCAGTGGGCCAAACAATGTCAGTGATCTGGCCTGCCCCTCCTTAAATATCTCACTGCCCTGGACTGCTGAAGCATGAGGAGGACCTGGGTTATTGGTAATACTATTCTTTGTGGCCTCATATGAAGGGAGCCTTGGGTGGTGTGCCCTCCTTGGGACTCAGTCATTTGGCAGCCAGGGCTGTAGATTGTGCTTTGGGAGCCAATTGCCATAGAATGCTTGGTACAGCTCCTGTTTCAAAATGGACTTAGTAACTGTTGCTGAATGAATGAATGCACCTGCATACTTCAGGCTTCCTTCAAGGAGGTTGGGAGAGAGGTTGCAGAGTCCCTCCCTTCCCACCCTTCTCACTAATGCTGACTGTGTTTAAAGGGAAATGGCTGCATTCTTGACTCCTTTTTCCTTCCCTTCCAGGCATCCCAGGCCCTGTGCACATTGCTGCCTGTTGGTTGTTACAAGAAAGCAGTGGCCCAGTTTTTCCCCCAGCTTTTGATGGCCCTCATGCTTCAACTCTTTTACAGCAGCAACCTGAGACTGTTGACAGAGGACAGGCCTTTGTGAGATAGTAGTGGTTATGTCAGACTGAATAAGAAATGTACTTCTAGCTGTCAAATTGTTCTACTCTTTTGGGTTCATGTAGAAATCTTTATACTCCCATATGCAGTAAATTCATTTATTATAGTTTTCTCTCCTCTGAAGGGCAGATGCCTTCAGAAAAGTGACTTTCCTAAGTACCTAGAAGTTAGCCAGGACCTTCTGAGTGAGTGGGTAATGTATAACAGAACTACTTTCACAGAACACAGTTTATCCCTACCTTAAAGGGAGGCCACTACACAGAGAGAGAGCAGGGAGGAGTAGTAGGTCCAAAGCTAGACACATTCTAGCTCTGCCATTTACTCTGATAGTGATCTCTCAGGGTAATTTATGTGTAAGATAAAATAATGTGCACAAATGTGCTTTGTGAACTGTAAAGTCGTTTCGTGGTTGTGGTATAATGTGTGGTACCATACAGTCATTCTGTCCACATAAGGCAAAGTTCAGCTCTTCTCTTTTACCTGAGAGTACAGTTAGCTTTGCTGCTCTCCAGGAAAATCTGGACCCAACTGTCTGCCGTCTGCCCTTGGCTGATGTGGATTTCTAGGCCAGGCAGAATTCTAAAACACAACCAGGCCCACTAAGATATTTAAGCCACTCTCTGTCTTTCAGGCAGACATACACCAAGTCATCCCAAGTCGATAAGAATGTATTCTATTCATTTAAAGCATCCAAGGAAGAGAATCAACAGGCACCCTTAGCAAGTTTTCACATCTTTTAACATCTTTTGCTAATAAGCTTCAGTAAGTTAATAAACTAATAAGCTGCCCTGTGCTTGTTCCTAGATTTTACACGCTGCAGTTTCAGTTTCACCCCACGTTACTGTACTGTACTGTCAGTCAGGAGAGATGAAGAGCACTTAGTAGTCTCTTTCCTTTGAAGCATCCCCTTTCCCAAAACCAGCCTCCTGCCCAACATAGAATGAAAAGGCAGGTCACGTGTATTTAGTTATGTAAAGGCCACTGACAGGTGGCAGGTGGCAGGTGATGACTGTGCTGTTCTTTGGGCCTTAGCTATGCCTGCAATGCCCTGAGAGTTCTGCTGAATTGTTCTGGACTACAACAGGTCAATACCGCTCTACAGAGAAAGAACTGCTGGAACCAGTTTTCCCAGGTGCTGTTTCACCATCACGGAGTCTACCTTGTTGCCAAGTAAGAACAGGGGCTCTGCATCGGGTTCTTGGTCTCTTTCCCAACTTCTCCATCTTCCTTCAGCTAAGCTATATGGGAACACAATAATATCCACTCCAACCTCCACGTCTTCCTTAATGATCTGAATTGCCACTTGACTTCTACTTCACTCATTTTGAGGGGTCTTTACTTCAGGGTAGTTCTTCCTTGCCCTGTCCTCTACCTAATGATATAGATACCAAGTGATCCTCCCTCCACAGAACAGAATTCTCCTTCAGACATGGAGAACCAGCGGTCAGTCTGCTTTTTCCTTCCTCTGCCATCAACTGATTCCTGCTCTGCAGGCATCAGACAGTATAGATGTGCTCCCACTTTAAAGATGTCTGATAAAAACCTGTGCTCAATGAGACAAATTTGGGAAAGTATAATAGAAGAGGACTTTTATTTTTCTCATACCAGAAAGGTTTTTTTTCTAGTTAGCTCATTAGTGAATAGCAAGCTTCTGATTATAAGAATCAGATTTTCTGATCAAGAATTAACATGGCCTTGACAACATAACAGACCATTTGAAATAGTGACTGACTCACAGAGTACAGCCTATGCGGTTTCTGGGTTTTCAGTGCTTTTAAAAATGACATTTTATTTGCACATAGATTTCAAGAACACATTATTTTGTAAAAGTGTAGTTATATGCACCCTGAAGATTAAGTCATTCTATCCTCAGTACCTTAGTACATTTGGATCTTCTTACTCAGAGTGTGAGCCACACACCAGCAGCAACAGCGTCACCTGGGAGTCAAACGTGCAGAACCTCATGGCCTGCTTCAGACCTACTGAGTCAGAATCTGCATTTTAGCAAGATCCCCAGGTGATCTGTATGCATATTAGAATTTGAGAAGTACTGGTTTAGAATACCAGCCTGGAGTCTTCAAATGCAATCTCTGTAACACCCTCCTTCCTAGTCCTGCCAATCTGATCCAGGCCAGCTTGTCAGGACAACTGTGAGCCTGGCCTGCCCGAGTGTGTTACAGAGAATGGCTCAGTGAATCAGGGCTCACCACCGCTTCTCCTGAGTAACCCAGGACAGCCCCCAACTCTCTCCTTCACCACATCATTCAAAGGAAGGATTTGGTCTAAAACCACAAAGGTGACCTATGTGGCCACCTTGGATTGCCAAGGTATTTATTTTCTCACCCTTTGATCAGGCATCGAAGGGAGCTTACAGTAATAGAGGGCATTCTGTACTGTGACACAAGAGGGAAGAGACAGGAAAGAGGAGTGATGTTAAGGAAAGAGATGTTATCAGGGATCCAAGTATATATAATTCCCTAGAGTCTATGTAGAATTCACAATGAGGCTGCAGTTGACCTTGGATTCAGGAATATTCAAGAATATCTTTCTTTGTATTTGGGTCATATAAAATATGAGGATGATGGTTCTCTCTTTTCTACAATTAGCATTTGCTGATGCAGAAAGTGGTTGGTTTTGTTGTTGTTGTTGCTAATTCAGTGCCTTCTCCTTTACAGAACTCTCAGTGAATACAACTTTCCACAATTTCCAGAGACTTTGCACTATCTCTACAAGCTCTCTGTGGAAGGTCCTAGAAGGTCAGAAGACAGTGTCATCACAATAATATTCCTCACTGAAGTGAGTTTTATTGGGAGATTGTGAACAATCATGTTCTCATTCCTTTTCCTTATACAAACTTCAATCAACACTCTAACCTTTTATCTCTTTCTCCGAATATTGATTATCAAGAGTTAAGACAGTGACAGATATGTGAAGTTGAGGGGGTAAGGAGGAGGTGGATCTGGATTAAGAGAGAGTTGTCCCTTTCGACTGCTCCGGGAGTTGGCCTCTGCAGTTTTCTAGGGGTGTGGATTTGCACAAACTAGTTATTTTGTAGTACTAGTTTATATATCTCTGCATGCTTATTACAGTATATAAGGGTAACTGAGTTGACTAAAGTTAGTAGGTAACACCTGAGATCTAAATGATACTTCAGACTGGGGAAAAAAAGGAATGGGCTAAATGGGTAAAATGAAAGTGTGGAACTATATTACTTTGTATATGAATATTACACCGTATCTTGGAATGTCACACCAGAGTCAAGCAAATTGAGGCAGTTCTTTTGCTTAAAAAAGGCATGTATAAAGTTTCATAAATTGAAATCATCTGAGTCAAATCTAATTTTTCTATATAAGTAATGTATAATAAGCAAGTATTGATCTAAGGCATGATGCCAAATATTTTCAAAAGTTTGACATGTTGTCAAACATCATAGCAAAACTGTTAATAAACTATAAAAGACATACCCATACACTATACTACATACTTCTAAAGCTTGCAGGATACAGGAATCAGTTTAACCAAACACTGCAGTAGCAAATCACCAATACTTTTCAAACTTGCTTAATCCATTTGAATCTCTCATTAATTTTATTATGTGACTCATTATTTTTATTGCACTGTCCTTCAAATTGGTCTAAATATGACATACTTAATCCCTCCGATAAAATGATACATTAGAAGGAATTTACAGACTACATAATATTTGATTAAGCATCATGAATGTGGCTGATGATGTTCAGTGAGACCTAGCTGTTTGCATCCTCATGAATGTAGTGCTTACTGCTATTGGAGATGGCATGCCTGTCCTGCCAAGAGCTCAGACATGACCACATTCTTCCACCACCTTCTCTAACTGGAACTTATGAGAAATTGTCAGCTTTCTGGATCAACTGTGAGGTCCCTTGGCCTTCAGTTGTTCTGAGCACATAATCTATGTACTTTACCTTATTTAGGTCTTATCAGCCAGTGATACCTAAGGTAGTATTACCAATGCCTATGCCATTTTTTAAATACGTTACTTCTAGTTTTCTACTAATATAAACAGCAGTAGAGCTTACATCTTTGTGCCTAAATCTTCTTTCCTTTGGTATTTTAGATCATTTTCTTGTAAGAGGTTCTAAGAATCTGAGATAATAACTAAAGGGTATAAACTTTCTCAAGGCTAAGGATTTTTAATGTTAAACTGATATCTGGAAGATAGTGCCAATGAGTGCTCCCGACACAGCTCGTGGGTGTGCTCACCCCATGGCACTCTCGTCACCACGGACAACCTTTCCAATTTGAGAGGTAGACATGATGTCTTGTGGGTGATTTCATTTGTCCTTATTTTTTAAATTTTTAGAGAGGTTGAACATTTTTAAAATATTATTATTTATAAATTAAAGTTCTGTAATGTGAACAACCTGATCTCTCCTTTACCCATCTACCTGTTATGATCTTAGCGTTTTTCTCAATGAATTGTATGTTTCTCCCCGCCACCTTTCCCTCTCCCTCTCTCTCTCTCACACACACACACACTCACACAAAAATCTGTGACTATCAAGTGACATACACACACAGTGCCTTGTACATCCTTAGTGAGATGAATTGCATGAACAAAAAAATCTGTAAAGAAATATTTATTTTTCCTCAAGAGGTTTATTAATCTTATATGTTGATATCATAATTTTAAGACTATGGTATACATTATATAGCAGAAAGCAAGTAAGTAAATATAATAATGCTATTAGGCGCCAAGGTTTTCCAGGTAAGAAAAGAAAATATAAAAGTATAAAAAATTAACATAAACTCTATTATATTAAATTTGAATTGACTGTACCAATATTGTCAAATGAACTCACGACTAAAAAAATAGGACTTCCTAGCTGAAGTAAAGGCCATGAAGACACGATATTCCAATAGCAGTGCGTACACCTAGCACTCATTTCTAAAGGTTTCTACATACTATTGCTCACTGAGACAAGAAACCTTGTTTCACTGAAGAAGTGGCTGAATTCAGGCGGCAAGGAAAATATGAGCCTGGGACATCTAATTTTTCCACAAGCAAAGAAGTGCTCAAAGGTAGATGACTCATTTCAAAAGGACACGAGAATCAACTCGAAGGGTCTACCTACTAGACAAATTTGAGCATCAAAAGAAATAGTAACTGCAAATAATTATAATATATTGGAAAAAATTTTTAAGGCACAAGGCCTTGGTAGTACTCAAAATTGTAGATCTGGAAAAGAGATAGAGAGACAGAGACAAAAAGATAGATGTCAGCCAATAAATGCAGAAGGAATGCTGGAAGTAGAAAACCACCATTTTGCAAGTCCCTAAGTAATAACTGAATGAAGAAAAAGACACCAATGAATTTTAAAACCACTAAGCGAAAGTTGTGGGAGAACAGAATATTCACATAGCACTAAATTTAGGTTAGTTACTAATTATAAAGGGAAATACGCCTTTACATTTTGATGTGTGGTGATCACTCAAAAAGAATTGAACTTGATCCTATTTGGCCATAACACATTGATAACTGTCTGCTATCATTCCTAATCTACTTCAATTATCCAATTTCCTTTGCCTCATGACTGGGACAAAGCCCAGGCATAAGTAATATAGAAATCAGAGCCTCAAAACATCCTGGTATGCATCCTTAGTTAAGAACCACTGACACACGCTTTTTTCCCTAAGCACAAGGCATTATATCTACTAATATCACTGTTTTTCTGTTTCCCAACTCAATAATCTCTACTATTATCTTTATTATTTCCTCACCCCAATTTTCTTTAGCACTATTTCACTTTTTGCAATATTTTATTTTTCATAATTTCAGGAAACAATCAATTTGTTCATTTTTAACATTTCTTTTTAAGTAAAGTTACACATTAACTTCCAACTATAGTGTATCTATTTTATTATATAAATTTTTATTATTTTTATTGTTTTGTTGTACTCTTTATTGTATGTTTGATTTCCTCTGTGGTTTACAATTTCACCACAAATGGACAAGGATTCTCTTAAATTTCCAAGTGCTTATACACTTTCTCATTTTTTTCCATTTAAATTTTCTTCTTGGTGTCTTTTTTTATTATATATACCATGAGTTGTTTTTTAAGTGTTTTTAAATGTTTTGCTTTAGGGAAATTATTGATTTTTTTGAACTGGTAATAAATTTTTGTGCAAGTGCTTTGGAACTATGCTGTACCCCAGAAATTAACACAACATTGTAAACTGACTATAATTTTTAAAAAAAGAATGTATGTTCTCTCCTTCCCTCTCACTTTCTCTTGCTCTCACTCTTGCTCTCATTTTCTTGCTCTCCATTTTTCTCTGTACTTGAACTGTCTTAGTAATATTTTTAATTCTTCCATGAAATTGTTTTTTAATTAAACTCATTGTGTTTCTAAGAGATTTTTTTAAATATGTCTATTTTGCCTGCTAGTTATTCAATGAGTAAAAGGGTCATGATAATCACATCTTCATTTGGCATATTAACTGTTAAACACTAAAACTCCTTAACTTGGCCACCAGGTCCCAGGCCACCTGTCCTGCCTGCCCTCCCACCTCACCACACTCCAGTCTATTTTCCCGTTCTGTCACTCTGGCCTCCTTCCAGGTGCTCAAACACACCCTTCTTCATCTACTCAGGGCCTTTGCCCATGGGTTCTGCTCCTTGGAGATGTGTTCTCCAAATACTCTATCTAGTTAATGACAGCTCTGCATCAAGTCCAAATCTAAGTATACTTTTTATTCTCAATGCAGTCTACACTACACAATCTAAATTCAGCACTCCTTTAAATGTTCTTGTGGTACCTTGTAGCTTTCCTTCCTAGTACTTATCACAGCTAGCAACTCTGTTCTCATGAGAGTAGTATATATACTATTGTGTAGATAGTGTCAGTGTACAGTATCATTCTCTCCAGCTACTCTGTAATCTCCTCAAGGACATGAATTGAGACCGTTTTGCTCACTACCGTGTCTCCATTTGCCAGTACAGTGCCTCACCCATAGCAGGCATCACCTCAGTGTATATAAATATTCACTGTCAAGGAACTAACCCACCTGACTGCAATCTGGGAGAAGGAGGTAATTTAAATTAGGTCACTCAGTTTCCAACAATGGAGAGAAAAACAAACCAAACTATAATAGGAATAGAAAAGAGTTTTATTCAAGCCCAACTGAGAACTATAACCCAGGAAACAGCCTCTCAGATAACTCTGAGGAACTGCTCTGGAGAAGCATGGTTTTCAGCACAGTTTTATATCTTGTCAGAATAAAGAATATCAAACAAGTCAGGAATGTATTCCTTCAAGGTTTAAAAAAAAAAAACCAGATCAGCATATGCACAGCGAGTCAGTATGGACTTGGCACCTGGGAAGGGAGTCTTATCATCAAAGGAGGACCAGCACTGGCGTCCCAGGAAGGGAGGCATTTAATCATTAATTTTAACACGGACATTCTTTACTTCTGGTCAGTGTACCCTTTTCTTTAATAATTAAAGCAGATGTACAATTCATGCTTGATAGGCCACAAACAGGCTATTTTAGTTAGCATAAAATTAGAGTTAAATCATAAACCAGGATGACTTCACCATAACTCCATATGTGAAAATTTCTTTCCTCATATGTATAAAACAAAGCATGTATTTCCTACTATATCTGATACTTCTCCTTCACTCTGTGAGCACAGAAGTACACGTAAAAATGCATGTTAAGTATTTAGTTTCAATGTGATGTGTATCCCTGCTTTACTGAAAATGTCTTGATTCTTATGACTGAAGCAGAAATCATGCTTGGCCATTACTCTGCCTATGAACCTAACTGTCTTCTTTTAGCTTCTCAACAACTTCTTCAAGGACCCATTCCCAGAGGAATTTTTGGTTCTCTTCAGAAACTGGGTCAATGACTCTGACCCTGCAGTTAGCAAACTGAGCCTTCAGAAAATTGCCAGCATGGCACCAGTTATCAATGAGGTATGCGTGTGTGTGATTTGTGTCTGCAGGCACCATGAAAGTCATAATCTGAGATTTGATATAGCTCAATATCCTTACTGACAAAACATTGGTATTTTTTAGTGTTTACATAGCTAAAACAACATCAAAGCCAGTTGTTTTATCAATAAGAAAACTGGGTTGAATGAAAGGGCTATGTTAAATCAACTTACTGACTTTATCACCTTATTTATAAGTTTTTCCCAGAAAATCATTCATTGCACTCAGAATTTATCAGCATTGCCTACCTGAATACTCTTGCTACAGTCTAAACCACACGTACACAAGTTGTTTTCCACTCCAACATACACACATGCATACATATTAATTCATTTCTCAGAGCAGTCGCTCAAGCCTCTTCTTCCTTTATACCACTTTTCTCCTTCACCCAATCACATTTTTCTTATTTTTCAATGATCAGCTGAAGTCAAATTTCACTGAATATTCTGCTCTCTAGCAGCCTCGTCCCTTTCAGAGCCACACCAACTATATATATAAGCAACTATATATAGAAGCACTTGCTTATATAATATTTTATATTAATGGTTCTCTACCTGTGACTCTTGAGCCAGCAGCATCAGAATCTCTTGGGAAACTTGTTAAAAATGCAAACTGTCAGGCCCTATCACAGGCCTAGGGAATCAGAAATCCTGGGGGTGGTGCCCACTAATCTGTGTTTTCAAAAGTCATCCATCCAAAACAAAAAGTAAAAAAAAAAAAAGTTATCCAGCTGATTCTAATACTATTTAAACTTGAGTCTGCTTATATATATATAGTTGGTGGGGCTCTGAAAGGGACGAGGCTCATTTCCCACTGAGTCATGTGAATACTTCTAGCCTTCCAGAAAGACTGAATCAAAGCATACTCCTATGTTTTGTAATTCTCTTGTAAATTCCAAAGTACCTTGTACAATGCTGATACTGCAGATGTTCCATAAATTATTACTGATTTAATAATAGATTTAGTAATAAATCCTAGTATATCTATTAAGCTTAGTCTCTGAAAGCTTAAAGCCTGTCACTGGGCACTCATTTTGCATTTAGAATCAAATGAGCCATGGTTTATTTGCTTTAGATAAGTCATACAAGTCAACAGTATGTACTGTACACACAGAGTTATTGACTGCCATGTCCAGTGCTCTTACCAACATGAATACCAACTGAAAGGCCTGTGTCAAGGTTATCTAGGAGAGTGAGAGCGAATAGCAGGGAGTGATCTGGATTGAGGTTTTAATACCTCTATTGGTAAAGTCTCAATTTTCCAGCCAGATACAAGTGGCCTCTGGCTATTATTTTGGCAAATAGCATTTATTTCTTTTATTTATTTATTTATTTCGAGTCTTTCTTTCACTTCTTTGGTGTCTCCTTTTCATGTTTTAATTGTCTTATATTCTGTTTGTCTCTGATCTGCAATTGACACCCACGACCTGGCTCAGCAGCTCAGTGGTTTCCATGTCCAAACAGATTAGTCACGTAGTTTAGAGGTTACACCGCCAGTGGTGTGTGCTGGTAAATGTTTAAACAATCAGCTCTCTGGAAATAAGACCAATTTCCCTGGTGTAAGTACTTACACCAGGGCTGATTTCAAGCTACCAAAGGGACATCAGTAAACCCAGATTTGGGCAGAGATGCACAGTAGCACATCATTATCTAATACTTCCACCATACAGATACAATACATGTAAGTAACCTCAAGGGCATAAAAGAGCAAAATGTAGCAAAGGAAACAGTGATGAGTTTTGAATATTTATTACCATTGTTTTTATTTATTTCTATATTTATAAAATTTAATTTTTAATAGTGACTTTTTAAAAATAATCAGTTGCAAAATTTTTGACAGTTTGATAATTGACTCTTGTAAGCCAGCTCCAGCACACCACTGCATGCTGCCCAAACTCAGAGGTGGCCATGCCAAATGCTACCTCAAGTCTCCTTCCAGTTCCCAAATCCCATCATTTTCTTTCTTTTACACATAGATAGAAAATGTCAGCAGCTTATTATTATCCATCGTGGATGCCTTCCTTTCCAAAGACAAGACTGTTGTAATTCGGGCCTTCATGACCCTTCGAAGTCTTCTAGTCAGACTGGACAAGGTGACCTACTCCTCCCTGTGTGCCAAAATTGCTTCCAGCTACTGTCCTCTGATGGATCATGTGAGTTACACAGAAATGTGAGATCATTAGTTTTTATCATTCAACTGAAAGCCCCAGCTGAGGCAATGATATTATACCCCAAAATAAGTCAACAGAAGGCAGTCATTTTGTGCAGAGCCATCATTTCTTTTCCAGAGATAATAATATTTATCAGGTAAGCACTATGTTTGTTTGTTTTTTCAAACTATACTATGAGAACCTGGAAAAGTCAGCCCATAAGAAAAGAGAATCAAAGAATAGCCTCTGTTCTTGGATGAAAGAGGAACTGTAGCTTAGTGTCTATGTATTGGTTAACTCTGAATCTGGATGGAATTCCTAGGTTCAAATCCCTGTTCTGCCACTTACTAGCTATAAAATATTGAGCAGATTATTCAGTCTCTTAGTGCATCAGTTTCCTCATCTATAAAATAGAGTAGCAGGCACATTATTGGTATTAGAGTTGACATGTATAATGCCCCAAATGAATGTTATTATCATATAAAAATTTAATTAAAAAGTATTTCATCAGAAAGTTATGCATTTTGAAAATTCTCATTTTGTACAGTAAACGTGTTCCAGAAAAGTTGGATAACAGAAATATAGTATTTTAATAAACAAGAACATTTTGGTATGCAATGGGAAATCTATTTATTTTTAAAGATTCCTATGATGAGTTGTTTGTGAACCAGAGAATTATTTCACTGTAAATTATCTTGCCCGAATTTATAAGTTCTTAATTATGCAGGTTTCATTGAAGAAAGGCCCAATATTATTTAATTATAGAGAGAAGAAATTTAGTGGCAAAAATGATTTTCATAAGGACATAATGATAATAATAGTAAAAATAATAGTGGCTAGAGTTTATTGAGCATTTACTATGTACCAGGCACTATTCTAAAAGATTTACATGGGTGATCTCATATAATTCTCTAAAAATCTTCATTACTGTTATCCAGTTTACATATAAGGAAACTGAAGTGAATATTTGGCCAAGTTCATACAGCTAATAAATAGCTGGCATAACCATGTAAAGAATTATTTTCAAAATTAAATCATAAACATTTTTTAAAAGCTGGAAGGTGATATTATATTTTTTTTAATTACCCTCTTCCTCTGACTTGCAATTTTTCTCTTCTAGAGTGTTTGTAATCCAATCACCTTCCTGTTTGGCATAAATGAGCCCTTGGAAACCTAGAATTATGCCAGCCAGTATGCCAAGAAATCCCATTGGTATTCACTGACAATTCTGCAAAGGCCTCCAGCATTTGAAGACAGTCTCTTTTTTAACAGAAATTATCTCTAAGTTATACATATTTTTACAGGTTATATTTTTAGGATGTTATTAAATATTAACTATTTTCCTAAATTTAAGAAACTCACTTTTCACGAGGGATTTTCCTTAACATAATCTGAATTTTGGTAAGTAAATCTTATTTTAAAATGAAAAGAAGAGCTGACTACTTGGACCCAAGGTGAATCTTTTCTAAAAATAAATCATAAAAATTGTACGTATGTATATATACATATATATATAATGAAGTGCATATGTATGTATATATACTATATATAGTATACAGTGCGTGTGTGTGTGTGTGTATATATATATATATATATCCTCAAATGGGATCTTTTCTGCGTGCGTATTTCAGAGTAATGGAGGCATTCGGAGTATGGCCATTCGACACTTTGGTGAGTTACTCAGGGACATGAGTCATTACACATGGATGCTAAATGATGTGGTTTTCAGAGGCTTGGTGCCTCTGATCCTGTTTTTGGAAGATACAGAAGCAAGAGTAGTTAAAGTAAGTCTTGTGATTTTGCTTTTCTCAGTTTTGCAGAGAATCACAATGTTTTATGTAACACTGGATGAATAGGTATTTATTGTCCTTTTTCTACTTCACAGGCATGTAAACATACACTAGGAATCTGTGCCTCAGAATTAAAATGGTCGACATCATACTTGTTCAATGACGAATACTACAGTTTTGAGCTGGTAGTGCTCAACATCTGTAACAACCTTGTAAGTGATCCCCCAGGGTTTACTACTGTAAGAGTTACAGAAAGAACTTTAAAGGCTATCCAAAGTGATGAAAAGTGTGATGGGCACAAGAGTGGATCTTGGAGAAGGAATGTGAAGAAAGATGATAAATGAGCAGTCACAGCTAGGGCTTGAGACCAGAGAAAATTAAAATTTTCCACTTTCTCTGCCTCAACATTGATCATCTATCTTTTCTTCCTCCAACCCACCTACTTTGAGCAGTGTAAAACTAGGAACAGCATTTCAGATCAGCAAAAGAAAAGCTGGAATTATTTTCCCACGGCCTAATGAGCCGGTTCTCTGAAAACCAGCATGAATTGCAATGATAGACAAATGAAGATGGAAGAATGTTACCCAAAGGTTGGAAACACAAAGTTTGTGTGTCATATAACAAGCTGAATAATACCTGCAAGCAGAAGAGTAAAGTTCACACATAGAAATCCCCAAGTTTTAAACTGGCCTGGATTTGATGTAAGCAACCAAGTTCTTTTCTTTAGAAGCCTCTCTGGAGAGAACAAATGTGCTTTTTCAAGAAGTGAGAGAGTATTTTTTTTCCATTTTATTCTCAGCTTATTTCTCACGGGAACTACATTACAGATTTAATATCTGATACCTTAGGATACCTGAGGAGCTCCAGAACACATCTGAGGAGAGCATCAGTTATTTTAATAGGTAGGTAAAATTCAATTCTCATTTTCTAATTTGTTTTAAAAGGTAAAGAACAGGGTAGCAGCTGGAAATCTTCCTTGAAAAAATTAGGGACTTGGGTACAGCTCAGTGGTAGAGTGCATGTTTAGCATGCATAAGGTTCTGGGTTCAATCCCAGGCACCTCTACTAAAAAAAAGAAAAGAAAAAGAAAAAAATTACAAATGTTCCTTGTTTTGATGGACAGCACTTGTCATGATGATATCTATAATGAGCAGAAGTTAATATGTATGATGAGAATAGAGTTCTATTTTATAATACACAATGAGTGTAGCCATGTGATTAAATTATCATACAAAGTACATTCAACAGGATAAATTTCAAAATTTAAGATGGTGACAAACCACTACTAATTATTCCCTTTCACTGCTTAAAAATCACCACCCAGAGAGTAAGAATAATATTTTTAAATGCCATCTGCAACAAAACATGAGCACTTGTAGCCACAAACTACAACAGAACAGGAAGAGCTACCAAATCCAATAAAGTTTAAAAAAGAAAATGTAGCATTAGGGAAGTGCAGGAAGATTCTAAAAGAGGACAGCTAAAGTTTTTGACCTTGGACAAACCTGACCAAATAGTTTTTTTCCCACTAGATTCTCACCATGAAGAGGAGAACTAATAATCCTTTATTTTGAATGACAGGAAGTGAGTTCCCAACTTGGTGGTGGGATCCTCCCTTGACCCCATTTGGCATCATGGAGTAGTAGGAGCAACAAAGAATGAGGAAATACTGAGTCATATCACACTTGTGCAGAGGAGTCTGTCATTAAGATAGAAAACCAATCAAATTCTGATCAGCACTAGAGCTCACTATCTGTGTTGATTAGAGAGGAGTAAAGAAACACACACACACACACACACAGAGAGAGAGAGAGAGAGAGAGAGAGAGAGAAACCCTTGTATTATAAGACCTTTATTTCAAACCAGAAAGAATTCATGCTACTCTGAATTCTACACTGGAACATTCCACAAATACTCCTCTGTATATCATACTGCAAGATCAAAAATAAGTAATTAAAAAAGGAAATGGCATTATCGTTCTAAAGAGGTATTTCCAAGTGGGGAAAGAGAGGAAAGAAAGAAGAAAAACAAATTTTAGAAAATGTTTCTACAGAGTAGATAAAAATCATGGTAAATATATCTGTGAATCCAAAACTTTTTAAAATAAAGATCTAAAAAAAAAAGACCTAAAGATACAAGTGCACAGGGACTATATAATGGGATAATGGGAGTACACAAAAAATAAGCTTTCAAAGTATACGGCAAAAGTATAAGAAAAATATATAGCAATTATAAAAAAAACTACATTGCAACCAATAGAAGAGAAAATACAAACTATGGATAACCCAGTAAAGGACAAAGAGTAAAGGATTGAGAAATGTTAGCAAAATAAAATGTAAACCAGCAAGACACAGTTTGAAAAATTAGGGCACAATGAAAGATACAAAAGATAGATCAAAGAAGTGTAAATATGCATAAGTAATATCCTTGAAGAAGAAAAATGACAAGTAGAAAAAAGTATTCAAAGACAGAATTTTAGAACTTAAAAAAAATTTGATTAAATATAGTGAGCGTAAATAATTTTTCAAGAAACATTTTATAGAGAATGCAACATTAAGACACTTCTAATAAAGTTACGGAACTTCATAGTTAAAGAATTCTTTGAGGATTTAGGCAAAAAAAAAAAAGTCACATATAAGTTACAAAATAAATAAACCTGGCACGAGATTTCTCCACTTCAGTATTCAACTCTAAAATATAGTAGACCAGTGCCTACAAAATCCTAAGTAGAAAAAAATTGTGAATGAAGAATTTTATACTCATCAAAATTACATCCAACTATAAGGATAATAGGAAAACATTTCCAAAACACAAGAATTCAGAATAAGTTCACTATCATGAATCCTTCTTGAAAATATTATTGATGGATGGATTTCAGCCAACTAAAGAATAAATGGATAAACTATTGCACAAGGACATACAGTATCTACTTAACTATAGGACTTCCAGGTCCCAAACCATTCCTATTTTTTTGTTTTGCATTTTTCTGTCCCTCAAAAAACTGACCTCTATGGTCTACATCTCCCAAGCTCCCTCGCCAGCTTGCTTCTAGGTTGGTATAGTATTTGATGTTAAAGGAGTATGCTTAATATTTGCTAATAATCTAACAGTGCTATTCACAAATTATCCCATCTAGAATCCCCAATAAGCCCCCATTGAGAAATACTGATCAATAAGTTCAATGCAATCATAATAAGAATAACAACAGATAATTTCACAGATCTTGATGAGTTGATTCTAAAGGTATGTGGAAGAGCAAAAGACCAAGATATGAAGATATATTATAACTAACAAATTTTAGATAATCTTTGTCTCACTCAAGGAATGACAACCAAGACATGTGAAACAGAATAGAAAGCCTAAAACAGATCCATACATATACAGATACATAACATAGAAATCAGAACTGGGAGAGTATATCAGATCAGAAATGATGGGCTGTCTAGTAAAAGATGGCAGAACAATGGGAATACACACACACACACACACACACACACACACTCACATACACACACACAAATTCCTACCTGACACCCTATACAAAAAGTAATTCTAAAAAAAAAAAAAAAAAAGTAATTCTAGGTGTTAGCAAGTCATGCAGACTGAAGGAAGGAAGACCTAAAAAGAAACTTTAAAATATATGCAATATTTCTATGAAGATTTGCAAACATTACTGAGAGACATAAAGAAAATTTAAGTAGAAAGGTGTAAACCATATTTTGGAAAAGAAAGTCAAAATTTTAAATGTTCTAATTCTTTCCTAAGTGAGTCTATACATGGAATGAGATACCAATCAAAATATCAATAGGGCCTTTTTTCAAAATTGACATGCTAATTTTAAAATTAATGTAGAAAAGTTACCATGCAAGAACATTCAGGCAAATCTAACCAAAAAAGAATGAGATAGGACTAGCTTTATCAGATATTAATTTAGCTACAGTAATTAAAAACATGTGGAACGAACAGACAGACAAATGGAAGAAAATATCATTCAGAAATAACTGCCAGAACATGCAATATTTTAAAGTGAATCACTGGCTTTAACTAATAGTGGTGAAAATGTGGAGTATTCCTTAAATGGTTTGAGGACACCTGGTGAGCCATCTGGAATTTTTTAAATTATTATATTCCTATCCCACTCTACACTAAATAAATTCCAGACGGTCAAAGGCTCAAATGCTAAAAATAAAACTATAATAATAAAATTAGATAAAATAGTATGGAAGAATTTGCTGTATAATCATGGGGTATATAAGATCTAAGTAAAAGTAAAAATCATAAAGACAAGATTGACCAACTATGTAAAAAGTAAACATTTCTGCAAGGCAAAATCAGTATAAACAAGAGTCAAAAACCAAATTGGAAGAAAATATTTATGACACTTATCACATATAAAGGGTGAATGAATTCTCACTGTCTAAAGAGTCCTTACAAATCCCTAAGAAAAGACAAACAACTCACTAGAAAAATGGACAAAGTGCATGAAAAGATTTGGCTCATATGCATAAAATTTTCACAGCTTCATCCAAAAAGTGATGCAAATTGAATTGATAAAGTGTTTCCATCCATCAAACTGACAAAGAACAAAAAGGTTTATACCACGCAGTTTTGTCCAGGTTGAAAGAAATAGGCAATCACTTACATTACTGGGCAGAGTGTAAATTGCTACAATCTCTAAGAAGAACAGTTTGGCAATATTCATCGAAATGTGAAATGCATATTTTTTGACTCAGTAATCTCCTCATAAGAGAATTTATCCTCTGATACATTCACATACGAAAAATGATGTGTGTTACATAGGTATTTATTGTATCAATGGTTTTATAATACCATCATCCCTAGCATGTGGCTTTTTATCCTTGTGTTTTCTTTTTACCTTCAGCATTTTAGCAGGGTTACACCATGAAAGAAACAAAGTAAAGGGCAAAAGGTGTCACTGGGTCAACCTTACAAAGCTTTACTCAAAGTCCTAACCAGTGATTTATCTTACACTGCCAATGACTAGAACAGTCACAGTGCCACCATCAGTTGCAAGAGATGCTTGGAAATGTGTTGTGTTTTTTGGGTTTTTTTGGGGGGGTTTCTTTTTAATGGGCAAGAAGGGGACGATGATACTGGATTGACAGCTAGCAGTATGTCACAACTTCCAACATTTAAAATTTAAGAATTTTCTCATAGGTATTTATGTTTCCAATTATTTGATGAGGGGAGGAGATAAAGCTACACTGAGCCTCATTTCTGCCTGGTAGCAGTTGAGCGGAACTGACCAGCAGCCCCGTTCATGGGTGGAGCTTGCCCTTCCTGTCCCTCAGCTCCCCACCACTACCAGCTGCACTCTTCCACACAGCTGAGATCCCACCCACGTGTGCCGCGGTGGCATTTTGGTTAATCTGTCATGTTTTTCAAAATCTCAAATTCTGTATGAAAGTTTGTGACTTTTGGAAACACCATATCAGTAATATAATTTTCGGGTGTTTTTGCCTAATTTTGCCACCTATTTTGTTCCTTTGGTGGTAATATTGTATTTATGAAGTAAGTTCCTATAGTGTAAGGAAGACCCAACTATAACTACGGCTTAAACAAGATAGTAGTCTATTTCTCTCTCATGTAACAGTCCAACTTATAAGTTGACTAGGGCCAGCTCTTGTGTTGCTCTAACAGTCTCATCAGTTTTCTACATTAGGTCCATGATGTTTGCTCCATCTAGTTGATTGGAAAGGAAAAAATATCAAGAGGTCACAGCCATCTCTCTAAAGAGCAAATATAACTTCTGCTAAATGATCATTAGACCAGAACAAGAAGTCTTAAAGAGCCTAGTCATCTGCTGGACAACCACACGTCCAACTAAAACCCAGGAGTTTTTTAGTAAGAGAACTAAAGATAAAGGAGTAATTTGACAATAGAGGAAATCAGTACTCTGTAGCATGGGAAATTTTCATTCATTTATCTGGCCCCTCCATCTAATTCTAAAAGGAATTGCATTGGATTACAAAATTAAGCAAAAGTATGCTGATTAAAGATACCCCCCACAACACAGGTTTTTGTTTTCAAGCATTATTCTTACATTTTTAAGCCCATATGCCACCCATCAATAAGAGTATCTTGAGCTTTACTATCTGTAAATTGCGTTATGAAAATAATGAATTGTTGTGATTTTGTGGTCACTATTTTGACTGAAGCAGAGGCAATGTGAAATGCTGGTGAGTGTACATAAGCTTCCATTCAAATTTCAGAATGAACACCCACTGGCCATGTGAACTTCACCTTTGTTGCTTAATCTCTATTAGCTTTTATCATTTGTAGAATGAAGGTAATAGGAACGCCCACAAAAAGATTTTTTAAATCTATCTGAAAACATTTAAGAGCTTTTATAAAGGCAGTGATCTAGAACAAAATAACAGAAAATCCAAAAGAATTAGGCCTGATATTTGGGGATTGTTTTCCTTTTTAGCTTTTGTCAATTCTAAATGCAAAAAGGCTAGTTGGGAGGCTGTAAACTGCAGAAATTTTAGCTGTCTCACTGAGCTGGAGGAATAAAACGCTCAGAGTGGACTGCCAATGATGAACCCTAGTAAATAATTCCAGGTTTTTCAGCTGGGATCTCTAATGTCTCTACCCTAGGAGTCAGAGTAAACTAAAAATAGATCAGCTCTTATAATTATTGAACCTTTGAATATCGAACTTCCTGGTTGGATTAAGGAGAACTATTTCTAGCCTAACTGCCTGCCAAAAGCAAAAATAAATCCTCTCTGGGAAAAGATAAATTTTCCAGAGACTCAAAATCATATACACAATAGCTGAGATCTAACCAAAAATAATCAGACACATAGAAAGATTTTTTTAAATTACAAGGGAAAAAAACAATTGAAGCAGAATCTAGTATATGTAATTACTGAAGTTATCAGATATGAGTTTTTAAATAAATATGACTAATATGTTTAAAAGATTAATGAGATGGAATGCAGAACTCAACAGATGAAATTAGCAGCAGATTAGAAAGAACTGAAAAGGGAGAAAGAGAATTAGATATGTCTAACTAAAATATTCAGCCTCAAGATCAAAGCTTGAAGAGAGAAAAATGGAAAATACAAAAAAAAGCACAAGTGTGTAAGATATGGTTAAAAGGTCTAACATACCCATTCCATAAGTATAGCAGGGAAAGAATGAGACAAAATAAACATTTGAAGAGACAGCAACCAAGAATTTTCCAAGCTGAAATAAGGTAATAAAAGGAAATAAAATGTGTAAGTTTGGGAAAAAAAAATAAAACTTTTGAAATTTACAGATAAATAATTGAATATTTAGAACAATGGAAAAATCAGAAAAACTATTGGAACTAATACATTTAGGAAGTTTTCTAAATACAACATCAATATACAAACCAATTGGGTTTCTACAAACAATAGAAAATTAATTTTTTCAATGCCTAATACATTGAGCCAAAAGTCATCAAATACCTGAAAATAAAACTAAGGAAAGATGGGGGGAGGGTATGGCTCAGTGGTAGAGTGCCTGCTTAGTATGCACAGGCTCCTGGGTTCAATCCCCAATCCCTCCATTAAAAACTAAATGTAAATAAATAAATAAACCTAATTGCCTCATACTCTCCTTCCCACCCCCACCCTCCAAAAATTAAGGAAAGATGTACAAGACTGATATACAAACTAGAAAACACTGAGAGAATTTTAAGAAAATAGAGTGATACACTGTGTTTACAGATTAAAGGATTAAATATTATAACAATGTCAATTCTCCCCAAATTGATCTGTATATTCAATGCAACCAAAAAAAAAATTTCACCAGGGTTTGTGTGTGTGTGTGTGTGTAAAATTTGACAGGTTGATTATAAATTTTACATGAAAATTTAAAGGTTTGCAAATAGCCAAGATAATTTGAAGAAGAACCACGAAGTTGAGGAACTTATACTACTTGATATCAAGACACGTTAATACATTAAGGTAGTGTGGAAGTGACACAATGATAGAATGGAATCAAGACACTGCCTACCACACAATTTATGGTATAAGTGATATAAGCGACCCTGCAAAGCAACAGGGAAAGGACAGTTTTTTCTCTTAATGGTGCTGGGTTAATTACACATGTAATTAATCTCAACCCCTACTTTACGCCATATAATTCCAGGTGGATTTGTAATCCAAAAGTGTTAAAGGCAAAACAATAAAGCTTCTAGAAGTATACACAAGAGAATATCTTTATGATCTTGAGACAGCAAAGGTTTCCTAGCATGACCCCAAAATTCACTTACCATAAATTGGACTATATTAAAATTAGACTTCTGTTCATCTAAAAAAAAAAAAAAGCCAGAGTACATACATAACATAGTGCTCCAACTGTACCTACGTACAGACTACAACTACTGCTCATTCATCTGCTGTCCAGGAAAGCACTCCTGCTTTTCTACAAGGAAAAAAAAAAAACAGTACAAGTTTTGGAATTTTCTGTGATTAAACAAGGCATATTAATGTATTACACACCAAAAAAATAAAAAATCCAATATGAATGGAAAAGTTTAGCCCTAGGATTGGAGAAGATGTTTGTAATCAGTGTAATATTAAAAAAGATTAGTATCTAGAATTAAAAATGCCTAAGAATGAATGAGAAAATATAAATATAAAAACAAGCATGAGACTTACCTGAACAGACATTTCACAAAAGAAATATCCAAGTGGCCAGTAAATATACAAAACTCTTATTAATCATCACAAAAAAGCAAAGTAAAATCACAATGTGATACTACCACTAAACCCATGAGAATGACCGAAAGGAAAAAGACTAACAGTATCAAGTGTTAGAGAGGATGAAGAGCAATGGAAATGCTCATTCAGTACTAGTAGGAGTGAAAACTGGTACAACTACTTCAGACACTACCTTACAGTAATGATTAAAGGTGAACATAAGCATATCCATTAACCAGTAAGTCAGTCCATCCCTAGCTATATACCAAATAGCAATGCATACAAACGCACACCAAAATTCATGCATCGGAATGCCCACCATAACATCATTATTCATAATAGCCCCAAATTGGAAACAACACATGGCCCATCACTAGCAGAATGGCTAAAAAGTGCTGCAGTCGTAAGATGGAATATCCCATAAAAACATTCAGTAAACTTTGTGTAAGGAACCAAACAGTAAATATTTCAGGCTTTGAGTATCATACGGTCTCTGTCGCAACTACTCAATTCTGCTGTTGTAGGGTGAAAGCAGCCACAGAAAATCCATAAACAAATAAGCCAGTAAGCATGGCTGTGTTTCAGGGAAACTTTGCCAACCTCTGTCATGTAGCAATGGAAATGAATGAACTAGTGCTATGTTAAAAAAAAAATACATAGATGAGCTTCACAACGTAATGCTGAGCAGAATATGTTCGGAAGGGTGAAGGAGATTGGGAAGGGCGTGAGGGAAGCTTCTGGGATAACAGTCATATTCTGTTTAATAACCTAGGTGATAGCTAGAAGTATTCACTTTGTAGTCATTCACTGAACAGTACTATTATGATTTGTGTACATTTATACACATGCATATATCTCAATAAAGAGTTTTATTAAATAATAATTATTTGAAAGCACTAAACGATGATTCAAGAATAATTTAGAGATGCTTTGCTTTGAAGAAAGCAATGAAGGCAGCCAGATAATATCAGAGAATGTATTTTCAAAATGTATTTTGGGGTAACTTTAGTTTTACTTTGCACATAGGATACTTGGCAAAATTGGGTGGTTATTTACTGCACAGAGATGAACTTGAAGTCATGCTTGAGGGTAAGTGTTGAAGTTTTAATGAAATCTTTATGGATAGGCCTAAATAACCTCACTATTTGTGATTCAATTTATATACCAGTTCCATAGTGGTGCCAGGGATGGGAGGATGGTGGTAATGGTGGGTAGGTCGTTAAGGGGGAATCAATGGAAGGGCTGGGTTAAGGGCATCCTTTTTTCTTTTCTATTCCTTCTCTTTCCCTCTCTCTCTGTTTCAATCTCCCCATCTATCCCTCTCATTATTTGAGGCCCAGCTATCATTTTAGTATCCTTAGGAACTACAGAGAGTTAAGAATTCACTCATTCATTCATTCACCCATCCAAAAAGTATTTTTCTAGCATCTACTATGTGACAGCACTATTCTATCTGCAAGGCATACAACAACAAAGCAAAGTCCCTTCCCTCAGAGAACTTACATTTTAGGTACAGCAATGTATACTTGCACAAGAGAAAATTAAAGTGTAACATTTATTGTATCAAAATGTTTGGATCTTCAGCATCTCTCTCAGCCTCTGTCCATTTCCCCATCGGGATCAGAATTACAAACAGGTGAGGCAGAAAATAAGGTGGCTGCCTTCCTTCTTATTTTGGTAATAGACTATAATTTAAAGCAGTCTTACATTAATAGGAAAATTGCCTGGGAGATACAAAGACTTCCTGTGTATCTCCCGTATACTCCTACACACACATAGCCTCCCCTGTTACCAACATCCCCCAGCAGAGCGGTACATTTATTACAACTGACGAACCTACATTGACACATCATCATCTTCCTTCCTTTTCCATTTTCTCATTCATTCACTTGTTTGCTCAGCACACATTTATTGACTGTCTGCTAAATGCTAAGCACGATCCTTCTCCCACCATGTCTCTCAGAATACTTTTCTCCTTTCTCTCCTCCTCCTCCTTCTGCTCCTTCTCCCCTTTCTCTCTTTTCTAAATCTGTCCTTTTTTTCCCCAATTTCTTTTTATTAAGAAAGAATATTAAATTCCCACAAGATAAGCATCTGGATATAATGATATTAGCATTTTGGTTTATATATTATCCCAGATATTTTTAAAGAATATAAGCGATTATTTATTTTTAAAACTATCAACTGTTTTATAACTTCTTCACTTACTCATGTGTCATAAACATCTTTTCATGCCAAGAAATATGAGTCTACATCACCATGTTAACATGTATGTGCTATTTCATTTTATGATATTTATGATTTTTAAGCACTTCTCTATTAATGAACATTAAGACTGATTCCAATTTTTTCACTTTTATGAGCAATATTGAACCTCTTCATGAATATATGTTTATGCTATTTAGCAGTGTGCTTAGCACATAATAGGCACTCAGTAAATGCTTAGTGAATATTTCCATTTTTCTTTTAATGGGGTCTGATGAGGATAGATGATAAAAACTTCCTGAATGCTATTTGTGAAAGTAACACAAATTGGGGTTGGGGAGTGAAGGACGGGAGCTCTGTGAAAGGTGATGAGGCTGTTTAGGGTTAGTTTCTCAGACTATGAGAGAGATGCCTTGAATTAATGGCCTTTCTGCTGTTACAGCTGTTGACCGAGTGCTTCGGGATGACGATCCTACTATCAGGGAACTGGCAGGAATAACACACAAACTTTTTAAGGAAATAGCCTATACGCTGACCTCCTCAAATATTAAACAAAGCTTCCGAAGATTCTTTAACTTCATCTACATCAAAAAATTAGAGCCTCTTTATAATTATAACCTGCCCAAGCACCTGACAGGCAGTCCTATGGGGATTAAAGAAACCAAGAATGATTAGGAAGCCAATGTAGAGGATAATTATGAAGACGAACTGGTAAAGAATGAGAGGTTCGCCAGTGTTATGGAGCACACCTCAGAAGAGGAATGATTTTCCTTTCCCTCTTGGTAACTTGAGACTATATGTAGCTTTTCTGAAGGGTGCTAGAAACCTTTACTGTCTCTTTTTGATTCTCTACTCAAATACAGAAATTTGTTGCCTCTTGGTCTGACAGTGGTCAGAAGCCTTACTTCATCAAAGCCACTAATAAAATTGAACAATCATATAAGCAAAGAGTTTGATGAGAGGCTCTTGGAGCTTGATTTAACAACTAAGCATCTATCAAATATCTTCTAAGCACCAGACTCCTCTGTCCTAGACATGGGAATATTTGGATGATGTAAACAAGGTTCCCGTCCTCAGGAAGGTCACAGTCTAGTGACACACAGTGTGGCTATTTCCATCCTGCTCAGATGAATGCTGCCTATGGCAGCATTTGCAAAGGAACAAATGGAACTTGCAGGGGAAGAGGAAGGCGAGCAGGCAAATTATTTCAGGTAGACATACTGAGACAGAAAGAGTGTAGGGAGAAGCTGGGGAGTTTTTGTGGATACAGGCAGTTAAGGAAAGAAGAATGGAGAGAGCTGAGACTCAAGGGAAGGACTGTGTTGTGCTAATTATAATTAATGGCTTTAAAATTTTTGAAATGAAAATTGAATAGTCAACATAGTTAGTGGTTCCCATGGCCATCAGGATCCAGTTTAACACTTCCCTGGTTTGTAAGAAAGTTGATATATAACTGTTGATCTGTAGTGATCTTGCTTGACTCCAGGCTCCAGGCTCACCTCTCACTCCTCTCACCTTACCTTCCTTCCACCCCTGTATCCCACCCTAGTATAAACCACCCAGGGAAGTACTTGTAGTTAGATGCAAGCCCCTTTTCCTCTGTCAGCTCGGGTGTTGTGGCTTTGGGCTGTGTCAACTGGCAGTTCATGCGTGTTTTCATTTCTCTGCTGGCTTCCCCTGCTGCTGTGGGGCAGTAGCTGCTCCACCTTCTCGTGGGTACTCCTTCAGATTCTCTGACTTCTGGGCCAGGTGGGTTTGGTTCTATTGGCAAAGGACACCAGCTTCTCCTGCAGGACGCCCACATCATCATCATCAGTGTTAGAGGAAATGAGAGACTGACACATTCTCGAGTTTGTGGGTTCCTGCTATTGTCCCTCTTCTCCACTGTACACCCACCCTCCCTTCCCAACCACCTGCCCTTCAGACTTCAAACTCCAGCATCAGATGTCAGATGTGAAGACGACAACTTTGCAGAAACTCCTTAATCTGCTCCCACAACTGCTTATGGTCAAACCTCTCTTTCTGCTTCTCTAATTGAACCCTGACTGATATATCTGAGAGGCATTTCCAGTCCCCTTTGATCAAGTGGCTGGGTGTTGCTATCATGTTTTGCCCTAATGCTGTGTGTATCTGTCATTACATTTATCAGACTGTAGTGAAATTACTAGGGTCCTTCTCTTTCTGCCCCACAAAATTGAAGTTTCCTGAAAGCAAATGTTATCTTACACTTGGTTAAGTACTCTGGAATTCACAGTGCCTGGCACCTAATATATGCTCAATGAATACTTGCCAAATGAGTAAAATGCTAACAGGACATGTTGCTCTCATGCTTCAATAAAAATTTTCAGATATTTATGACTACTACTTAATATTAGAAATAATGAAAGAACAGATGATTTTAATTTACCCCTAAACCCATATTATTCCATACTACCCAGATGTCCCAGACCTAACTTTTCAAAGTCAGGGCAAATTTTCTTTCCCACCTTCTAAACTAGCAGGATGCCAAGTATGGTAGGCTGAATAATAACCTCCCCAAAGATATCTAGTTTCTTCTATGCCCAGAATTTGCAAGTCTGTTACCTTAGGAACTTTACAGATACAATTAAATAAAGAATCTTGAGATGGGGAGATGATCCCAGATTATCCGGGCTGGCCCCATGTAATCAGAAGGGTGTTTATAAGAGGCAAGTGGGAAGTAAGAGAGGAAATATTTTTAAAGGTTCAATGATGCTGGCTTTGAAGATGGAGATGGGGAAATTGAGCCAAGGAATGCACGGAATACAACTCTAGAAGCTTGAAAAGGCAAGGAAATGGATTCTCCCCTAGTGGCTGCAAAGTGAGCACCATCCTGCCAGCACCTTGGTTTCAGCCCAGTGAAACCCATCTTGGACACCTAAACTCCAAAACTATCAGATGATAAATTGGTACTGTTTAAAGCCACTAATTTGTGGTAATTTGTTAAAGCAGCAATAAGAAACTTATATACCTACCTAGATTTCCACAAAACAAAGAAAACCCAACCAAATCATAATCCCCTCTCCTTCCCATCCCTAAAGGACAGACATATCAACAAGTATAGTGGACCTTATACAAATGTTGAGGGTTTTGTAAAAGATCTGATATTCTGTGATATTTACATGTTCTTCAAAGTCTTTCAACCTACAGCAGTAACCTCCTCCATAATTTCTGGCTCTCTCTGCTCTTTCTCCTTCTAAGTTTTGTCATTTTAATTACAGAATGTGTCTTGATGTGTTCTTTTGGGGTTCATCCTCTGTGGGGCTCTCTGTACCTCCTGGACTTGGATGCCTGTTTCTTTTCCCAAGTTTTCAGTTAGTATGTCTTCAAATAAGTTCCAACTTCAACTTATTTCCAGCTGAGACTCTGGGAAATGGAACAGCACCAAAAGACTACCTTATCACCACAACCCCATAAAATCTATCAAAGCCACCAAGATAAGGATCTCCCTCTAATGAGCCGTAAAACTGATCATCCTTTTTCCTTAAGCCTCCTGTTCTAGATGGAAGGCTGTTGGCAATTGCTGCCATTTTCCTGGTGACTTACAGTAATTTGTAACTTGTGCAATTGATGGGAACTCAGAGATGCAAGATAAATTCTTTTTTATTTAGTTCCTTTAATCACCTTTTGATTTTCCTGCTCCTGGGGTAATACTAACAGTGTAAAAGCAACCTTCTCATTTTGTAAAAGAACACCAGGTGGAGGAACCACTCTGCTTATGGTTAGACCCAGCTTTCAAGTCTGTGTTTCTCAACAGTGCATCCAAGGGTCAAAATTCGTAGTGAATCACAGCCAAACTCTGTCATTGACCTCTGTTGCAATTTTCACCTCTTTGTTAGCTCCTGGATGAAATGTAACCTTTTATTACCTAAGTTCTAGAATATTTTGGTTTTATTATTTTCCTGATCAGATTTTCTAGCTCAGTTTTCTTTTTTTTAATTTCATTCATTCATTCATTCTTTCATTCATTCTAGTCTTAGCTCTTTCATCCATTCATATATAATTACCTCCTATGGTAAAACATATTAACAACTTGGTATATATTCATTCATATTTTCCTCCCTAATCAAAATCTATTACAGATTAAATGAGTGATTGTGTGCATGTGTGTCCATACATATACAGAATTCTTTTAATTATTGCTTATTTTTGAAATTAGGATTATATTATAAGCACTTTTCTATTCCTTGCTTTTATTTCTAATACTTTTTGGGGTATTTCTCCAAGCTATATGTAATAGCTCTAATTCATTCTTTTGGGTCCCTGCAAAATATTCCATGGAGAGGATGGAATAATTTATCTATTTCTCTAACAATGAGCATTCATTTTATCCTCAGGTTTTTGGCACTTTGAACAACATGGAAATAAACTTCTTTATTCAATATGTTGAAATACACTTGTATTTGCATTTCTGTAGGATAGATTCCCAGGAGTGAAACTGCCAGATCGAATAGTAAGAAAAACTTTTTAAGAAAAAACTTTTTTTAAAGAAAAACAGTGAGCACGTTAGTTTTATCATCTTCATCATCATCATCATAATGACAAACCTCATTAAAGGAAAGGTTTTACATAACTTTACATCTGTGATCTAGGACTCACAGATATATGACATAGACAGATAAAATACATGAAAAAATATATCTTTGTAAATAAACACAGCATTCCTATGAATGTGAAACTTAAAATATAGAAAGTTCTTAAATTTTCAGCATAAAGTGCAATGGACTCAACCTAATTCAGCACTGCCTGCACAAAGTGTTGTGCAGTTGTCCCTTCCTAAGAGGCTGAATCTTTGGAATGTTCCACAGAAGCACTAGGAATCCAGTCTGAATCTCCAAAGGCTATCATCATTTTGTATGAACTTTTCAGCCATTAAGTATTACCAGACATGACAACATAGTGTCACAAGAATTATCTGCCGCACTAGATAAGTCAACTAGAAGATAAGAAAACAAAAGGTTTCTTTGAAATACAGAGCAAATCATGCTCCTCTCTCAGGAAGCATTAGAGAGACTGATAGGACCAGACATGTCTCTATTTTTACCAACTGGCAGATACAGATTTGATAATGGCACCGGCAAGTGTAGCAGTGTAGACACTGCCAATCTGCAGCAAGTTGTAACTATGGGCAAGGCAGCCAATCCAGCCTGCACTCTCCACAGCACTGTTTCAGAGACTTTAACACATAAATACATAAAGCAGTTTCTCCACAGAGCACTCTAGACTTGTCCCCCAAATAGCAGTGCGCAGTATCACTCCACAGGAAAAATGTGTGAAACAATTTAACACAATCTGACAGGCTTACACAATCCTACTATCTATTTTCAACAACTTAGGAGATGTTTTGGCTCTAAACTTTTCCATCCTAATCTTAGCTACCACCTCAGTACTTTATTCATCAAAACAACGAAGCATAATATTCTGACCTCTAAGCCAAGGCTGATTCTGAATTCCTGTAGCAGATCTTTTGAAACTAACATGAATTGGAGGTCATCCAGTTGAGTAGCCCTTTATTCATACTGGCCAAATAGCATCAGTCTACATTTTCTTCTTATCCTTGTGATTAAACAACTTTCAAGTTTAACTGAAACTAATCCCAAATTAAGAGTCCTTGTAGTATATTTATTACTCTGGATTTTTAAACCAGACATGGAGAGAAGCTTCTTCCTAGACAGCCAAGGAAGAAGCCTTCAGCTCCACCCTCAGCACCCTAAGCTAAAACTCTACTTTAACTATTCCTTATATGCTTACATGAAAACAAGAATCATTATTGTCAGTGCTATGTCAGTATTGAGGGAAAGAATTTAAAATCAACCCACCGTGAACATTGTGCATTATGTGATCCACCACATACAAGTACATCAGTACACATGTTTAATTATATATAATACATACCATATGTAATTGTATATTACACTATCTGCCCCATTCACATAAGCATGTACATTAAACTACTAATCTTATATATTACGTATGATGGTTTATCACACATAAAACCCCAGACCATATGAATAGTCTATTCTATATAGCACCATTACCGTTACAAAGGACATCATCACTCCTCTCTTTCTCTCAGTGCAGGAAGGAACCTCTCTCTTTCTCTCCCTCTCTCTCTCTCCACTCAGGGCAGGGAGGAATCTCTGTTTCTCGACCCAGGGACGAGAGGAATCTTTTCCTCTCCTTTTCCCCACAAACATACACACACACACACACACACACACACACACACAGAGCAATAAGTTTATTAATTTATCATGATGATTACTTACGATTCATTAAGTGTAAGTGGGTCATCATAAAGATCTCATCCGCACGTCGCCACACTGAGTAAGCCAACGAGGAAGAGGAGGCACTGGTCTTGCTGTCCTGGGTGGCAGAGGTGGAGAAGGTGGAAGGGGAGGCAGGAAAGGCAGGGACACTCAGTGTAACTTTATGGAAATACATCATAGTTTCTGTATGACTTTTTTGCTTTTTCTTTTCTCTAAAAATATTTGTATATGGTAATCCTTCCACCATTTGCTTTAGTTCCGGTGCCCGTATCATAGAAGGATCCATGCCGTAAAAGCAGTCAGAAGCAGTCTTGAATAGTCAAAATCCTTGGGGGTTGTCTGATGTCAGTTTGCTTCCTAGGACTGCTGCTTCTCCGTCCTTCTCATCTTGTTCACTGTACTGGTTCAAAAGCACTCATCTCCACCAAGTTGTCTTCTGTTAATGCAGTGTCTACTAGCCCCTGAATTTACAGAAGTAAATGATAAAATAGGCGAATAGCCACATATTTATGCATTCCTGGCATACACAGTTTGTCCTGAACTTTTCTGGATATTTTTAGGCTGCTAGGTTTGTCTGTGTTTTTTTCAAATTATCGAAAATCTCCAAAATTTTCCAATATATGTATTTTAAAAATCCATTTATAAGTGGCCCCATGCAGCTCAAACTCTGCTTTTCAAGGGTCAACTGTACTCTCTTTTGGTCACATGTCTTGAGACCTCATGAAACATCTAAGAAATGCACAGATGTTACCCAGCGCCAAACATCAGTCATCTCTTCCACAGAGGAAAGGCACACACATCCTTTTTCCAAGGCCTGCTCAGAACCATTTGGTGGGAAAGCGCTTTGCAGAAGCAAAGGACCGCAGGAAAACTGAGGGACAGAATAAATAAGTCGCCAAACAACACATTCCTGGATGACTCCTACAGCTGCACAAGAAAAAAAGGGAGGAGAGCACAAGTCACATCCCTGTCCCTCGCTGGACTCAGGCAGTGGGCGCTGGGGTCCACCAGCCTGCCCCGGCGAGGACGTGGGTGCGGCTGCGGGGAGGCTCCCTCCTGGCCGCGGCACCTCCCCACGGCCGGGCCTGGGTGCTCGCCGCCACAGGCCCTCTGCGGGCCCTGGGTCGCCCTCCCTCCCAGCGCCTCAGAACCTACTTGGGTCCTGGGTATTCGGGCCTGCAAAGACCCCGCATAACGTGCCCAGGGGGCGGCAGCTCCAGGACCCAGCCCCCTCCTCTGGTGGTCAGCGCTTCCAGGGCCCACTGGCCCCGGGGAGGGAACTCCCGGGCGGGCTGCCCCTACTTCTCACCCCTCCTTACAGGCTACCCACCCTCCGCCCTTCACCCCGTAACTCCACTTCACCCTCAGGCTCTTCCTGCCTCAGTCCTCTGCTCAACGCCGCCCTTCAGCCGTCCACTTACGCCCGCCATTCGTTGCCTCACTCCCCGCGGCCCTCCCGGCGCTCTTTCCGTTGATCCTCGGTCCTACCGTGGGCCTCGGCCTTTTCCTTTGACCCTGGGCCCTTTCAGTCATAACTCGGCTGCCTTGGTCAACACAGTGCCCTTCAGCCAGCCTCGGGCCTTTCCGTCGCCCCTCGGCTCTCTCCGCCAACTCTCGGTTCTTTCCGTCACACCTCGGCTCTTGGCCTGGATCCACGAGTTATCCCTTGCACAGTCAGACCGTGGAATCCACTCATACTTAATCTGAGATTGTTTCCTTGTCTTTACTGAAATCACACCTTCTCAAAGAGGTGTTTTCTTCTGGAAGCCCCAGCATCGTCTCGGGGTTAGAGGTCAGAGGTCAAGGGTAATGGCCAATATCCAGGTCAGGGTCAGGGATCACAGTCAGAATCATGGTTAGAGAATTAGGGTTAGGGGTAAGAATTGGAGGTCAGGATCAAAGATTGGATCAAGGTTAAAGGTCATGGTCAAAGGTTGGGGTCAGGTGTTAGGGATCAGAATTACATCAGGGTTAGAGGATTCGGGTTAAAGGGTCAGCTTCAGGGTCACAGTCAGTGTAATGGGTCAGGATTGATGTTGTGGTCAGGAGTTAGAGTGAGGACAAGGTCAAGGATGAAGGCAAGGCCTGGCTTAGGGCTTCAGGGTTAATTATTAGGGGTTAGGTTCAGGGTAGGTTTAAGCATAACTGGCCTTCTTCCCCCTCCTCCCTTTTCATCTCTCCGAGGCCTCCAGGATGGAAAGGAGCCTCCCTGGTCACACGTGAGTGTGGGGTTCAGCTGGACTTTTGGTTTTCTGCCCCCTAATCCTGGGGTCTGGTAGAAGATAGTGTGAATCTGACCTTTTGACCTGATGGAGTCATCCAGAACATCTACCACACAGAGGTCATGCAGAGTTTCCCTCCACCCTCCTACCTAGAAAAGATGGTGCTGGCCCCACTCTGCCTGGGTAGCCCCAGGTCCAGCTCAGCCCTGACACACGAGGGCACTCAGTAGGCACTGTGGATTTATACAGGACTGGGCGCAGCAACCTGTCAGCCCCCAAGTGTTGCCTTCTTGAGGGCTTCTTGAAGATACTTTCTGGGACTGACTGCATCCTATGTCCTGTCCAAGTGGGCAACAGTAGACAAGCAGGTCTTTGACACAATATCCCTTGACCTCTAACCATCCAGGCAGGCATCCGCAGTCCTCCAGCTCAAGTCAGCCTGGGCCCTATTAAACCTGCATGACCAATTCCTCAGCTGATCGTCTCTGTGGGTCTCAGGACTGCCCTCCTCCAGGAAGGCATCCTCAGTCAGGATTGAAGCCTTTTGTGTTCCAAAATGGCCCATGTGCGAGTAGGGTGCTTGGCAGGGGCTGTTGTCCATTGATTTCCGGCTCTTCCATCCCTGCTTCTCCCAAGAGGGGCCCTTGTAGGAAAAGCTCCTCAGATTCTCCTCTTTCAATTTCATCTTCTCTCCCCATTTTGGAAGGTTCTGAAGCACATTCTCTGGTTCCCTTGTAAAGCCAGCGTCAGATTTTGAAACACCACCAAGAGATCCCTGAGCCCAGCATTGCCATGGCTTAATCAAAGAGGCTCAGGTGGAAAACAGAACCACAGCAGGCCCTGCCGATGTCCCTACTGGGAATGAATCATGTCAGAGCACTGGGGCTCATAGACTTCAGAGGACCCCTACCCTTGGACTGGTCCTCCTCCTTCCTCTCCTGCTGGTTAGAAACCCAGGCACCCTCCATCCTGGATCCACCCCCTAGGGCCTGGATTCTGGGACAGCTTAGGGGCAATGCAAGACCCTCACACTCCTTTATCTGCCTGGAGATGAGAATGTCTTTAAAGCTGCAACTGGCTGATTTTGGAGGGCTGAGTGTTTCCAGCAGGTATGGGCAGAAAGTTGGAGTGTGAGATTCCCGTATCTACAGGGCCTCCCCAGTGGAAAAAGCTGCTTATTCCCTCTGTCAGTCAGCTCCCCACACCACCCTCCCAGGAAGCTCAGGTCTGGGATTAAGAGGGCAGAGGTTCTCCCGCTGCTTGTCTGTAAATTCCTACTTCCACAGGGAGGAGGCTGGCTCCCATCATCTGACTTTAATTCATTGCTCACTCTGTTCCAGATCACAGTTAGAGTACTTTCAGCATTCTTTTTCCCCATGGGAAAAAAAAGCTTTATAAATTAGGGTCCACTGTTTATGTACAGTACATTTTGCCTTTATTCTACAGTTTCTATTTCCAAAGTTACTGAGGTCAACACCTTTTGCCCCCCCAACAGTCAGATTTTTCTATTCATTTCTAATACAGTTAGATTCTTTGTCACATTCTGTATTCCATCCTGTGACACTCCGCATCCAAAATAACTAGATTTGAATCGGCTACACTTTACTCCTTGGGCTGTAAAAATCCATGGGTTTAGACAAATGCATAATGGCAGGTGTTCATCCTAAAGTAATACATGGTGTACTTCAAAAACCCCGCCCCGTGATCTGTTTACCATCTCTGTCGTTTTGCCTTTTCCAGAATGTCAAATAAATGGGGTCATACAGTGTATATAGCCTCTTCTAACTGGATTCTTTCAGTTGTGAAGGAAAATCAAAATGGAGTTGGTACTGCTAAGGGAGTTTTTTTAAATGGAGCTGAGAGACCATTTGGGAAGTGTGACTTATCACGCCTCAGCCTAAATGGAATCTGACCTTTTGACCTGATGGAGTCATCCGGAACATCTACCACACTTTTCGTAGATAGGCTTTTGGTGTTTTGTGTTAAAACTCGTCATCAGATCCAAAGTCATGAATTTTTTTTTCTGTTTTCTTCTATGTTTATAGTTTTGCAATTTAAATGTGTCTATGGACAATTCTGAGTGACTTTTGGTGTCAGTTGTAAAGTTTATGTCTACATTCATTTCATTCCATGTGGTTTCTCACGCACAGGCACAGCACATGTGTGCACACAGGCACACGCACACACATAGCACACATACAGGGAAGATAGTGAATACCATAAAATATTAATTCCTGGACACAAGTGAAGCTCATATATGTTGTTCCCTTTTTCTTAGTTTTGGTTTTTTTCAAAATAAAAAGTTTAAGAGAAAAGTTAATGGCAAATGACTTGATTCATAGGATTTTCTGAAGTAATTCCATAAATATCGTAAGACATGAGAAATCAACATAACTATTACATGTGTCCATTGACGGATGAATGGCGAAGCGAAACATGGTCCATCCATACGGTGTAATGTCATTCGGCCTGAAAAAGAAGGAAATTCTGACACGGGCTACATACAGCATGGATGAGCCTTGAGGGCATTATGCGCCAGACACAAAAGAACAAATAACCCAGAAGTCCAAGATCAAGGTGTCAGCAGAGATTTATTTCCTCTGAACACTCTACAGAAGCATCAGAGAGGAGAAACTTTCCTTCTACTCTCTTAGGTTCAGTTATTAGGGCTGTGAATTAAACTAACAAAAGATAGGTTAAAAGGAAAAAAGGAACACAATTTTTAATTAAGATTTACATGCACATGGCTTCACAGAATGAAGTGAAACTCAAAGAAGTGGTTAGACTCAGGGGTTGACGTACCCATTTAGCCAAGGAAAGAGGGTTTGGGTTTCAGGGAAAGGTCAGTTGTGGGGACATGACTAGGAATATATGGGGAACTGATGGAAGCTAAATGTTATTTTATAGGGTCTGTTTATGCAGCCTTGTCTTGAGGCCAGTTCTCAATCTCTGTGATAAAGTCACTCTCCTCGATCTGACACAGGAAAGAGGGAGGTGTTTGTGCCACCTTCACAAGGGGATATTTATACCTGCTTTCAGGCAGATAAGGGAGGGCAGACAACTCTTCGTGCATTTATTGATTCAATTGCCTTCAGCTCAAAATAATTCTTATGCCAAAGTGGCATGTTTTAGGTTGGCAAGTTCTGGTCCCATTCAGAAGGAACTCTTCCAGACCTCTTTCCTGGAGCTTCTGGAAGTCCCTTAGCTTATGGCAGTTTCACTCCATTCTTTACCCAGTGTTCTTGTGTGTGTGTCTCTCTGTGTCTGATTTTTCCTTTTTATAGGGACACCAGTCCTGTTGGATTAGGGTTCGCCTTAATGACCTGGCTTTAGCTTGGTTACCTCATACAGACCCCATTTGCAAATGTCATCACATTCTGAGGTCTGGGAGTTTGGACTCCCAACTACTTTTGCAGTGACACATTTCATCCCATAATAAAGTAATTTTCTGGAACACAGAGGTGGGGGATTCCTTTCATCTTTGGTGTTTTCCAGGAGCACAGGGCCAGGTGAAACTACACATCACAGGGTTCTCACCATTTCTCCCCAAAGCTTGTTCCTTCTCTGTTCCCTCGCCCTTACTCAGTCCTTGGGCTCTGTGTTAGAAACACAGGTATTGTTGGTGAGATGTCAGGTGGAGGCATCCAACCCTGCAGAATGCGTTCTGGTCCAAAGCTGAAGACCTCTGGCCCAGGACCGTGAGCCTGGAGTGGGGAATGGATATGTGAATTCCTATTCTGGTTCTGCATCTGTGTACTTGTGTGTGTGTGTGTGTGTGTGTGTGTGTGTGTGTGTGTGTGTGTGTGTGTGTGTGTATGAGGCTGAGAGAGACAGACAGACACCCTCAGGACATGACTCACCCCAGGGAGCAGGCAGTGATAAAACCCTGCAGACACTTGGTTGGGAGCTGAAAGGCATCAGGCACAGTGAGGACATTGTTTTGGAGACTCTTGGAAAATATTAATAAATTTTCCATCCAACAGATTCCAAACCTCTGATTAGGTTTAAAAATTCTCTTTGAAACAAACAGAACCTAAAGTCAGCAGAAGAAAGGAAATAATAAAGATCAGAGAGAAAATAAATAGAGATTTTAAAAAATAGAAAAAAATCCATAAAACCAAGAGCTGTTTTTTTGAAAGAATAAACAAAATCAACAAAATTCTGACCAGGTTCATCAAGAAGAAAGAGAGAGGATTCAAATAAGCAAAATAAGAGGTGAAAGAGGAGAAATTACAACTGATACCACAGAAATTTTTTAAAAAGACATAAGAAAACATTATAAACAGTTATATGCCAACAAAATGGACAATATAGAAGAAACAGAAACATTTCTAGAAACACACAACCTGCCAAAACTGAATCAAGAAGGAACAGATCATTTGAACAGACCAATCACTCAACATGAAATAGAGTTTGTAATAGAAAAAAAACACTCTTCAAACAAAAGTCCAGGACCAGATAGCTTTACTGGGGAATTCTACCAAACATATAAAGAAGAACTCATACTGACCCTTCTCAAACTCTTCCAAAGGATTGGAGAGGAGGGAATACTCCCAGACTTATTTTATGGAGCCATCATCACCCTGATACCAAAAGCAGACAAAGACACTACCAAAAAAGAAAATTATAGGCCAATATCTTTGATAAATACAGATGCAAAATCCTCAACAAAATATTAGCAAGCTGAATTCAACAACATGTAAAAATGATCAGACACTATGATCAAGTTGGATCATAAGGAAGGTTCAATAGACACAAATCCATCAGTATGACACACCACATCAACAAAAGAAAAGACAAAAGCCACATGCTCATCTCAATAGATGCATAAAAAGCATTTGATAAAATTCAACATTCATTCATGATAAAACTCTTGCCAAAGTGGGTATAGAGGGAACATGTCTTGTAAAAGCTATTTGTGACAAACCCACAGCCAACGTAATACCCAGTGGTGAGAAGCTGAAAGTTTTCCTGCTGAATTCTGGAACAAGACAAGGATGCCCACTCTCACCGCTTCTAGTCAATATAATACTGGAAGTTCTAGTCATAGCAATCAGAGGAGAAATAAAGAAATAAAAGGAATCCAAATTGGAAGGGAAGAGGCAACATTGTCACTAAACGCAGATGACCTAATAGTCTATATAGAAACCCTAAAGACTCCACACAAAAACTATTAGAACTGATAAATGAATTCAGCAAGGTAACAGGATACAAAATTAACATATAGAAATCTGTTGCGTTTCTTTACACTAACAATGAAATACCTGAAAAAGAAAGTTAAGAAGTCCCATTTAAAATTGAATTAAAAAAAAAATCTAGGAATAAACCTAACCAAGGAGGTGAAAGGCTTATATGCTGAGAAGTATAAAACATTGATAAAGGAAACCAAAGATAATTCAAGGAAATAGGAAGATATCCCAGGATCTTGTATTGGAAGAATTAATATTGTTAAAATGGCCATACTACCCAAAGCAATCTATAGAATTAATGTGATCCCTATTAAATTACCCAGGACATTTTCCACAGAACTAGAACAAATAATCCCAAAATTTATATAGAATCACAAAAGACCCAAAATTGCTAAAGGAATACTAAAGAAAAAGAACAAAGCTGGAGGCATAAACCTCCAAGACTTCAGACAATACTGCAAAGCTACAGTAATCAAAACAGCATGGTATTGGCAGAAAAACATATATATGGATCAGCAGAAAAGAACAGAGAGCCCAGAAATAAACCCTTATACCTACAGTCAATTAATCTTCAACAAAGAAGGCAAGCATATACAATAGAGAAAAGAAAGTCTCTTCAGCAAGAGGTGTTTGGAAAGTTGGACAATCACATGTAGATCAATGAGGTTAGGACACTCCCTCACACCATACACAAAAATAAACTCAAAATGGCTTAAAGACTTAAACATAAGACAAGACACCACAAACCTCCTAGAAGAGAACATAGGCAAATCATAACTGTTTTTCTTAGATTAGTCTCCCAAGGCAAAAGAAGTAAAAGAAAAAAATAGATAAATGGGACCTAATTAAACTTAAAAGCTTTTGCACAGCAAAGGAAACCGTAAACAAGGTGAAAAGATTAGGAGAAAATATTTGCAAATGATCTGATTGACAAGGGCTTAATTTCCAAAACATACAAACAGCTCATACAACTCAATATCAAAAAAACAAACAACCCAAACATTCACGATGTTGCACGTACAAATGGGGGCACCCAGCAATGATCACCCCAAGGTGAATAGAATTCAGGCTTGTCACCCGTTTTGGGCTGTACAAAGGAAAGGGGTTTGGGCTTTTTTGGGGGGGAGTTAAGTTAGGGGAAGGCAGCCAGGAAACCATGGTGAACAGGGGTGTTTAGTGGGATTTGTTCACTGGGCATTTCCTCTGTAAATGTAACTTTCCTTTGCAGGAGCAAAGCTTATGCCTTGTTCTAGAGCTGCACCTGCTGATTCTCAGTGGCCATTATGTCAAATAATCCACATGCCAAGGAGATACATTCTGTGGTGATGTGTTCTGGTGCCCTTGTTTCTCTACTGACTCAGCAGGACACTTGCTGAGAGCACGTTATGAAGGCCCAGCCAGGATGCGGCCAATGTCGAGGCCAAGGTGGAGTCAAGGATGGAGTCTGGGTGCAACATGGTCAGGGAGGGTCTTGGTCGCCTTCATGATCCTGGGTATGTGCTTGGTGTCTCTGTGTCCTGATCTCCTCTTCTTATAAGGACGCCAGTCCTATAGGATCTATTACCTCAGAGTGAAGGGGGATCGTGTACCCCGCAGGGAAAGAGTTGTCCATGTCCTGATCCCAGAGCCTCAGGACATGACCTTATTTGAAAGTAGGGCCTGGTCATGTAAGTAGGTGAGGCAAGGGCATTAGGGTGGCCCCAATCCTGTGTGACTGTGTACTTGTATGATGAGGGGAGACAGACACAGAAGAGGAGCTATGTGAAGATGGAGGCAGAGATGAGAAGGGTGCATCCATAAGTCCAGGGATGCCCAGGGCCCCCAGAAGCTGGGAGAGGCAGGAAGGACCCTCCCCTGGGGCCTCAGCACTTCCCAAATAGACAGTTGCTATGGGTAGGTCTGGAATGAAGGCAGTGCTGTGGCCCCAGACGGGTTTGTGTTCCCGACAGGGCGCCCTGTGGGACAGCTTGCAGCACGCTGACCGGAGAGCTGGTTTTACATGAGACCATAGGGCGCTGGTCCTCGGAACACGCAGGCCCGTCTTGCCCTTCCTCCTGGGCTCTGGTCACATGGGGTGTCTGTGCGTCATGTGGGGCTGGACTTTCTGCCTCTGCACAGGACCTCTGGGTGTTGGTTGTAAGTGCAGTTATACACCCCAAGAGTGACAAGAGATGAACTTCTCACCAGCCCCGTGCAGTGGGGGCAAGGAGTCACAATTAATTATTGAGTTAAAAGCAGAAAAAAATATTCCTCAGCCATGAAGATGAGTGAAGCATTGACACAGGCTACAATGTGGATAAACCTCAAAAACAAGATAATCACGGAAGAGAGAAGCCAGACACAGAAGTACAATTAGAGTGTGATTCCATTTCCATGAAACAGGCAAATCCATAGAGACAGAAAGTGGATTAGTGCTGCTGGGGGCTGTGGAAATGAGGGGTGACCTCGAAAGGGCAGGGATTTGTGGAAGACAAAGGAAATGTTCTAAAATAGCTTGTGCTGATGGTTGCAGCATGTTGTGAATACACAATACACCACTGAGCTTTAGACTTAAAATGGGTGAATTAATTGTGTGGTTATGTGAATTAAATTTCTATAAGGGTGTTATCAAAAGTGAAAAACTGGAGGCTTCCAGTTCCACCTCCACAATCTGACCCCAGAGGTGTGGGGTTAGGCAGGACACACTTGTCTGAAAGCTCTGGTGTGTCCACCAGGTGCTCCGAGGGCGCCTCACAAAATTCTCGCCATGGCATCAGACACATCATGGTTAGACTTCAGCCAGTGAGACTGGATCCCATAGCCTTGCCATCCTCTCTTAGGGATGCTGGCATCACCCCCGTTGGAGGAGGTGGGTAAGCTCGAACCCCGCTTCTTTCTTCTGCATGTTTCTTCCCTCCCAGAAGTGGTGATGGCCAAGTTGTGTCACAGCAACCAGCATGCACAGAATGACTGAGAAGTCTGACCAGGTGAGGCAGGCTCCATGGAGGCGATGACCCAGGACGGAAGACCCAGAGCCTCCTGAGTGTCGGGCCCCAGTGTCCTGCTCACAGAAGCTGCTGTCAGACTTAATGGTTGAAGCAGCCACAGCATCGAAATTTCACTGGTAGAAACTGCCCTCCTGTTCTTCCCTGGGAGAAGCAGGCCTCCCTGTACTTTGTTGGGGGGGGCCCCTTTTTTAATTAAAAAAATGATTAATTACATATTAAAAATTACATTGTATACATGTGAAGAGTAATCATAAAGATTAAGAAACAGAACATGAGGAGTGGGCACCCAGGGGTGCCCTTCCCTCATCACAAACCCCTCCCCACCGTGAGAGAGCTGTTCTCCCGATTTTGTGACAGTCATCTTGTCCTCACACTTCACCCCCAGGTGTGCATGGGTAAATAACCCAGCTCAGCTTTGCCTGGTCCCAAACTCCGTACCCAGGTTCACCGTGCCTTCTGCTTTGTCCCTCTTGGTGGCTCAACATTGTGTCCATGAGAGCCTTTCATCTTGTGGATATAGTTTTTTTAAAAAATAATTTTTATAGTTTTTAATAACTTTAAATTAAAAAGTACTCAGGTGTTGTGGAATAGTCCTTTGTATGAGCCTGCATGGTTCATTTCTGCATCTGCTTGTGACGGCCTTCAGGCTGGTTTCAGGTTTGGCGGTGGAATCCCTGTCCATGTGTCACAGTACAGTGCTCATGGGTCTGTGTTTAACTGGGAGCAGCACCATGGGTCCGTGTGTGCACGGACTTCACTATCTGAGTCCAGAGTGCCAGACTTTCCATTGCTCCACATCCTGCTGATATGTGATGCTGTGTCTGTAATGTTTGCCAGTCAGGTACGTGTATGCATAGATTTTTCTTGTGGTCTTAATTTCCTGAGTTATTAGTGAAATTGTGCATCTTGTTGCATTCATGGAGTGTGTCCTGTTGTTTTTTAAAAAGTTTTTAAAAACATGGTCAAATACAGGTAACATAAAATTTACCATCTTGACCATTTTTAAGTGCACATATCAGGGTCATGAATTAATTCACACTGTTGTACAACCATGACCGCCATCCATCTCTAGAACTTTTTCTTCTTGCAAAACTGAAACTGTCCCCATTAAATACGAACTTCCCATCCCCCCTCCCTTAGCTCCTGGCACTCACCATCCTACTTTCTGTCTCTGGATCTGACTGCTTTAGGGGCCTCATATGAGGGGAATCAAATGGCCCCAGAACTGAGAAAATAAATACACTTCTGGTGTTTAAGCCACGTGGTTTGTGGTCATTGGTTTTGGCAGCCTGCTAGGCTAGTTCACTAGACCTCCTATGACTCAGAGAAGACCCACGTTTGCCAGGGCAAGGTGGGATAGACCTTCCAGGTCCTGTTGCCTCATCAACGACTAACTGGACTTCCTGTCCCCATGGATCAATCAGAACAAGTTTTTCAACCACACTGGTCCAGCTTCTCCCCTCCCTCCAGGCCTCTGGACTTTGGCCACTCTCAGCCTGAGTGAGTAGATGGCCCTCCCCGGGGTCCCTCCTGAGAGCTGGCTGAGGGCAAGGACAGACATTCCCTGACCACTGTCCCATGACACCACCCGCTCCCCACACCCTGTCCTCTGGTTTGTGTACTCCTGATGCTTGCACACTTGTGGTCACAGTGTCCTCTCTACCTCAGGTCCAGTACCTGCCAAGTGCATATGGACATTTTGAACCAAACTCTCCCTTTAAAAGTAATCTGATGGATTCTACATCCCGTAATGACTTTATGCTCAATATCATCCATTTAAATCTCTGTAAAATCCATGGCTAACCTCTTGGCTTTTTTCTGATGGACCACAGTGGACAGAATCAGATAGTCATTCAACCAGATCATGACTTGGTCTTAGCCCTTCTGAGCACTCTTTCACATATTTATTTGCTTATTAGAGTTTAATAAGCACCTGTGAACCCACCACCCATAACAAAGCTATGTGGTTCCCCACCCCCATCTAATCCAGGCAACCACTTGTGTGTGCATCCATCCCTGTTTTTCCTTCTGATGGAATTAGGTACCATGTGGAGTATGGCCAGACTAGTTTCCTATGGTTGCTGTAACAAGTTACTGCAATCTGGGTGCCTTAAAACAGTAGCAATTTATTCTCTTAATTTGTGGAAGCCAGAAGTTCAAAATCAACATGTGGGCAGGGACAGTTCTTCCAGACACTTAAGGGGAGAATCCATCCAGGGCTCTGTCCCAGCTTCTGGTGCTTCCTGGAGACCCCTGATGTTCCTCACTTTGTAGACTTATCACCCCCATCTCTGCTCCACCGTCTCATGGCTTCTCTTCGTGTCCCTTCCCCTGTGTGTCTCTTATAAGGACACTGTCATTGGTGTAGGGCCACCCAGGTAATCCAGGATGATCTTTTCTCAGACCCTTCACTCAATGACCTCTGCGAAGACACTATTTCCAAATAAGGTCCCTTTCACAGCTTCCAGGAATTAGGAGGTGGGCGTGTCTGTCTCAGGGTCACCATTAAATCCACTACAATTCCTAAAAGAGTGTACATTTTACCTTTTAATTTGTATAACTTTTTTTAAAGTTTTACGCTGTATGTAATCTTTGGGGACTTACTTTTCCCCTTAATGGTGTATTTCTAAGCTTCGCCCATGTTGGGAGGTGTCTGCAGCTCGTTCACTCTGATTGCTGGGTGACCCCTCATGACGGGAACCCCGTGCAGCCTCATTCCCTCCTCCACTCTCCTGCTGGGTGTCTTTGGAAGTGTTTCCACATCTATGCTGCTCTGGATGGGGTTGCTGCAAACACTCCAGTGAACACACCATACTCTTGGATTTGTATCAGGGAAGATTGACCAGGAGTTCACGCCAAACAGTTTCCTGAAGGGTTGCACCATTCTGAACTCCCATCAGCAAAATGCAAAGTATCTTGTGGATCTAGAGCCCACATGTGGTCTACTGTCCAGTGTTTTAGTCTTGCTGTAGAGGGCGCAGAACAATTTCTCACGTCATCTTAATTTCCACCCCCAACCATCTCACCCCTGTCAATCGTCCCATTCAGTTTGCTCTCATGTGAAACAGTGTTCATGACTTGGCCCAATTTTCTGCTGGGCTATGTATTATTGGGATATATGTATGGCTATTGATTATTGGGTTATTTTATATGCATGTGTATGTAAATTAAGTTAATACATATAAATTTAGACAAATGCATAATGTCATATATCCACCATTATAGTATCATACAGAGTATTTTCACTGCCCTGAAAATCCTCTGTGCTTTGGAACGCTGTCCATCTCATTCCACCTTTCCCCATGTGGTACTTTATTTTCATAAAGGGCTCTTACTGTAGGATGTTCTTGAAGTGCAGTTCCTTCAAATCTATGTATTTAGCTTATTTTGCTTGTGGAAGATAATTGGTGTGTCCATTCCTCCCTGACTGGCCCACCAGCCTGGGTAGATTCTCTTGTAGCCAAAACTCATTTCAATGTTCACTGCAAGAAAAATGTGTGTGTTTGTGCTGAGAGGAGGCACACAAACCCAGCAAGAGACAAACTATAGGACGCATCCCTAAAAGCAGCCCCATCGAGATCAGAATGAGATGGAGCCCAGGTGAACACAGTTCCTATTTAAGTCACAAAAAACGAGATCAAAACGCTGCTTCTCATTAAGCCACTGAACATGCAATGATGCATTACTACCTAGAACTCTGAGTTACTTTAACAGCTTTATCGAGGTGTAATTGACATAGGGCAAATACACACATGTAAAGCGTACAATTTGGTATGTTTTGAAGTATGTGTACCCCCATCATGATAAAGGATATACTGTTGACAAAAAAATTAATCAATGTTCAATAGAAGAACGATATGGAAAACTTCATTCAAACCAGTCTGAGGATTATAACCGGGGAAACAGTTTTTCAGAAAGTGACTCCTTCCAAACCATGCACTCTCCTGCTCCCTGGATGAGGGGCACACGTCCTGGCTTGGGAACCTCTGGTCTCGGCTCAGTTCTCCCAGGAGCATATGGAACTGTGCATCTGTGGTGAACACAAAGATCAGTGTTCTCGAGTATATCGTGGAGGTGCCCTGAGCTGCCAGGCAGCCTGCAGGAAGGGCTTCCCTGTGCCTGCCCATGCGAAGGACCTATCTGTAACTTTCTAAGCTGAGAATTTGATTCTGTTCTACTTCACATTACAAGTTATTTACAAGTTATTACATTACAATTTATTTCTGTATGGCTTTAAGATACACTACATTTTGCATGATTATAAAACGACAACGTGACTCTAGAGAAACTCCTTCTCATTGTCATTTAGAACATTACCAAGAATTCGCCAACATCTTGGAAAACTGCATCTCCTGGTACAGTGTCTCAGAGTTTCTGAATTTTCAGTAAATGCACTGGCATTGCTGTCACCACAGTAACTCAAATTATACACAAAGATGTCTGTTTACACTCATTTTAAAATATTAAATATAAAAGATTGAATCAAGTTGAATGTCATCTCTCTTTTCTTAAATCTAAATTGAAGAAAAATTGAAGCAAGTATCTGATTACTTAGTGTAGTTGAAGCCAAGCACTCACCTATTAAATTATGTATTAAAACATTTACTTTACTTCTCTGCACTATTGTAAATATAACTGTGTACATAAACACACACACATATAATTATATTTAAATTATATGCATAGAGAGATTATATTATTTCTGCATTTGATTTTAGAAAGTGAGGGGAATGTTACAAAATACTTGATGTAAAAGGGGTGAGGGTCTGATGGGCTGACAGAGCCGCCATGACAGCATTCACAGAATCAGAAAGACAGACAACAAGGGGAGAACCTGGAACCTTCCAACACTGCTGGTGGAAATGTGAAACGGTGCCGCCGTTTTGGAAAACAGCCTGGCAGTTCCTCAAAATGTCAAACAAGGAGTCAGTATATGACCCAGAAATTCCACTCCTATGTAGAACCCCCAAGAGAAAGGAAAACAGAAGGGGGTCCATCCACACAATGGAATATTAGGCTTAAAAGGGAATAAAGCACTGACGCAGGCTACACGGTAGGTGAACCTTGGAAACACGGTGCACAATGAGAGAAGCCAGACACAGAAGGGCCCTGGCTTAGTCCGTGTGGGCTGCCATGAAAAAATACCAGACTGAATGACAGAAATGTCTTTCCTACAGTTCTGGAGGCCAGCACTCTGCGGTCAGGGTGTCAGGACGGTCAGGCTCTGCTGAGGCTCTCTTCCTGGTTGCAGGCGGCATCTTCTCTCTGTGTCTTCACATGGAGGAAGGGGTGAAGGACGTCTCTGGGGTCTCTTGTATAAGGACACTAATCTCATTCATGGGACTCCACCCTCATAAACTCGTCACGTCCTCAAGTCCCATGTCCAACTACCTTAGGTGTCAGGACTTTGGCATGGGAATCTTGCGGGGGCCACAAACACCCAGCCCAGAACAGCCACAAACTGTACGATTCTATTTTTAGAAAACATTCAGAATGGGCGAACCCACAGAGACAGGAAATGAGTTAGTGGTGGCTGGGGCTGGGGGAGCAGGGTGGGGCCTCTTTTCATGGGCTGAGAATGTTTTGGACCACACAGAAGTGGTGCTTGCCCAACATTGTGACTGTAATAAATGCCACTGAGTTGTCTACTTTAATGATAAACGGTGACTTTTATGTTACATATATTTTTCCACAATTAAAAAAAATTCATTTGTCATATCAACAACTTGACCCCACAGGGAATTCCCATTTCTGCTGAGAGACCCCTCTGTTTGCCCAGGTGATTCCTGGGACCCCAGGTGACAATGTGAGGGCTGTGGAGTGTAAACAAGGACATAACGACTCCACACTGAGATGGTCCAGAGGCAGACACAGCGCTGGACCTGCGTGTAGATGCGGCCCCAATATCAGAATCTGCCTGGAGGGTTGACCTGCATTATCATTGCGAACAGCCCCGTGGGGCGGGTGGCAGTGCACTGACTGACAAACAGACTAACCACAGCCCCGGTTGCCAGGGTCAGGGTCCCATTCCCCTTGCCCCAAGGCCAGGACCCACCCGGGGAAGGGGATGGCGCTGTGGTCAGTCCATGGGCTGCTGGAGCACAGGCACAGCACAGAGTGAGCCTGGAGCACTTCCCGCTGCTTGAAAACCCTCAAGGTAGAAATGTCATTTTTACATAATGCCTGGGAGCCCTGAAAAGTCATTTTCTCAGGTGTGCTGATAACACCACCCCATCCATGCATGGATGCTGGGAAACAAGCTGCTGGAAAACAAGCCGCACCTAAATTTCCATGAGCTTAAAATATTATACTCACACTTACTTGCTTAAAATGCACGTGCGTGCTTTGTTTTAATGTTTTACGCAGTAGATGACCTATAACACGTATTATGCTAAAGAAAATCTGTGAGGGGCAATCCTGAGACTGACCATAAGGGCACGAAGGAGGGCAGATATTTCCTTAGGGTAAACAACGGATGGTCCTGGAAAGCCAGATCATCCATTAACAGAACTTTGTCCTGGCATGAAAGCATGTGGTTTAACCCAGGGGAAATACTTGCTATCTCGAGATGTCCTGGAGGCAATAACAGGATAGACTTAGAAATTTTGCATACCCCGAGGAGGGTGATTGTTCCTGGAAGGGGTAGGCCTGAAATTAATCAGCAAGCAGAATTCAGTGCTTATCACACGGAATATCTAAAGCCCCACCTCTTTGATTGCATTTTTTTCTGAGCTGTATACTCCTAATAAATACGGTGTTGACCAGGCTTTCAGCACTCTAGATCCATGAAATCTTGAGGCCCCTGGTCCCATCTTTGCTCTTTACTTTGTCTCTTTGTTTCTTAAGTCTTGCATCGCCTGTCCTCAGACATGGTCCCAAGCTGCGCTGGACGCAGCACCTGGAAGCTGCCTGCCTGGCTTACTCTCCCCATGGTAGTTGGAGATGAGCCCTTGCTCCTCTGCAGAATCTGCCACCACAGCCTCCTGGGGGGCCCTCCTGATCCCTGAGATAGAATCCCTCCTGAGGCTCCTGACACAGTGAGCTCCCACTCAGGCCAGCCTGTGAGGTCACGCAGAAGTTTGAGTAGTCGGACCCCAAAGCAGTAGAACGTGATCCTGGGCACCAGCATGTCCACTGTGCCCACCAGAGTCCCTATGAGCAAGTGTGAGATCACTTCTTAGGGCCACCGTCCCCGTCCAGCCCAGGTCCCTTTCTCTGTGGCACGTGCTGGGCTCAAACCACACCTTCTCCAGCCCTGCCCCTGCCCCTGCCCCTACCCCTGTAAGGCTGTCAGCATAACTGATGCTGTCCTGGCCCCGTACAGCTCCTCCTGTCCTTCTGCTGACCGTACCTAGGACTGTACTGTGCTGTCAGTCACTTCTCTGTCCTCAAAGACTTTCTAGTTAATAGATACCGTTTATTAAACTTAGGACCAAGTAGCCTCTATGCTCCGTTAGTCCCCAAATAGTGAAAACTTTCGCTGATGTAGTCTGCACCCAGGAGACCAGTTACCCATTCATGAATCTTGAGTTAGGAATGCACAGTCCTGTTTCCAAGCACCCACTCCCTTCCCCCATAAATTGTCCCAGCAGCCCCTTGGTGATGTGGATCCCGATCCCACCCTGTGAGTAAGATACCTGATAATGAACCAATCCATTGATTACGTGGAGCTGTCTGCCTCCTTTTTCAGTCTCAGGATGCCTTCTCAGTTTGGTGGGCATTCCTCTTCCCTCCGATTTCCAGTACCTCACCTGCTGCTGTGAGTTCAGTAGTGTCCCCAAAATTTGTGTCTCTTCTGACCCCAGAATGAGGTCTTATTTTGAAAACAGGGTCTTTACTGATGCGGTTAAGATGAGGGAGAGCCCTAAATCCAACAGTTGGTGTCCCTGTAAGAGGAGAGAAACAAAGACACAGGCACAGAGGAGAAGCCCTGTGATATGGGAGGCCAAGGTGGAGGTGATGTTGCCCCAAGGACTTCTGGAAAGCAGCAAAGGCCGGAAAGTCCAGAGCATATTCTCTGAGAATCCAGAAGGCACCAACCACACCTTCATTTTGTTCCTCCAGCTATGAGAGGATAAATTCCTGCTTTTGTGACCTGCCTCATCCCCATCCCCATCCCCAGGTTGTGGCACATTGTCATGGCTGCCCCAGGACCCTCACACCCACCAGATGATGCAACACGAAGTGCCTGAGGAAGGAGCCCCTGGGGATCTGGACGAGTGTCTCTACAAACACGTCTGGGTCCTGAACACAGTGGACACACAGTGGCCTCCTCACTCGGGCTGTGCCTCGGACCAGCCCTGCAGTCCTGCCCACTCCAGTCTCATGTCCAGGAGGTACCCAGCCTCTGATGATGCAGGCACCCCACAGCTTTCCTGAGATGTCCAGGGCAACCCATCCACAGGCCCTGCTCCTGCTGCGGCTGCGGGCTCGGCTTGGCTGCAATGACAGGTCAGGGATGTGCCATGCACCCCCAGCCCTGGGGCGGTGTTCACAGCGGGAGGCCCTCAGCAGCTGCTCATTGTCCTGGATGGGGCCAGGCCTGGAGGAGGCATGTCCAGCTCTGTGGGGTCTTGGATGCAGCCCCGCATGCCACCAACCCCACACACTCCCCAGCCGGATGACAGCTCTGTGTCCCCAGACTTGACGAAAGTGCTTCTCCTCCACAGACTGTAAGTCTGTAGGTTTGTTTCTAGGGTCTCTATTCTGTTCCATTGATCCATACATCTGTTTTTCTGCCAATACTACGCTGTTTTGATTACTGTAGCATGGTAGCATCGCAGTATTGTCTGAAGTTTAGGAGGGTTATGCCTCCAACTTTGTTCTTTTTCTTCAATATTGCTTTGGTCTAGTTCTGTGAAAAAATGTCCTGGGTAAATTGGTAGGGAGTGCATTAAATCTGTAGATTGCTTTGGGTAGTACAGTCATTTTAACTATATTAATTCTTCCACTCCAGGAGCATGGGATATCCTTCTATTTCCTTGAATCATCTTCGATTTTTTTGTTTTTTGTGTCAGTGTTTTATACTTCCCAGCATATAAGTCTTTCACCTCCTTGGTCAGGTTCATTCCTGAGTATTTTATTTTTTTGATGCAATTTAAAAGGGATTTTTTTTACTTTTCTTTTCTAATATTTCATTGTTAGTGTGACAGATTTCTGTATGTTAACCTTGTATCCTGCTACCTTGCTGAATTTGTCTGTCAGCTCTAGTAGTTTTTGTGTGGAGTCTTTAGAGTTTTCCAATATATAGTTTCACGTTATCAGCACATAGTGACAATTTTTCCTCCTCTCTTCCAATTTGGATCCCTTTTATTTCTTTTTATTGTCTGATTGCTGTGGCTAGCACTTCCAATACTATGTTGAATAGAAGTGGTGAGAGTGGACATCCTTGTCTTATTCCAGATTTTAGCTGGAATGCTTTCAGCTTTTCACCATTGAGTATCATGACGGTTGTAGATTTGTCACAAATTCCCCAGTGAAGCCATCTGGTCCCAGACTTTTGTTTGCAGAGAGGCTTTTTATTGCTGATTCTATTTCACTTCTAGTGATTGATCTGTTCAAATTATCTATTTCTTCTTGATTCAGTTTTGGTGGCCCATACATTTTCTAGAAACTTGTCCATTTCTTCTAGGTTGTCCAATTTGTTGGCATATAATTGTTCATAGTACTCTCTTATGGTTCGTTTGTATTTCTGCGGTATTGGTTGTAATTTCTCCTCTTTTATTTCTTATTTTGTTTATTTGGGTCCTCTCCCTTTTCTTCTTGTTGAGCCTGGCCAGAGGTTTGTCAATTTTGTTTACGCTTTCAAAAAACCAGCTATTGGTTTTATTGATTTTTTTCTATTGTGTTTTTAATCTCTATTTTATTTTTCCTCCCTGATCTTTATTATTTCTTTCATTCTGCTGACTTTATGTTTTGTTTGCCTTTCTCTTTTAATTTTTTTTAGGTAGTAGGTTAGGTTGTTTATTTAGGATTTTTCCTGTTTTTTGAGGAAGACCTGTATTGCTATGAACTTCCCTCTTTGGACTGCTTTTCCTGCATCCCATAGATTTTGTGTGGTTGTGTTTTTATTATCATTTGTGTCAAGGTATTTTTTAATTTCCTCTTTGATTTCGTCCTTGACCCCTTGATTTTTTAGTAGCATGTTGTTTAGTCTCCATGCAGTCATTTTTTTTCTTGTTTCTCTTTCTGTGGTTGACTTCTAGTTTCATGCCATTGTGGTCAGAAAACATGCTTGATATAATTTCTATCCTCTTAAATTTGTTGAGGTTTGTTTTGTGTCCAAGTATGTGGTGTATCCTAGAGAATGCCCCATGTTAACTTGAAAAGAATGTATATTGTGTTTTTCTTTGGATGTAATGTCCTGAAAATATCAATTAAGTTTAACTCCTCTATTGTGTCATTTAGGATCTCTTCCCTTACTGAAGAGGAAGGAGACTCTTTCTCTCACTCCAGGAGCAAGGGGAATCTCTTTCTCAGGCAGGAGGACCCTCTCTTTCATGCTCCCTACCAGAAGAGGAGGAAAGTAGAGAGGAACGATCACACTATTGATTTTCTATAGTACACTTATCCAAATCATTTCTTGTCACCATGTTTATCATAGCCATTTTCTTTCCTTAATCATCAACCTTTGAGAAACAAACTATCCACTTAAGTTATATCCTTCTTCTCACTCTGAGTCCGTTATATGAAGAAGTTCTAATGGGGAACTATACCGGCATCTGGTTTTCTTTAGGATCATTCCACTTAAAATTGCCCACTTGTTCCCTTAAAGAAGACATCTCAATGAACTAATGACTAATCGATCCGATGCTCCCACATAATTGTGGTGCCATGCATTTAGTATTTTTTTTAATTTGGGAGGATGCTGTGACCCAGCTATGGCTGTAAAAGGCCTTAACACAGTCAAGCAACTTGAGCTAAGCTCTGAGTAATTAACTGAATATTAATTATCAACATCATAACCATAAGGTGCTAGTCAATGCTTGTAGGACGTAAAAATATAATTACAAATTTGTCCATATATTATCATCAAACAAAATTAGCTTAGCAAGCCCTCATAACTGCCCACAGACCTTTAGCTGTATATATTGTACAGGTGCCCACTGCTTTTCAAAAGTTTATTTCATGCCACTTCACTTTTACAAAACATCTACATTAGTACCTGTTTTCACGAACCAAAAGAAATACAAAGAGGATTTTCTCTTTTATGAAAAAAAGGAGAAAAGCAAAAATAGCATTCAGTGTTTGTTTTGCAGGAGCCCTTACAGAGGCAGCATGCACTCTGAACAGTGACAGTGGCATCATCAGGCTCCTTCCCTGGGAACTACACTCAGCATCTCAGTATCAAGCCACCATAGCTTTGAATTGTGTCTATGAGCATCTGTGCTTTATCTCAATTTATTTTGTGCATCTGTTAGCAAAAGTGTCCTAAGGCGATTGCTTCTTTCCTGTAAGCCATTGGCTTATGAAAGGTTTCACAGGAATGTTCTGCTTTTGAATGGAGGTGGGGGGTGGAACATACCTGTATGTGTTTATTTTGTCAAACCCCCAAAACAGGACTTTACAACAACTCACACAAAGCCTAAATAATCTTGATTATTCCATAATTTATAGCAGGTTTTCCCCAATTATAATCTCAGCCAAACACATTCTAGCCCAATTCTCAATTATGAAATTTAAAAACACTTAAATTTTTTCCACTCCTCTCTGATACAGCCTATGTACCATCATCTTCAACAAACCTCCTAAAAAAGAATTATAGTAAGCACAGATATCAGCACAAAAAAGATTAGCTCAAAGTGCAGCTTATGGGTGAAAAGAAATGGGCTTCTTTTCCTGCTTTCAGAGCATTAAGTATTAGATGAAAGCCTTTATGAAACTAAGAACTAAAGGAGGAATCAATAGTAAATTAAGAATAGAGAACATAAATGAATCACAACCACGAAGCATGCACACATCGTCAGTCACACTCCTTGAATATTAATTTCATAGTTAAAGCTATTTATAATTATCTAGCACATGAGAGGAGACAAGTCATTGTACAAGATAACATCCTGGAAAGTGTGCTTGGATGCACCAAAGTGCAGCTTAAGTAAAGCACCTAGTTTACACCCAGGAAATTTCTTCTTCAAATGACCACTTTGAACTAAAGCTAGTCCAAACTTAACTAAACTTAACAATTATATTTAAGTTAAATAAAACATTTATTTACAAATAAAAGTATAGAAGATAGCTTATTGGGTACTAAGTAGACAGTTTTTTAAGGGAATGATAAAAATAAGCATTTAAAGTATTAAAGAGCAAAGTTTATCCCCTTTTATATTTTGCATTAATGAACTAAGTAGAACAATTTCAGAAAAAAAAAAAAACTTATGTCAAATATACCCAAACCACAGGAACTACTATATGAGCAATTTAAGGAACAAATTCATCTATGTAGCAAAATAATGAGAAGATTCTATAAATATAAGTGAAAAGCTTACTGAGCCTGATGGTATCTGACTATCCATGATAGAATTTTATTTCAACTCTAAATTTACATAAAAAGAGATTAAGTCCTATATAAATTTAAATGATAATCTAAAAAGGTACAGCTTATTAGACATAGTTAATAACATTCCTTAAAGAGTGAATGTTAATAAATCCACAGTTGGTTTAAAAGCAGCCATCAGTTAAGAAGGCATTCATGCTCAATGATTTAATTTTAATCTTTTTTTAATGGAGGTATGGGGATTGAACCCAGGACCTTATGCATGCTTGGGTCTAAGCACATGCTAAGCATGTGCTCTACCACTGAGCTATATGCACCCCCTCATTTTAATCCATATAATAAAAATTAACTCCTAATATAATACTGGACTAATCTATTAATTAATAGAAGAAATACTATTATAACTAGTAAAAAGAATTAATTCTTCTAATAAGCTTAGATCAGATAACTACTGATAGTTAACAATTAAATAAATTTACCCAAATAATTAACTATTAAATGAAGCATTAATTCAATACAGATATGTGCCTTAAAAAATATTTTTAAAAGTAGAAAGAATTCTGCTAACATAAACCCTGCCTGTTTACCAAAAACACCACCTCCAGCATCTCTAGTACTACAGGCACTGCCTGCCAAGTAACATGTTTAAAGACTGCAGTGTCTTGACTGTGCAAAGGTAACATACTCATTTGTTCTTTCTAAATAAGGACTTGTATGAATGGCCACACAAGGGTAAAATTGTCTCTTACCTTCAATCAGTGAAATTAACCTCCCTGAGAAGAGAAAGGAATAAAAAAAATAAGATGAGAAGACACTATGGAGCTTTAATTAGTTAATCATTCAAATATAAACACTTTAATCAAACAGAAATAATAGAAATTTGAATGGATTAATAACTTTGGTCAGAGTGACCTCAGAGTATATTAAAATCTCAGAATAATTTAAATTTAGACCCAATTAGTCAAAATATATTTTGTAACTTATTCATTCAAAAATTGGTCAACAGAACAAGTTACTGTAGGGACAACAGTGCAATCCTAAAGTTCATGTTGACAATACGGTTTATGACGTCAATGCTGAATTAGGACGTCCCAATTGTGTAATTGGTCTTTTGCTCAATGATTAAAGTCTTAATTGGTCTTTTGCTCAATGATTAAAGTCTCACAAGTTCTAAGTTCAGATTGGAGTGATCCAGGTCAGTTTCTCTCTATTTAATATTTCTCCCAGCAGGAAAAGGCAAGAGAAATAAAGCCAACTTGACAAAAGTATCTTCAACCTAATAGATGATACAATCTTAATTTAATTAATTTCTATCAACTCTCACCAAGAACAGGACTTATTAAAGTGGCAGAGCCCAGTAATAGTATAAAACATAAACCTTTGTAACTAGAGGTTTGATTCCTCTTCTTAACAGTATATTCAGAATTAATCCTCTTCTGTTAAATGCTCCTGTTTTACTTGCCATAGCATTCCTTATATTAATCTAACAAAAAGCATCAGATTATAAAGAACTTCATAAAGGACCAAATATTGTTGGTCCTCATGGTCTACTTCAACCCATTGCTAATGTTTTCAAATTATTTATCAAAGCTATCACCTCGTATCTTCCAGAATAGCTAGCATCAAAAAGACAACAACTAGCAAGTATTGGCAAGGATGTAGAAAAAAGGAAACCCTTGTGCACTGTTGGGGGGAATGTAAATTTGTGCAGCCACTATGAAAAAAGTATGGAAGTTTCTCAAAAAGTTAAAAATAGAAATGCCACATGATTCAGCAATTCCACTTCTGGACATTTACCTAAAGAAAACAAAAGCTTTAATTTGAAAAGATATATGCACCCCTATGTTTGTTACAGCTTTCTTTACAATAGCCAGGTGCCATTTGTAAAAATATAGATGGACCTAGAGGGCATTATGCTAAAGTGAAATAATTCAGAGAACAAATACTGTATGATCTTGCTTATAAGTGGAATCTAAAACCCAAAACTAATGAACAAACTAAACAAAGCAGAAACAGACTTATTTATACAGACAGCAAACTGGTGGTTGCCATAGAGCAGGATTCAGGGTTGGGTGAAACAGGTGAAGGGGATTAAGAGGTACAAACTTTCAGTTATTAAAAAAATAAGTCATGAGGGTGTGTGTGTGTGTGTGTGTGTATACGTCATAAAGAATGTAGTTAATAGTACTATAATAATTTTGTATGATAACAGATGGTTGTTAGACTTATCATGGTGATCCTTTCATAACCTGTTCAATTGTCAAATCACTATGTTGTACACCTGAAAGTAACACCTGAAAGTAACATAATATTGTACATCAAATGTACTTCAATTTTAAAAGATGGTAAAGAAAGAAAACCATTATTTATCAAAGAGTCTTTATGATGATTAACTTCATCAATATGAATTTCACTATCCATACCATATCCACTTATCAGCATAAATTTAGGTGTATTATTCATATTAGCTGTATCACATTTAGCTGTTTATTCTATTCTCTAATCAAGATGGGTTTCAAATTCAAAATATGCCTTAATTGGTATACCCCAAGCAGTAGCACAATGTCACAGGAAATTATTACACTGGCAATTATTCTATTATTAGTACTAATAGTAAATGGATCATTTACACTATCAACCCTAATTATTACTCAAGAATATTTATGATTAATTTTTCCATCATGATCACTAGCCATAATATGACTTATTTCAACTCTAGCAGAAACCAACTGAGCCCCTCTTTTCCCAGCAGAGAGCTCCTTTTTTCTTAACAGAGGAAGAGTAAGAACTTGTCTCTGGTTAATGCCAAATATGCTGCAGGTTCATTTTCCTATTTTTTTCTAGCAGAATATGCCAACGTTATCATAATACTTTAACAGTAATTCTTTTTCTAGGGGCATTCCACAATCTGTATATACCAGGAAACAATAGAATTAACTTCATTTTCAAAACCCTTTTATTTTATTTATTTTTATTAATTCAAGCATCATAACTAGGATTCAGATATGACCAATTTATACATCTCTTATGAAAAAATTTCTTACTTTCGCACTAGCTTTATGCATGTGGCACGTATCACTTCCCATTATTATATCAAATATCCCATCATAGTATAAAAAATACATCTGATAAGAGTTTCTTTGATAGAGTGAATAATAGAGGCTTAAACTCTCTTATTTCCAGAATTTTAGGGACTAAACCTAATCCTAAGAATTTAAAAACCTCTGTGTTACCATGTGACATCATACTCTATAGTAAAATCAGCTAAACAAACTATTAGATCCATAGCCCCAAAATGCTGGTTTATATCCTTCCCATAGTAATAAATCCTCTTCTCTTTATCATTATTTCACTTACCATTATTATGGATACCATAATCATTATATTAAGCTCATGTTGATTAATAATCTGAAGTGGTGTCAAGACAAGTATACTTAATATACCAATCCTAATCAAAAATTATAATCCATGATTATAATTAACAACATTAAATCCATGAAGTACCCACTAAATATTTCCTAACACAAGCCACTACATCTATACTTTTCATCATAGCTAATTATTAAATTAGTATATTCTGGTCAGTTAAAAACTACTAAATTTTTAATCCAACAGCATCTTTTATTATTACAATAAACTTTATTGTAAAACTTTGACTTTCCTAATTCCACTTTTGAGTACCAAAAATTACACAAAGTATTCCATTAATATCAGGCTTAACCTGGTCGGCATGACAAAAAATTGCGCCCATATCAATTTTATATCAAATTCCATCATCAGTTAATCTAAATATGTTAATTATTACTATGGTATCAATTACAGTTAGGAGACTGAGAAAGACTCAACCAAACACAACTACAGAAAATTCTGGTCTATTTATCAATTAGCCATTTAGGCTGAATAGCTGCTATCATGATTTAGAACCCAAACATCGTAACTCTTAATCTATTCATTTATTTTACGTTGACATTTATTACATTCACATTATTTACTTACAGGTCATCCACCATAACACTTCCACACACATGAAATAGAATACCTTTAATCACTACCATCATAATTCTTCTGATTATATTACCCCTAGGAGGCCGTCCACCATTCATAGGTTTCTGACATAAATGAATAATTATGTAAAAGTAGCAGCATTATTATAAAATTAATACCTATTATAGCATTACTTAATCTATACTTATACATATGTATAACTTATTCTGTGTCACTAACATTACTTCTATCAGTAAATAACAAAAATAAAATAATAATTTGAAAATATAAATCAAATACTTTTTAACCTCCATCCATTATTGTATCAGCATTAATCTTTCCCCTAACACCAATATTATTAGCACTGGACTAGGAATATAGGTCAACATAGACCAAGCCCCTTCAAAACCCCAAGAAAGTATTACCAACTTTGTTTCAGAAATATGAATTGCAAGACTCTATCAGTTGAATGCAGAGCAAACTCTTTCATTAAGCTAAATCTTCACTAGACTGGTGGGCTTGCACCCTATGATTTATTTAACAGTGAAATACTGTAGTCAACTGGCTTCAGTCTTCTCTAGCCACTCAGGATAGAAGGGTGGGAGAAGCCTGGCAGAACTGACGCTGTTTCTTTGAATTTGCAATTCAATCCGTTATTCACTTAAGGGCTTAATAAAAAGAGGACTTTATCCCTAATACTTATTCTATTTATTGGTTCAGCAAATTTATTAGGTCTGTTACTCTACTCACTTACACCTACTACACAACTCTTGATAAATTTAGGTATGGCTGTTCCCCTATGAGCAGGAACAGTTATGCTTATATCCTTAAAACAAACAGAAACCCCATAAGACAAAAACATTCTAGTCCATTTTTTTTAAACCATTGTACAGGTAATTTTGCAATCAGGGCAAAGGTATTTTGAACAGTTAGTTGATTGGCAAATATATCACTCCAGCAAAAACGGAACGTGTGTATTTCCACTTGCAGATATGATTAATCTCCCTTTGGAGACAAAAGTGATTTCTTAACACATAAGTTAGGTTTTTATCTGGTCTTTCTTTTGCTTTCAACTATCTTGTTAACATATTCCAACATTGCCCATATGTCTATTTTTCTATCCTGGTCAGTACTCATTTCAAGAGGTCAAAAGACTCTTGTTCAAAGCCCAGAACTGATTACTGAACATCACGTATTTGCCTTCTATTTTTCTTTGAATTGTGACGCAGTCTCAGACTCAGGGACACACACCAAGATGACTCATTTGGAAAGTATACCCTTTGAGTAAACTGCCTAACTCTCAATTTTTCAGAAGGATAAATCTTTGAATTCAAAGTCATTTAACAAAACTACAATGAGGTATCACCTCACACTGATCAGAATGGCCATCATCAAAAATCCACAAACAATAATGCTGGAGAGGGTGTGGAGAAAAGGAACTTTCCTACACTGTTGGTGGGAATGTAGTTTGGTGCAGACATTGTGGAAAACAATATGGAGATTCCTTAAAAAACTAAACATAGACTTACCCTATCATTGAGCAATTCCATTCCTGGGCATATATCCAGAGAAACTAATTTGAAAAGATACATGCACCTGAATTTTCATAGAAGAACTACTTACAATAGCCAAAATTTGGAAGCAACCTAAATGTCCATTGACAGATGACTGGATAAAGAAGATGTAGTATGTATATACAATGGAATACTACTCAGCCATAAAAAGGAATAAAATAATGCCTTTTTCAGCAAAATGGATGGACCTGGGGATCATCATTCTAAGTGAAGTAAGACACAAACAGAAACAAAAATACCATATGATATCACTTATATGTGGAATCTAAAAGAAAGACACAAATGAACTTATTTACAAAACAGAAACAGAATCATAGACATAGAAAACAAACTTATGGTTACCAGGGGGAAGGGGAGAGTGCTAAACTCAGAGTTTTGGATTTGCGGATACTAAATACTATGTATAAAATATGTATAGTCCTTACTGTATAGCAGAGGGAACTGTATTCAATATCTTGTAGTAACCTATAATGAAAATGAAAAAGAATATGAAAAGGAATATATGTATGTGTATGTATGACTGAAACATTACGCTGTACACCAGAAACTGATACAATGTTGTAAACTGACTATATCTCAACTAAAAATAAATAAATGACTCAAATAAAATTTAAAAATTAAAAAAATTAAAAACAAAAGAAACAAACAAACAAAAAAAGATACATGCACCCCATTGTTCATAGCAGCACTATTTACAATAGCCAAGATATGGAAGCAACCTAAGTATCCATTGGTAGATGACTGGATAAAGAAGTTGTGGTATATGTATACAATGGAATACTATTTGGCCATAAAAAAGAATAAAATAATGCCATTTGCAGCAACATGAATGAAACTGGAGATCATCATTCTAAGTGAAGTAAGCCAGAAAGAGAAAGTAAAATTCCATATCATATCACTTATATGTGGAATCTTAAAAAAAAAAAAAGACACAAATGAACTTATTTACAAAACAGAGACAGACTCACAGACATAAACAAACTTATGGTTACCGGGGGAAGGGAGGTGGGGAGGGGTAAATTGGGAGTTTGGGATTTGCAGATACTAACTACTTCATACAAAATGACAAGGTGCTACTGTATAGTGCAGGAAATTATGTGCAATGCCTTGTAATAACCTATAATGGAAAGGAATATGTAAAGGAATATATATATATATATATAAATGAATCACTAAACTGTACACCAGAATTTAACACAGCATTGTAAATTGACTATACTTCAATTTTTTTAAGCCACTTAAGATCCAGTTATTGGCTTACAGACAATAAGGCCTGTAAAAATCGCTTCTTTAAAAAAAGTTAAGGCTTTGTTTGAGGTCAAGTACCTAATAAAATTTTGTATGTTTCATGGATATACTTTTTAATATGAAAATACTGTATTTAAGGTCCTAAGGGATATACATACATATATTTTCATAACATACATATTACATATGGTCAAATTTACTGAATTGTTATATTCAGTCCCTCTATACCCTTATCTATTTTATTTTTTTGTTTATTAGAAGAAAATAATTCTTTTGTTATTATTGAAATTTTCCACTAAATTTTGAATACATTTTTAAATCAAGTTCTCTTTGTATTGTTAGTAGTTTTTGCTTTATGTATTTATTTAATTTTTAAAATTGAAGTATAGTTGATTTACAATATTATATTGGTTTCGGGTATACAAAATAGTGATTCAGTATTTTTATAGATTATACTGTATTTAAAGTTATTATAAAATATTGGCTATGTTCCCTGTGCTATACAATATATACATGTATCTTATTTATTTTATACGTAGTAGTTTGTACCACTTAACCCTCTTCCCCTATTTTGCCCCTCTCCCTGTCTCTCTCCCCAGTGGTAACCATTAGTTTGTTCTCTATATCTGTGTTTCCGTTTTGTCATACCCACTCATTTGGAAATTCTCTCTCTTAAGAAATGTCTTAAAAACACAACTACATGTTCATACTTTGAAGCTTTTTAGTAAAATCATCTCACAGGAGACCCACAATACCCTGAACAACGGTTCACTAGGATAATGTGGTTTCTCTAAAGCAAGGGTAGGTGTGTGGCCAAATCTGGCCCCATTTGTTTTATACAACTTGCAAGCGAAGAATGGTTTTTACATTTTCAAGTTGTTGGGAAAAAACTTCGTCACACAGGAACATTTTATGAGATTCATATTTCGGTGTCTATGAATAGGTTTTGTTGGAACACACCCATGCCCATCAGTGTACATATTGTCAATGGCCGCTTTCATCCTACAATGCAGAGCTGAGTAGTTGCCACAGAGATTGCATGGACCAGAAGGGTAAAATATCTGCTCTATGGCCCTTTGCTGAAAAAGTTTGTCAACATCAGCTCTAGAGCGCACATGAGGAAAGGAGGCATCGAACCCTCCCAGTCACATACAAAACGAACATATCTTTACAAGCTTGTATAGGCATCTTGCTGTGCGGTTATGGGGACTGTACAAGACCAGGAATAGAGAAAAGAGAGTGCGCCAGGACAATCTGGGTGCTTAGCCCCAACATTCCTTTAGAAAATCAGCTGTCAGTCTTCTCACCGAAGCACTCACATTTAAACTGCTGGCCTGCAATCCTAAAGCTGCAGGATCCAGCGGAAGAACAGTGGAATACAGAGAATATGGTCAGAAATTAAGAGCAATTTTAGGACCCGCCAGCTTCACCTCCTTAGGGTGCTATATCCTCTGAGCTAAATAGCTCTTCCTAAAATTCTCTCTTGCTGTGCCCCACTCCAGAGAACACGGAGAAAACACATAAAATAGTTTGGAAAAAGAGGGGGCAATGAAGCAGAGTGGCCACTGCCCCAGCGATGGCCTGGGCATTTGGGAAGATGAAGATGAAAAAGGGCTTTGCAAAAAGCTGCATCAAGCTAGGCTAAAACTAGGCTGAGGTGCCCAGGATAGAGGCTGGGGCTAGTAAACGTGTCCACTGGAGATGAAATATACTCATGTAAAGGGCAGAATGGGGAAGAGTAGCCTTTTTCACCTCCTGGAAAGAGACAATAGCACAGGCCTAGGTGGAATTGGGTGTATCCTGCTCATCCTTGGATGAGTAAGATTATAGGAATGGAACTGCTTCCTAAGGAGGGTATCCACAATCACTATAGTTTGTGTAGCATTAAAAACTCAAAAGAGCTCTATGTAAAATGAGAGGAGAGAAAATCATGTGATACGAATTGCAACCCTAGAAAACTTAGTGAACCTGTGATTTTATTTTTAAAATTTACCTACAATGCACATTTACTATTTGGTAATTGCTAACTACGTGCCAGATTTATATATACATATATATATAAATGTATAAATATAAATATATATATACAGATATATACTCTAAGCCTTGTAGCAATTGAGCAAGAAAGATAGTAGTAGTGTAGTATCCTCATTTTATTAATGAAAAAAACAAGAATTTGAGAGGTTGAATGGCTTGCCCAAGTCCACACAACTATAAGCGACACAACTAAGATTTGAAGTGTCTCTGACTCTCCATGTCACCACACCTACTTTAGAGATGAGCATTACCATCTCCGAAAGACATAAAAGAGGCAATTCCTCAAGAATTAAATCTATGCCGGTTTATGCTAAGTATCACCTGCTCAATGAGGCGACTCACTGGGTAAAATAATTGAGGTGTCCAAATTTTAAGTGATAGAGGAGTATGGTTGGTAGGGAAACAATTCTTAGAGACTTCAATATGCTTCATGCCTGGCAATTAGGTCCAGTTTATTTAGTCTTCTCACCAACATAATTTTACCTGGTACTAATGGATCAATTTATGGAATTTGATCTTTTTCCAATTTATGGAATTTGGTCTTTTCCTTTTGATTCTGGCCTACACACTGACCAGAATCAAAGAAATGCAAGACTGAGCAGTCGAGGACTTTGACCACCAAGGCTGAAAGAGAGGACAGGAGGAAAGAGAAAAGAGAAGACTCCTCTTTACTGCTGGCACATCTCAACTAAGCAGCTAGTTTTCAACAGTATCAGGAGGCTCCAAAGAGATACCTACAAAAGAATGAAGAATGAGAATAATAAGGTAAACTTTAAAAAAAGAAATAAAAAAATGGAGCAGAAAACTGCAGTCATCCGTCTGGGACAACTGCCTGAGTCCCAGGCCCAGCGTCCAGGGGTGTAAGCAGTAGATCAGGTTCAACAGGACTAAAGGGAAAGCAGGGATTAGGGCACCCAGAGACTGGAGAGGAGCCCCACCCTTCATGGGGAGCTGATGGTGCCTCATTTGCTAGAGGACCAGGAAATGAGCTCCTCTTTAACAGCAAGCAGCTCCTCCCATTTTCCAATCACCCTACTTCCCCGAGAATGTTGGTTGAGAAGAAGCAGTTTTTCTTTCAGACTGCACAAACGACTTGGACAGGACTAAAACAAACAGAAGAAGGGAAGAAAAAGAAAAGGTAGATAAAGAAAAAAAGGATGATATTGTAATGGGCTGAGAGGGAAAAGAGTGGGATTGGTAAATGGAGGAGCATGCTATATTTATACCAAACACGGCCAAAATGAGAATGACATATAATTCAAGTAGGCCTTTTATTTTTCCTGAGAATTAAGTATTATGATTCTTGTCATCCAAATGTATTTCTCTGCATATCTATGTGATTTTGTCTAAAAAGAAAAAAAAAAACAGAGAAGTAATAATAGGGCCTAAAGATACTGCAGGAACAGGAAAAGATTAGGAAATGTAATTTTTTTGAAGAGAATGGAAGTCAAGGGTGGCAGTTATTGGGAAGAAGCTGTTTTTAGATAAAGAGACTTGACTTTTGTTTTTAATTGAGAAGGTGAAGAACATTATTAGGGGAGGAAAGTATATCATGACTACATGATATACTGAAATACAGACATACCATACCTTATTTCTCATCAAGTCTGATGTCCAAGCAGAAACAAGAAATAAATACATGTGTGTATGCATATATGTATATGTATATATCTGTGTGTGTGTGTGTGTGTGTGTGTCTACATACACTATGTATTTGTCTTTTCTTTCCTGTATACATATGACTGTAGATGTGGGTATATGCATATGTGTGTGTATACATACACTATATATTTTGTATTCATATATGCATAAGTGTTTGTGGGTGTAAGTGTATGTATATTTGTTTTAGTTGTAAATCTCCTCTTCCTCCCATTCACTCTCTCCAGTAGAGAGTAAATGACAAAAGACCAAAGGCAAAGAAGATAAATATTTCACTAGGTCATCAGCTGCTTAATTTTGGAGAGTTGGCTAAAAACAGTGTTTCTTTTAGGAGGAAGAAAACATTCTCTTTAGAAATTAAAGAGAAATGCAAAGTGTAGTTAGATGACTAAAAGGAGTTCTGATCTTTTTTTTTTTTTTTTAACGTTTCTTTCTTGGTGCAAAAACAAAGTTTCTTATTAAGCCGGAGAGTAATTTTTAAAAAAAGAAGAAGAAGAATGAGTTTTCTGTAATGCTGTTACTGGAAATGACCTCTTGGCCTTTGCACAGGTGACCATGGTGAAGAGAGTGGCAATCATCGGAGCTGGCGTCAGTGGCTTGGCCGCCATCAGATGCTGCCTGGAAGAGCAGCTGGAGCCCACCTGCTTCGAGAAGGGCAAAGATGTTGGGGGCCTGTGGAAATTCTCGGTGAGTGGAACGCCACTGCAGGAGACTAGGTAGGAAGTGAGGTGGGAAGTATGAGGGAACACATTGCTTGAGCACAGGCTTCTAAACCATCAGTCATGGCAGGTTTAATCGCTCTAAGAAGCACAGCATCAGAAGAAGGCTGGAAAGTATGTCCTTACTTACTGCAGAAGCAAGTGAGATGATGGGCTAGCCAGTCACTGGGTACAGAGTTCAACTCAGATAAATCAATGATAAGTTAGCCACTGGGGATAAAATCCACAGTCAAATATTGATTAGGTTTATGCAATAGAATTGCATGAGCTGTTCATTTCCATTCTTTTATTGAGGTTGTGTAGCATCCTCTTGGTGATTCAGACCACAGATTTTAAGGTTTTGGGGGCTGACTTTGATCTTGCCAAAAACACATGATTTGTGGAACAGCTACAGGAGGAACTAAGAATACAACACACTGATTCGAAGTTCTTCAATGACTTTTTATTTCTGTGCATTTATCATAAAGACTCTATTAGCAGACATGGGTATGCACCCATTAAAACATTTCCCGTATTGCCTGACATGCACATCATTGGGTGTAGGGGGCTTTCCTGTGTCCCCGGCTCCCTTAGTGTCTCCAGCCTTAGGAGTACTGTCTGGCTAAGCCTACCCCTGTCTTTCTATAAACCATTACTATATATGCAAATATAGGAAGAGAACCCTTTTTAAGCCACTATTTCCTTCTCAAATGCAAAATTAATATTATACTTTAATAAAAAGGTTATATTTGAGACAGTGTCTGTAATAGCTCTTTAAGTGTTACAAAGATATGAGAATTATTCTTATTGATACAGACTTTTCTAGACTGTAAATAGCTCCTGAAACTACCCAGCACCTTGTATAACATTGTCAAGCCTAGTGTATGTCACTGGAATGCACCGACAGAGCTTCAAATTAGCACAGTGATGACTCTCAGGGCTATTTTACTGAGCACTTTCTATATGCCAAACACCTTTCCCATTGAAGCCAATCTTTATAGTAATCCTATAAGCTAGCTATGAGTTTTTCCCTTTTACAAATGAATCTGAAACTTTAAAAGAAAGGGAGGAAATGGCAAAAGGCTGGGAAATGGTAAAGACAAGATCCCAGTTCAAGCTGACTCATCTCTCCAGCGTTTGTAAACTTCCGGGCAGCATTTCAACAAGTGACCTGTGGAGCTGGGTGGTCTTCTGCACAGTGATCTTGACCAAATCCTCATATTCAAACGTACTTCACAAAGTATTGCTGAAGAAAGACACTGTTGATAGAGCTTTTGAGAGCAACTGCCTCTCTTGTTCTCAAGGAAGACCTTAAAAATTTTGAACCTAGCATCATAGACTGATAAACTACTCAGCTGCAAACATGTACTGCTCTTGAAGAAAAAGGAAAAACAGCCCAGAGGGTGAAACCTCCGGCCTTGAGACAGAGAGGGTCATCCCCAGGCCCTGAAACCTAATGAAGGTCACCCTGCTGGATTTCAAAATTGCTTGGGACTGCTAACTCCTTTTTTCCTTCCATTTTCTCCCTTTTGGAATGGGAACATTTCTAACGGGTACCCTATGCCTGTTCCATCATTGTATTCTGCGATAAGACAACTTGTTTTTTAGCTTCACAGGTCCACAGATGGAGAGGAATTTTGCCCCGGGGTGAATCATGCCCCAAGTCTCATTCATACCTGATTCACATCATTTAGATGATGAGATTTAAGACTTTTGAGCTGATGACATATAAATGAGATTTGGGACTTGATTTAATGATGCAGTGAATTGAGACTTCGGGGATGTTGGGATAAAGTGAAATGTATTTTGTGTTGGGATAAATGTGAATCTCTAGGGTCCTGACAGTAGACTGTGCTGGGCTACTTAAACAGTGGTCCCCTTAAAGTTATCAGGTCCTAATCCCTAGAACCTGTATATGTTCCTAATAAGAAAAAAGTATATTTGCAGACATAATTAAGAATCTTGAGATGATGAGATTTATCTTGTATCCTCTGGGTGGGCCCAAAATGCCATAACATATCCACTCATAAGAGAGAGGCAGAGGAAGATTTGACACACAGAGACAGAAGAGAAGAGGAGATGTGACCTCATCAGAAAGAGAGATTTGAAGATGCTGTGCTGTGATCTTGAAGATGGAGACAAGGGAATAGAGATGATAATCAACACAAGGAGAGACTAAATATTAAAGATCAAATTGATGGATAGACTAGGAAAAAGTCAGGGGAGGTGAACAATGGTTTGTATACCCAGAATACAAACCATTAGCCATGGAACACGGGTGGCCTCTAGAAGCTCAAAAAGCCAAGGAAAGCCAGCATCCACCAGAAGCTAGCAGAGGCTGTAAATGGATTCTCCCCTAGAGGGAGCAGAATGAACTCTGGAATGAACACGGCCCTGCTGACCCCTTGATTTAGGCCCAGTGATACTGATTTCCAACTCCTGGCCTCTGGAATCATGAGGGAATAAATTCATGTTGCTTCAAGCCGTCAAGTCTGTGGTTATTACTGAGGCCACAGGAAAGTAATACGGTTGATTATCCATGGTTTCCTACCTATTTTACCTCTGTGAGAGGATTTACAGATTGCCAGTGGTGGTGTGACTTGCAGTGTTTCCCAGGCTCCACCAGGAGTCTGCAGAGGTATGCCTAGAATTCACATTATGTGTTTATATTAAAAAATCACGTTAATTTTGTATCTTCGTTACCTTTAGTTTCTCAAGTTACAGTCACTCCACATTTTTTTTTTCTTTCAGAGAGATCCAAACATTAGCTGAGTGTGAAAAAAGCGAAGTGCAGATCATTCAAACTTTTGTAGCTGTAGCCCCCTCCCTCTAGTTCTTTCTTCTAACCCAGATCTAAAAGCAGAATGATGCGTTTCCTTCACCTGCTCTGATCACGGAGAAAATAAAGTACTCTGTGACTGGGCAGCAGGTCTGGGGGAAATGCCTTTCTTTCCCAGAGCTCCCCAAACAGTGTATCAGTAAATTGTCTGGATTCTGTCCTGAAGTGTTACATTAAATAAAGTCTCTCTTTTTTCTGGGCATTACAAACCATTGTTCACTTCCCTTGATTTTTTCCTAGTCTAGGTATAAATTTGATCTTTAATATCTAGTCCCCTCCTTGTGTTGATTATCATCTCTATCAAGCTCCCTAAATTTACCCAAAGCTGCGAATTCCTCCACCCCCCACCCACTCACCCAGCCATCCCACATGCCCACTAGCAGAGTCAACAAGCCTTGGGAGCAACAGAAAACTCATGCCCTATTTCAAGATCACACTGCTTTCTGATGCAAATGTGGCAACTAATCTACCACTTAATTACTTGTCAATAATCAGGCCCTGGCCACTCAGGTCTTTGATGTGATTGTAATTTTTAGTATTATTCTAAAAATGTATATTCTGGGGGCCTGAAAACTTTGAGGTATAAGAGCCCTAATTCTAAATTTCTAGTGCTCAGCGCTTTTCATTATGAACTAGGAACTCTACAAGGAGATCTACAGTTTGATCTTTTATCAGAGGGAAAATCATTTCAGGTAGAAACCATGTTAAATTTTTTAAGGAAAGAAATGTTTTCCTTTGAAGCCCCTTTTGGGGTTTTACTTGCTCTTTAAAATTGAAAATGCAATCTTTAAAACTATATTAAGGTTTACTTCATTATTTTTTATTTTTTTAAGGATCATGCTTAGTTTTGGTCAAACAGTAGCTCAGCAACCATTGCACCTTGCACTTTGGTCTGTCACTAGTTGAGGTACAACAAATCCAGTACTTTAAAAAGATGAAATACGCCTCATTTTCACATGCCCATGGAACACTTCTAAAACTGATTTTTAACCAAAAAACCTCAATTTTTAAAAATAAATATGTAAATAAAATTAAATTCTTTGTTAACAATACAATAAAACAGAAATTTATAACAAAATGAAGATGGAAAATACTGCCTCCAGGAAATTTTCAAGTTCTCTCTTCAAGATCTATTAATTTATGTTTTTCTACAAGTTTGAGCCCAGTCCAATAAAACAAGTGATTGATAATAAAAATGAGGAAAAATGGAAAGGAGGGAAAAATTATCACTTGCTGACTATCTGATTTTATATCATGAAAATCTAAGGACATCAATTGGAAAATTGTTAACAGAGACTAAAATAATACAGTGAGATGGATGACCACAAAATAACCAGACAAAAATCAATAGTTTTTGTATGTGTTAGAGTTAGCAAACTGGCTTTTTTATAGTACAACTGGCCTGTTTTATCTGATCTCCACATTTTAAAAATTTTTGATCTAATACTTTAAAATCAGGATATTTCCCATAAAAATCTAGCAATCTGTCTTCTTTTGAAAAAATCAGAAGAACAGGCAATACTGGATCTCCCCTTACTCAAAGTATACCCCGACCCTTTTAGACTGAATTTGAATTCTGTTACACCATTTTCATTTTTGGCCCATTTCTCATAACTTCCTCTGCACTTACAGAATTCATTTTGACTGGCGCTATGTACAAACAATAATCCCTTAGAATATTTGGAACAAAAGACCCGCCTATTTACAAAAGTTTCTATCTCCTCTTGTTCATATAATTTTCTCATTCTTTTTGTTTAAATTAACCTTCATGTTTATATTACTATAACCATGTAAATGCTGTTCATTGTAAACCACTTAGTGGACTCTGATTACATCTCCTTTCTTGAACAACTTTTTGTTTTCACTGGAGTTAACAGTTGCCTTGTGTCTTTGTTGGTTTAACTTTACAAATACTGTCTCTAATTCATCCCCTAATCTGTCCCACAGAATTTTGATTCTCCTCTCAATATATTTAAACACATCAGGTGTTCACAAGCTTAATTCTTCTCATAAGCATCTCTCAAAGGATGTTCTTCTGGACTGTCTTCCTTCTCTTCTCTGGGCCAGTCACATTGATATTACATTGGGTAACTCTGTCTTCTGGAAAATTTATCTTCCAACTATTTTGTTTATTCTCACAATTTAGTAGAGTGCATCCTCCAGCAGAAATTATACATGTAAAGTAAAAGACTATAGACCTTGAACATCTTATAGTATCATTATTTGATCCAGATCCCCATTTGATTATCTAGGCTTAGTTTTCAGCTTTCTTTGGTCTGTTAAGTCAACTGTCACTCATCCACCTATGTTCTATCTTCCAAAGTATTGTTGCTATTTCTTGTTTGCTTTTACCTTTTTCTCTTTTTTTCATTCTGGGTTCACACCTCTGATACCTTCACAGTAATTTTTGTAGAAGAAGAGTAAATGGATCTACATAACCTGTATGTTTAATCAGAGGTCTGGATTACTTTAGTAATCAAAAATAAACAAATAAAGCTACTTTCACAAATAATCAAGGTTTGGTTCTTGACCACTTGCCCCTCCAAAAAATTATATTTGAAAATGTAATTATTGATTCTAGAATAGTTATTCTTTTATGAACTTCTTCTAGATGAAATTCAAAGAATCAGTCTATAAACACAGGCTCTGAGATACACTGTAACACCAAGGAGGAACAGTGAGATGTCTATAATGTATTTTTTTTTCTAAGATAAAAGCAAGTTACAAATGATGTGTTTAATTGATACTACAACTCCTTTCTCAGTAATCATGACCTTTTGGGAGCCTAAGAAAAATTAAAGACCAATCAGCTCAGCATTACTAGGGAGATTTATTACCCTGGAGCAGCCAAAGTTGCAAAAGCACCTCAAACTTGCTTCAAAGATTTGCATCAATTTTATTATATGAAATTTCTCCCTTGTCATTACATTACACAATTTCCCCCAACTTTGGCTTGCTCCAGAACCTTACCTTTGGCCTTGTATTAGTTTTCTATTGCTGCATAGCAAATTGCCACAAACTTAGCTGCTCAAAACAACACTTAGTTATTATTACTCTCAGTTACACAGGTCAGAAGTACAGTGTAGTCCAGCTAAGTTCTTTGCTTAGGGTTTCACAAGGCCAAAAATAAAGTGTTGGCTGGACAGGGCTTTTATCTGGAGGCACTAGGGAAGACTCTGCACCCAAGTTCATGCAAGGTGGTAGCTGAATTCAGTTCCTTGCTGTTGTAAGATTAAGGTCTTCACTTCCTGCTGGCTGTAAACTAAAATTCTTCTCAGTACCTAAAGGTTGCCAGTATTCCTGGGTAAATGGCTCCCTCCATCTTCAAAGCCAGGAACTACAAGCTGAGTCCTCACGCTTTGAACCTCTGCCTTCTGCTACCAGCCAGAAAAAAAACTTCCCACTTGTAAAGGGATCGTACGATTAGACGAAGCCCACGTAACAACATAGTCATGGGACGAGGTATTTACAGGTTTCACCCATACTCAGAGGGGAAAAGGACTATACAAGGATGAGGTGAAAATTCTGCCTATCAAATGCCTCGTGTCTTAAGTTGAGGGAATATCATGAAAATTGTTGAGTGAAGCAGGCCAGCCAACCCTAAAATTCTCACTCTGTCCGAGGAGAGCCTCTCCTATTTTCTCCTATGAGTTCTTGATATTTTGCAATGTTTTATCCATCAGTGATACTGGACTGCTAAGGGCTCAGGTCACTCTTTTATGTCTAGCATAAATAGGACAACAAACAACCAGAATTACACAGAGAGCACTTAGGCATTCTGAGACACAAGGAGTAATCCCCTGTTGGCACAGCTTAATCTCCAGATCTCTTATGGATCAGTGCTCATTCTTTCTGATCCCCTCCCTGCCCCCTAGCTCTTTCCAAAGTTGTATCTGGGCTTGTGGAGAAAAAGAGCCTTTGGGACCTTATGGTGAAGGAAAGCCAAAGTTTCCAAAATTCAAACACAGGCCCAGTCACTGTCCCCTGGCCCCTGTGGTTCCTGTTCTATTTGGTTACCATTTGTGCTCATCCTTAAGGGATCTTAAACTAAGGACAGCAGTTGATGAACCTGGAGAATGTCCTCTCTTAACGTAATCAGGAACCAGTGAACCTCCTTGCTGAATAGACCCCACCTGCCAGGTCCAGTTTGCCCACTGAGTCCCTGACTCAAGTGGTCTACTCCACGCCATAGCTCTCTTAAAATGCCACTTAGCCCCGGCTGTGGCAACCCTCTGGTAAACTATCAAGATTGTCAGGTTAATAATTTCTTCATCCCCATTCGGAGTAAGCGGGAAATCTTACGTTTTGTTCAAATTGAATGGGTTCAAAAGAGCTAAACTAAGGTCCTACCTCTTTCTAATCATGCCATTTCTTCCCAATAACTGCTACTTGACTCTCCTCTGTGGACCTCCCCTCTACCCAGGTTGGTTCAGGGGGAGACTTTGAAATGATATCTTACCAGAATTTCAAATGTGAAAACAAAAGTCCTTCTTCCCTCAGTGTTTCCCTTAATCTATCTAATAGGCTATGTTAATCTCAAAAATTCAGCCCAAAGAATAGTGCTTAGGACTTAGGTGATTCACCGCCGTCCCCTTGCGTGCCTCTATTCCCCTTTCTCCTTACCCAATTCCTTTAAACCAGTGTTTTTAAACTGGTGACTATGACCCATTAGTGTGCTATGATATAAATTAATGAATCATTCTGAATGCTTAAATGGAATAGATACAAAGTATGTATGCAACTCAAGCTATTGAAAATGATTTGTTTCATAAAACTTTTGTTTCCTCTGTGTGTGTGTGCGCACATGCGCACAGGCACATGTATGTACTAGGTTGCAATGTAAAATGTATTACTAACTACGGAGTATGGTCAAAAACATTTGAAAAACACTATTCTAAATATAGCCAATGTTCCCTCTGCCCCTATAGATACATAAGAATGTATTATCTAATCCACCAGAACTACCTCATGATATACTAAAGAAAAATTTTTCCATTATGGTAAATACACCACAATAAAGATTTACTCTTTAACCATTTTAAAGCGTTCAATTCCATGGCATTAAGTTTATTCACATTACTGTACAATCATACCACTATCCATTTCCAGAACGTTTTTAATCTTCCCAAAGTAAAACACAGCAGAAATTAAACAATAACTCTCAATTCTTCCCTCTCCCTGGCCCCAGGCAACCACCATTCTTTCAGTCTCTATGAACACGATGACTCTAGTATCTCAGATAAGTGGAATCACACAGTGTTTGTCTTTTTGTGATTGGACTATTTCATTTAGCAGATGTCCTCAAAGTTAATGCATACTTCACTGTGTATCAGAATTTCCTTTTTTTTAAGGCTGAATGATACTCCATTGTATGTCTATGCCACATTTCGTTTGTCCATGCTCATGAGTTAACACATTGAAATCATGCACAGGTAAACTTTGGAAAATATCTATTATTGTATTTAACGGCTCAAAGGAATAAAATTATTCCAGTTACATATTCTTAAAAGAACATGATGAAATTCAGAATTTGTTTCCCTTAGAAAAGATGTTAAGAAAGATATATTCTTCTATATTCCAAGTTCCTTTGACTAGCATCAAATTGTTTAAGTGATGTTAATTTATGCCTCATCTTACTGAATTTATTTGTGGGTAAAGGCTGACTCAAAACGAGTGATGATTATTTGGAACTGGCTCTGACCGTGGTAAGTACACTCGTTTACAAACTCTCTTCCATTTAAAAATGATACTTTTACAGGACCATCCAGAGGAAGGCAGGGCCAGCATTTACCGGTCAGTCTTTACCAACTCTTCCAAAGAGATGACGTGTTTTCCAGACTTCCCATGTCCTGATGACTACCCCAACTTTATGCACAACAGCAAACTCCAGGAATATATCACTATGTTTGCCAAAGAAAAGAACCTCCTGAGATACATACAATTTAAGGTAAGATATTATCAAAAATTAGTTTGGGGCATAACTGTGAGGAATTCTATATTTATTACTAGATTCTCATTTATTCCTTTCAGTATCTCTTTCATATTTGCCAACATTTTTAACAATGTGGCCTCTCTGACTCTAGGTTTAGAGAATATACAGTCTTCTTAAGAATATGTAGGAAATTTACAAAACTTAACCACGTACAGTTCTTAGGCCAAAATGCCATAAACTTAGAAGTCAATAGCAAAGAGATAAATGTAAAATATCCATGAATTTATAAATTAAAAACTATTTTTTCCTAAACAACTTATGGGTCAAAAAGAAATTTCACTGTAAATTTAAAAATATTTAGAATGAAATGATATTTAAATTCTATATATAAATATTTGTGGGAAGCAATAAAATGAAAAGACAGCCTACGGACTGGGAGAAAATACTTGTAAACAATACAACTGACAAGGGCTTAATTTCCAAAATATACAAACCGTTTATAGAGCCCAATATCAAAAACACAAACAACCCAATCACAAAATGGGCAGAAGACCTAAACAGACATTTCTTGAAAGCAGATAGCCAGATGGCCAACAGGCACTTGAAAAGATGTTCAACATCACAAATCATTAGAGAAATGCAAGTCAAAATTACAGTGAAGTATCACCCCACACCAGTCAGAATGCCCATCATCAAAATGTCTACAAATAAGAAATGCTGGAGAGGGTGTAGAGAAAAGGGATCCTCCTACACTGTTGGTGGGATGTAAATTGATGTAGCTATTATGGAAGACTGTATGGAGATTCCTTAGAAAACTGAAAATAGACTTACCGTATGATCCAGCAATCTCAATCCTGAGCATTTATCTGGAAAAGACAAAAACTCTTAATTTGAAAACATACATACACCCAAATGTTCATAGAAGCCCTATTTACAACAGCCAAGACTTGGAAGCAACCTGTGTTCATCAGCAGATGATTGGATAAAGAAGTTGTGATTATATATGCACAATGGAATATTACTAAGCCATAAAAAAGAATGAAACATTGCCATTTGTAGCAACATAGATAGACCTAGAGATTATCATGCCAAATGAAGTCAGACAAAGACAAATATATGATATCCCTTATAAATGGAATATAAAAAATGATATGAATAAACTTATTTACAAAACAGAAACAGACACAGAAGACAAACGTATGGTTGCCAAAGAGGAAAGGGGGGAGGGACAAATTAAGACTTGGGGATTAACAGATAAACACTACTACATATAAAATAGATAAACAACAAGAACCTACTATATAGCACAGGGAACTACATTCAATATCTTGTAATAACCTATAATGGAAAAGAATCTGAAAAAGAATATGTGTGTATATATATATATACATATACATATACACGTATAACTGACCAACTTGCTGTACGTCTGAAACTAATACAACCTTGTAAGTCAACTATATTTCAATAAAAAAAATAAAATTAATATTTGTGGGAAGCAGTTAGAGCAAAACTCTCATGAAAATTGTAAGCTTAAATGTTTTATATTAGGAAATAAGAAAGGTTTCTCAGGTAATCCTTATGCACACTAAATTTGGGAAGAACTTATACTCTGAATATAGACAATATCTTTCATTTTAAGACAAAAAAAATTTAAAATGCCTTAGGAAATACATTAGGAGATAGTTGTTACTATAAAAATGATTATTGTGGTAACCGCCTCTTGTAAACTATGATTCAGCTCACTGTCACATCGCTAAAAGGAGTCACTCTTGTACTGCAGAAAATACTGGTTATGCACAAGAAACCATGTGGGGATGAAAACATATATACCATTTCATGTTTTGATTTATTCTGAAGGACTTTTGAATTTGTAATACATACCTTAATAATGAATTAAGTATTTTTCCTAAGCCACTAATTGAGGGCTTTTTTCATACTATTTGGGTAAGTTGGTGCTAAATCTACCTGTTAGCATAGAAAAAAGAAGGCTATCTTTCTGTGTTTCTCTTAGACTATTGTATCCAGTGTAAACAAACGTCCTGATTTCTCAACCACCGGCCAATGGGATGTTACCACTGAAAAGGATGGTAAAACAGAATCAGCTATCTTTGATGCTGTACTGATTTGTTCTGGACACCATGTGTACCCCAACCTACCAAAAGAGTCCTTTCCAGGTAAGGCCAAAATTTAGGCTGCCATCTACACATGTGGTATGAATGAATAACCTTGATAATGTCTTTTTTATATCTATAAAAGTGCAGTACATAGAAGTACACATTAAATTAAAATATGCTTCTATTGTATCTAATATGCTTAGAGTGTTAAAATTCCTTGTTACTGTGACTATATTCACCCATAAGATCTGTTGCGGCAGTTTTTAAAATAGAAATCAAAATGATTCACGTGTTTCCCACTTTTCACTCAGGAATAAACCTTTTTAAAGGCAAATGTTTCCATAGCCGAGACTATAAAGAACCAGGAATATTCAAGGGGAAGCGAGTCCTGGTGATTGGCCTGGGGAATTCGGGCTGTGATATTGCCACAGAACTCAGCCACATAGCTGGAAAGGTATGCCTCCCAGAGAACTATCTTTAAAAGGATAGAAACACTTACCATCTGAAAGGGGTGATATGAAACAGGGGGAGGAGCAGGGTACTTGATGCAAAGTCAAAGTAGTATTTCATATAGCTCAACTTCCCTTGGTAACAGGTGAGATTTTTAAAGAGCTTGATCTGGCAAAGGCAGAACATCAGCAAGGAGTAATGTTCTCATTCAACAGTCTTTTTCTTTGGGACATTTGGAGTCTAACATGTGTCCAATCAATTCCTCCAAAATTAGCGTGGATATAGGGTTACTGTGGATATAGGGTTAAGGTTATGTCTCTGACACTCTTGGGTAAATCCTTCAGTCTCTCTGAATATCAGTTTTCTCATTGGTAAAGTAAATAAAATAGAACCTACTTTTTGTTCTTGGTAAGGAGTTAAAGCATTTGAACATTGACTTCAGCAATATAGAGTCCTACATTCATTCATTCATGCATGCATACAGTCATCCCATGGTTATTTGTTAAGAGCCTACTAAGTGCCAGGCGCCACCTTGAGTGCTGGAGAAAGAGTGAACAAAACAGGCATAATGCCTGTTCTGGAACTCAGAGTCCAGTGTAGAAAACAGATGTTAGATGAGCAAATGCACAAGTGTCTAATTTTTCACTGTGAGAGGTGCTAATAAAGGGAAAAAGAGCACGCTGTGGGAAGGGATAACAGCGGCGACCTATGAAGACTGGGAAGTGGGAAGGCCCTTTTGAGCTGATGACATTTAAGCTGAGGGCTAAAGTTGAAAAAGAGGTTCAGTGGCAGACGAGGACCCCAGGAAGATGGTCTTGAAACAGAAAGAAGCTTAGAGTGAAGACACTGAGAGAAAGCCCCTTAGCTGCAACTCAGTAGGTCTGGAAAAGAATAATGTGAGGAGAGGTTGGAAAAAAGATGGAGAAGAGGTGATACCACACCCTTCAGAGCATGTTAAGGAATCTGAACAAATGTCACCTACTAGCTTTGGAAGATCCTTGAGAGATTGACTGCTCAGAAGCCCAAAGACAGAAATCCTATCCCCAGATGTCTTGCCCACCAGTTTCACACTGGGCATCCCCAATATAGGTCCATTTTACATCATGATATTATAATCAATGAGATCATGATAGGACAAGTGGCATAAAAATATATTTCTATTTATTAGTTCAAAGCACTATACTAGACAACATGGAGTTAACTAAATGGCCCCTCTTCTCCAGGAATTTTAAACCTGTTTGGGAAAGCAATACATCAATATGACATAAATTGAACATAACCTCAAGAGCTAAGTAGAAAGCATAACAACAGTATAAGAGCTGCCACTGGAATAAAGGATAAATGAGTGATTCAGGATCTAAAGGCTATGATTACAGGACCGAAGGCCCCAAAGTGGAGGGAGGCCTGAACAGTCTAGAAGGATGTATGTACATCGTATGGTTGGGGAGGTGGCCAAAGGTGTTCTTGGAAGGGAAAATAATATGAGAAAAGGTGCATGTGAGACAGGAGTGAGCACTGAGTACTTGACTGCTGTGGCTTCATCTTGCTAAAGTGGAGATTCTTAGTAACAACCTGTATAAGGCATTATGGTGCTCAAGAACCTGTAAAGCAATATGTGCTCTGGTTGGGGGAGGAGATAGTCTGAATGGTATTATATGTACTTTACAGAAAAGGTAACTGAGGACAAGAAATTTCAGTTGTCTTCTTGAAAGTCATCAGAGGAAGGCAATGTTGAGCCACAGAAGTGTTTGAGGATCAAATGCCAGATATGATTCCAAGGAACGGAGCAGTCACAGGAATTGAGACAGGAAAGATCGGAGTCAGGTTATGTCATATGCTTTATTTAAGGAATCGAATGACAGGCTAACAAATTTGGATTTCTCCATAAATAATGATAAATTATTTCCCCCTCTTGAGCTAAGGAAAGATATGATGAAACTATAGATTTCAGGGTTTCATTCATTAGCTGTACAAATGATAAATTAGAGAGAAGAAAGACCAATTTCAGAGGCTCTCAATTCAGTGATGCCTCAGTCTCTTCTTACTTGCTTAGCTTCCCTTATAAGAAATACCTTGAAATAGCATTATACATAAAAATTCTGGAAAAAAAAAAGTCATGAAAAACTACACTGTTAGGGATTAACAGGACAGCAGAGGGGGAAAAAAAGTACATATTCCACGTGAGGCGATATTAGTCATACGGCGTGGGTCACCACATTGAATAAATCCTCTCGCAGATTTGATGTGGTGGGCATCTATTTCCATTTTATGAATAAGGAAACTGCGTATTAGGGAAGTTAAATGAATTTGTCCCAAATCGTATTATTAATAAGTAGCAGAGTTTTTCTTATTCCAGATCGCTTGCCTTCTTTGGGGTGGTGGGAGGCATTCTAGGTCAGAACGCCTCTTTGGAGATCACAATTGCTTGTTCGTAGACAACGATTATCAGATGGCCACTGGCAGAAATATGACTAGAATTTAGGTATTGGTCACCTATGTTATAGGAGATTTGATTAAAACATGAAAATTTGCCTGGAACAACCTGACAGGGTGTTGATCCTAAGATGTAGATCGTTGGGGTGTGTCCTCCCCTCTGAGGGAAGGGAAGGATGTTTCCCTTCACTTACTCTGAAGCTAGGATAGTCCTTTCAAATTGTCCCAAGTAGAAATGAGAGGCTGGGCCTTTATATCCCTGCATCTATCCACCACTGAATGCAGGGAATCAGAACGTGTATAAGATGTTGGGTGAGGCCCCCTCTTCAAACAATGCAACTCCCAAAGACGGCTGACAGCTGAGGGCTGCCCTCTGGCCACACCCCCAGCAGCCAGTATAACAACTCCATTCTTAAAGGCAGAATTGGAGGGCATGTCACAACATCCACTGTGAACGGTCACCACTCTAATGGTTGAATCGGTGTTTCTTAAGGTCATCATCAGCTCCAGAAGTGGCTCCTGGGTGATAAGCCGGGTCTCGGATGATGGCTATCCATGGGACATGATGTCAATCTCTCGATTTGAAACCCTCCTCAAGAACGCCTTACCAACAGCCATCTCTGACTGGTGGTACACGAAGCAAATGAACGCAAGATTCAAGCACGAGAACTATGGCTTGATGCCTTTACATGGGTAAAGCACAATTAAATATAATATGCCTGCTAACTTTTACTTCAGTGTCAACAACCCTAATGTGTGTTGTATCCCCCACATAAGTCAAAGTGAAGTAATCACATCTCACATTTCAGAGGATAAAGAATTGCAAAAATGGGGACTGTTTGCCTATTTCGTAATCCTCCTTACCAGATTTGCACAGCTGGAAAGTTATGTAATACCCTGGGAGTCCCAGAGTGATAATAATAAAATCAGTTAGTGTGTTTTAGGCACTTAATGTCAGAGGCTTGCTAAGCCCTAACATGCATTATCTCATTTTACACTCATGACGACTATGGGGATGACTCTATTGTAATCTTCATTTTAGAGATGAGAAAACTGAGGCTCGATGTGGTTAACAACTTTACCAAAGTCACACAGAGAAGTTAGAAGCAGTATTCAAAACAAGTTCAGGTCTGCTGACTCCAGCACCCCTCACTCTTAACCACTTTGCTCTGCTGCCTCTTTCTTTAGTGGCAATGTTAAGTGAAGCAAAGCATGACTTGCCCTGTGCTACCCTCTCATCACCTGCCCCTTAATGCAGCCCTCCCACTGAACCATGGCCACAATACTGGCATCTTCAGTCTCCTCACTGTCTCCTATAATATCCCCAAGCCAGTCACATGATGGGAAATTACTTACGACATGGGGTAAAAAACCCAAGTTATATCAAAGTTAACTCATTCACTCAACAAATATTTATTAAGCGTGTATTATGTGCCCGGTCCTGTGTTAAACCCTGTGGATACAGCAGTGAACAGAGAACATAAAATCCCTGTCTTTGTGGAGCTTAGACTCTAGTATTGGGAAACAGACAGTAAACAATAGCAGAAAACCATGTGGTGATATGTACCAAGGAGAAAAAAACAAAGCAGGCAAGGATAGCAGGAAGTGCCATCAGGAAAATTTTAAATAGAGTCCTTGAGGAAGGTCTCACTGGGAAGACTTTTCAGCAAATTGCCAAAGGAGGTGAGAAAATGAGCCATGAGGACATCTGGGGAAGAAGTATCCCAGACAGCAGGACCAGCAAGGACAGCGCCTCTTCAGGGGTGTGACCAGTATGTTCAGCAAAGTACAGTGGGCGTCCCTTCCTGGAGAGAAGGGTTGGGGAGAATAGAAGGAAATGAAACCAGAGACATTAAAAGAGCCAGCTGATGTTGGGTCTTCTGGCTTTTACCCTGAATACAGTGGGAAGCCATAGCAGGCATCTGTACAAATTAGGGACAAGAACTAAGTTAGACTGAAGAGGTCACTTTGGCTGCTGTGGTCATCATTTGGTATAGGGGGTAGGTCAAGGACGGAAGTGGAAAGACTAGCTAAGAGGATACTGTCAAAAACCCAGATGAGAGGAGACGATGGCTTGAACTAGGGTCGTCAGCAGCAAGTGCTCAAGTGTGGTCAGATTTTGGATATAGTTTGAAGGTAAACTCAAACAGAATTTCTCGTTAGATTGAATAAAAGATGTGCGAGCAATGAGGGGATCAAGAATGTCTTCGAGACTTTCGATCTGAGCAAGAGGACAAGGGTGAAGGTGACATCTACTGAGATATGGAAGACCATGAGAGAAGCGGAAGTTTAAACACATCAAAGTTGATATGCCTATGAGACATTTGCATAGAAGAATGCTGAGGAGTCGTGGGATACACAAGACAGAAGAGATTCAGACCCTAAGGTCCAAATGTGGACTGGTCAGAATATAGACAGTACTTAGAGGCAGTGCCACAGTACATGGCAGCTTGAAGATCCTGCTGGCCTTGACAAAAGAAGTTTCAATGTGATAGTGGGTCTAAGAGAAATGGCAGGTAATTCGAGCAGTTGAATCGAGCATTTTTCCAAACAGAATTCCAACTGATCTCATCATCCAGCTCAGTTTCCTCCCCAGTGGAGTCTCCCATGGCTCTGTCTCTCACAGCTCCCACCATCCTACAAGAACAAAGTCTTTTCCTTCAACATTGTTCACATTCACCCCTAAGTTCAGATTGATCTGCACTCACTAGAGATATTGCTGAATAAAAAAATAATCAAAAGCTCTCTCTAGTGACCAAAGATTCAAACTAGCCTCTTCCCTCTCCTGATCTTATTTAAATTCCTGGACGCTCCTTCCCTCACCTGACTTACGCCTTTGTCTACGTGGGGCTCACACTTCCCCCTCTAGGAGAGAACCCAACTGCAGGCTTCCCATCTTTGGCTCCCTTTTTCCTATTTGACATTCTTTACATCACAATGGCCACTTTGGAGTATACTGTATTAAGAACAATGGCTAACATTTTGAGCACTCTCTGTGTGCTACAAACTATGCCAAAGTCTTTATATCACTTAGGTCTCCCAATGACCTGAGCTAGGTATAACTGTTATTGCCACTCCAGATGAGAAAGATGGGGCAAGAAAAGTTAAGAAACTTTAATTGGATCAAGGTTCACAGTTGATAAGTAGCAAAGAAAAAAATTCAAAGTCCCAGGTACTCTGACTTCAGGATTTTTTTTCCCGATATAGGCTTTAACAGGCAAGAGGGCCAGGGTTCTTATTCTGGGATTTGGAGAGAGCTCTGTGGAAGAGAAGAGAAAGATCATGGGAACCAGAGAAAGCAAAAAGCTACTTCTCTTCCTCCACAGTGTTGCCTTACATCAGTTTTGCTCTTGGACTGTATTAGTGACAATCCATGGCACCCACAAAAAAAAAAATCTTCGGTAGTTTTCTCCTTCCGTACTAATTAACAATTAATAATTATTAATTAATTATCACAGGCCAACAAAACAAAGAGGAAGTATTACCATTCTAATTGTTGTCTCTGTTTTCCACGCAGCACCCTGAGGAAAGAGCCTGTGTTCAATGACGAACTCCCAGCTCGCATCCTCTGTGGCACCGTGTCTGTTAAGCCTAATGTGAAGGAGTTCACAGAGACGTCAGCCATTTTTGAGGATGGAACCATGTTTGAGGCCATTGACTGTGTCATCTTTGCCACAGGCTACACTTACGCCTACCCCTTCCTTGATGACTCCATCATCAAAAGCAGAGACAATGAGGTCACCTTATTTAAAGGCATCTTCCCGCCTCCACTGGAGAAGCCAACCTTGGCTGTGATTGGCCTTGTCCAGTCCCTTGGGGCTGCCATCCCCATAGCTGACCTGCAGGCCCGCTGGGCAGTACAAGTACTAAAAGGTAAGTAGACAAAGAGGCTCATTGATGGGGAAGATGGATGCCGATGAAAACAATAAGTCCTAATCACAAGGGACAAATCCTAGGTCCCATTCAGTTTCAAAAACCTATAATTCTATATTTTTGGTGCTATATATGTAATTAAAATATATCACATTAGATTATCATATGCGATAGTGTAAGATATTATTCAAGGAGTGTTTTTTTTGATGACCCCTTAGAAGTGTTATTTACCCAAGAACTTTCATTGAATTTGAGAACATCAGAGCTTCTCATTTTAAGTGCAAGATAACTTTATAAAATTATGATTTCAAAAACTCAGTAGAATGATACTGCTTGAGAGATCAATAAAATAAGATGTTTCCAAGCCAATATCCAGACAACTTTAAATATCCACAGTTATGAAAAAAATCATGATTGCTGGAGAGGAAGTGGCTTTCCTGCTCTCTTTTCTTCCCTGCCATGTGTCAGATAAAGACCGGCAGTAGATCATTAGAAACAGAAAGTACTTGATGTGGTACACAGTCAGTCTCTAAGGTAGAGGAATACTAAGTCCCTGTATTTTAAAAAGGAAAAGGAAACAAACTTGACTGAGGTCTGGCAAAGAAGGAAGCAAGCATCATCCAGCCCCAGGTACTGGGATCAGATTCACACTAAGGTTGAATGCAGTTGTGCTCAGATTCAGATCATAAGACCAAACAGGGCCATGGTTAAGGAACAAATAGAGATGTCAGAGTTTAATGTGCAAAGTTTTGCTGGTCTTGGAGGTATGAGCTTCTGGATAAGGAATCTTAGCAGGCCTGTTTCCTTTGAAGCCACATTGAAGGCTTCCAGTCTGCCTGACTTGCTGGGATTTAAATGTTCTTTTATACTGTGTCATTTTTCACCACCAGGCTGCACATCACTACAGTCCTGTAATCAGTGATCTCCTTAAATCTCCTTCACTCCCCAGCCCCTAAGCAGAGATGTGTTGCAGGGTAATGTTGCTCCTGTGAGGTAGCAGCCACGAAGGTGATGGCATGAAATTCCACTTAGAAAGAACTGTGCTTAGGATTCAGGTTCAGAAAGACTGGTATTAAAAGGCAAACACTTACTCTCTGTGAAGACAGGAGTTATAACCTGGGCTCTGAAGAAAAGAGACAAAGCAGAGACCCAGTCAACAGAGGATCAATGTACAAGGTGAAGACTCAGTCTCAGGGGAAATGGGAGACAAGGCAAACAATCCAATTTGGGGGATCCAGGGCACCAGGACACAGGGACCAATTACAAGTAGCCCAATGGCAGTAGCTGGTGGGCTACTGAGTACAGCCTCTTCTCCATCTCTCCTCTTGCTCAAGGACAGAACGGGTTCCGAGGTTTGGAACAAAGCTGTCTCTACAAAGGCTGTTCACATGGTCCTGCCTGTAAGGACTGCAGAACAGCGAGTTAGGCAAGTCATTGTAGATCTCGAGCAATTAGATCTAGGCTGGGAATTCTAGCCTTGTTCCAAGTGATCCCATAATTGCCAAAGAAACAAACTAAATTTGATGTATCTCTGGGTATAAAGGTTTGGGTCTGGGTTTTACAGAATTCTATAAACCTATGTCAGGATGAGCCTGAAATCTTGGGGCAGCCCCAACTCAGATCTGGTGTATCCTTAGTGGCTTGTGGACAGTCCATATCCTCAGTCTCATCTAAGAACTATCGGCTCTTCAGAAGAAAATTGGGACTTCACTAAATTCTGTATCTTTTCTGTCGGAAATCCATTTTTCTGGCAAAGCAAGATAATTTCCTATGAAGTTTTTTTTTCATAAATCTTAAAGAGGTACTGATTTACCTTTGGCTATAATTTATTAGATAATATCCTTAAAAATAAAGCTGAGAGATTAGAGTATAATCCTTGAAATTTATTTTTTTTAATCTGGTAACTAGTTTAAGAGCAAAGATACAAAGATATAAGGTTATTTGGGTATGGGCTTCTAATTATTGTGACAAATATCAGCACTTAGAAGACTGAGAATGACCTGTATGTTTGTCCCAAAATGACCACTGCTCATTTGCTCAAGATTTTATTTTGCTAGACAATGACAAAAAAAAAATTGGAAACGCTAATGTGATTCATAACTCATTATTAAAAAGGAAACATTTCAGGCTGATCCTATGCCAGACTTATTTTAACTACTATCATGTCCTTCTCTTTTTTTAGGAACTTGCACTTTGCCTTCTGTCAAGGACATGATGAATGATATTGATCAAAAAATGGGGAAAAAGCTCAAATGGTAAGAGCATCTATTATAAATGGGACTAGAGTTTTCATAGAAAAAAAATCAGAATTTTGAATACTTGGAACCGATTTAGTCTTAAATGGTCCTGTGTGAGATCATTAGGGTGACAGCTATGAGCTAAATTCATTCATTCAACAGATACTTATCAAGGATCTATTTTGCACTTGATACTAAGTCCTGTTTTAGCCCTCTATGGCTCCTGCAATACAGCATGGAAAGGAGACCCAGAAAGATTAGCAATCAGAGGCATTTGGGAACACATGGATGTAGGCTTCTATTTTTCAAGCCCATAAATCCCTTAAGTTGTAAAGGATGGCTTCTAGCCGATGGCTCTGATGAAAATGACTCAGATAAGTGAGAAACAGAAGAACTGGGCTCCAATCCTACCTCTGCCACTAATTAGCTCAGTGGCCATAAATTCATAACTTCCCTTGAGCAAGAGACAATTTATCTATGTGTAAATCAGCCTTTCCCAGCTGCCCTGCGATGCTGTGGAATGTCCAAATGAGATCAGTTCAAGAAGGTCTTCAGTAAAAACTACAAAGTGCAGGATAAGGAGCAATTGTCTGCTTCCAACACCAGGGACCAATGCGGATTCCTGCTGATAAAAGTGCGTGGGGCATTTCCCCCATTCTTGTTTCTGCCCAGAGCTTGGATAGCCACAGCCTTGTTTCCTCTCTCACCTCTAGGTTTGGCAAAAGTGACACCATACAGACGGATTACATTGTTTACATGGATGAGCTTGCCTCCTTCATCGGGGCAAAACCCAACATCCTGTGGCTGTTTCTCACAGATCCCAAGCTGGCCTTGGAGGTGTACTTTGGCCCTTGCAGCCCGTACCAGTTTAGGCTGGTGGGCCCAGGGAAGTGGCCAGGAGCCAGACATGCCATCCTGACCCAGTGGGACCGGTCACTGAAACCCACGACGACAAGAGCTGTTGGGAATCCAGTGAAGCCTTGCTTATTTTACAGCTGGTTCAGGCCCGTTGCTATTTCTGTTGTGTCAGTTGCTATTTTCCTTCTGTTGATCTAAGCATCGTTCCCTCTAAGAGTCTGGATGTCACTGACTGCTCCTGGGAAGAAACTTCAACAGTTAAGGATTTCACACCTCCCACTTTCCTATTCAGCAGGCATTAGTCAGTAAAACAGTCCTACTTCTAGACTTTTAAATAAGCCCCTTTAAGAATCATGTCAAGATCTGACGAGAACATGGATCATTTATTTCTCTTTTAGGATCGACTAACTTTTCATAATTCCATAATACTTCCATAACATTTCATAAGTAGATATATGCTCTTGATCTCTAACCTAAATCAGCTCCTGAAACATTGGACATGATTCCTTTCCTCCGTGAAACAATGTTTGAAATATGTATTTCAAACCTAAACAAAGAGCAAATAAAGCAGAAGAGCTAAGATATGGTAGCCTCAGCCTGCTTCTACAAACCGTTTGCAGGCTCAAGGGGAGAATTTGGCTATTATATTCCATTTTCGTTTTCTGCTGCATCCTCTAGGCAATACCTCCTGTTCCCTGGCCAAGAAACAGCATGGAGACCCCATCTATCATGAAAGTTAGCAAGAAGTAACTCATTGTATTTATATTCTCAATAAGGAAACAAACTTTCCAACGTGTAGCAGCAAAATAACAACAACAAAAACCATAATGAATAGAGCACCAAATATATCTTTTAGCTGAATGGAAAATCTTTTAAAAAATTAAATATTTAGCCAAAATTGTTACCAAAGTCTAATGCTACCCTTATAAAACCTGATCATGTATATCATATAGAATAATACATGCTTATAGATTGGTGTGCCAGAGTAAATCTAAATTTTTGGTTTTTAAGTATTACTACATGATATAATTAAATTTTTGATCATTAAAATTTTTTAAGTTTGAGGGGGATGGTATAGCTCAGTGGTAGAGTGTGTGCTTAGCATGCATTAGGTCCTGGGTTCAATTCCCACTATCTCCAATAAAATAAATAAATAAACCTAATTACCTCCCCTCAAACATAAATTAATTAAGTAAAAATAAATAGAAAATTTAAAAATTTTTTTAAGTTTGACATTATGGAGCAGATAAAAAATCTGTCCATATTATCAGTCATCAGGGGGCCCTGTATGTTGTTAAAATCCATATTTCTTACTATAGCTTCACTTCTAATCGAAGCCAATAGGGCAACAAGAAGAGGAGACCATATTTTTCTCTAGTTCTTTCTTCTGTTTTCTTTTTTAATTCTCTTGATATTTTTATCTTTGGGTACCAGACTTATCATGGATATTGTTGCCTCCAACTTTAAATCATTCCCTTTTCCTAACTGTTTAAGTTAGCAAAATAACATTCTGCTTTCAAGGTCTTCTCACAAGAGGTGAAATATTCCCAAATATTCCCAAGTGAGACAGAACTCTTCTTGAAACATTGTAGCCTAAATGGAATCAAGTAAACAAAAATTAAATACATACATAAAATTTATTTGTTTAGTGTTATAAATGCTAGTATGCAAAATAGATTTAAGATTAACATTGATGTGACATAACTTCTGTTATTCTTCCTCATATTATTTAACTTTTGGTAAATGTTCATTGGCTTATGAAGGATATAATATTCTTCCTAAACTGATGCAGACAACACACTCTCTTAATAGTTCTACTAACATCATCTATTTTCATAATAAACTGAACTATTACCAATGTCTTAATTACTTTTGTATATAACATTTCTGCATATTTTACTCTGATGAAACCAGATATATGTGTATATATAAATACCTATTCCAACCGACTTGAAAAATTTGAATATATGAAGCACAGATTTTTTCACTCCCAGTTTCATCTAGAAATTCTTACCAGTCCTTTAAAGTACATAGTCAGATACTAAAAATAAAACCAAATGGAATTTTTTTGTACAGCTGACACAGCTCTACTGACTACGTATGAAGATGACCTGCAGGTTCATGGGATTATTGGCCACACCCAGTTGCCGGGATGGTACCTTGAGGTGGGCTTTGGCAATTCAGCCATTCAGAGGTTTCAAAGTTTCTGAAGTCAAGTAATAGTTTTTGCCCAAATACTGAGACCAAAGACACTCTTCAGTGTATTTACCTACCAGTCTTCTTCACTTCCTCTTTTCCTTCCTTTCTTCTTCCTCTTTATCTGCTTCTTCTTCTTTGTTATTATTCTTACTTCTTTTTTCTTTTCCTAACTTCTTTGTCTTCCTTCTTCCCCTTCCTTCTTTCTTTCCCCTTTTCTTTCAGAAGAAATGACTGGAAGCAGGTGTATTCACTTTGAAGGACTCTTGGATCTTCTGGGATGGTGTCCCAGATGCTAACTCCAAACAGTCTTCCAAGAAGTGAGCACGTTCTGCTAGACACAACCATGCTAGAGTCCATCATGAAAATTCTCAGTTAGAAATGGTCCCTGTCTGTAGTCAGGTACAGTCTGGTATGTAACAGAAAACTGAAAAAGGGAAAATCTAACTTTGCTTTAAGCAAGCAAAAACACCTTTTATGGAGATCCAGCCTCTGTGCTCTCAGTTGCCCAAGATTTTCAGAAATTTCTAGCATCTGCTATAATTTGAGTTTAATTAAAGTATTAAAGCTTAATTAATCCTCAGAATAATCCTTTGACTTGAGTCTTATCACCAGGGCTTCTCAGAAGTCGAGAAGCTTAAGATTTTTTTTTCCTATCAGAACATTTTTTAAAATAAAAAAAAGTCCAAAAAATTATAATTTGTTTAAAAAGTTTATATAGGTAAACTAAAACTTTCAAACAAAAGAATATGATGCAATATTACATATAAGCTCGCTGTACCCTAAGATACAGCTGCAAGTTCAGTGTTTTAAGATAGATAACTTCTTTCAGGTCTATCACTGTGAATCTCATTTGGAGACAACATCAAAATATAAATGTGAGGCCCTTTATGAAGATGAGTCCTGGGCCAAGGGGTCTCCCTGATGGCCCTTTTGATCAAGGCATTAGAAGTCAGTGGTCCTCAGCAGGATTCAATGCAATGCCCCCTTGTAATAGTAAGTATTTTGTAACACTCTATTTACAGAACTGAAGTGAAATTTACATATAGCCTACCTACGCACATAAAAATATACATCTTAATTAGTGTAGCCCCAATTGTCCTATACAATAGGACCTCTTCAGGTCTCTCACCTACAAATACATATCCAGTGGGTTTCAAAAGTTGTTTGAAATACTGGACAAATCATTGTGCAGGATTGTACAGGGTCTCTCATGTCTCGTACTCTCCAATCATGCAACAACAATAACACCAAAAAAACTGCCCCTGCAAATTCCAAAAATGTTCTAAGGGGAGCAAAGTCACCCCTAATAAGAATCATTATATAATGCTTGAAAAATATGAGTCTCAGAGATTATAATCCAAGATTACACACTCTTCCAGAAAGGGCACAGTTCAAACGCAAGGCCACATCTCATGATGTGTAATGCAGTACATTTTTTCAGAATGCCACAACTCCCTCCTAATTTGGAATGGATTTTCAAGGTGACATTTGACCTTTCTGTGTCTGTCCAAGGTCTGCTGATCTTTAGAGACACAGAAATCATGCAGCACATAGTTCCTTTCATACAAATATACAAATCATAGTCCAGCTTACTGACACTGATAAATGATACTAGTTCCATGTAACCAGCCCTTTGTGTCGACATCCAAAAGTGATGGGAATGGATGAGAGGCTCTTAATTCCTTTATTTGAATCATTTACTATAACAATTTTCTAGGTTTATGCATACCACTGCCTATTTGATATCTTTTCTTTCATGTAGATAGGCATCTCAAACATAAAACAACTAAATTTCACATTTCATCTTCCCTGCCACCTGTTGGTGTCGCGATATCATGTACACATACACACCGTATGTGGAGAGAGCTGATGGCTACTCTAAAGCTTTATTAAGTTACATAGTCTTATATAGCAAAGAAGAATGATAAGGGAAATGGTTAACAGGCAGCGTCTGGCTCAAGGTCAGAAGATTCTTTATGTTTTGGTAAATCACGTTCATGTTGGCACCAGCGAGCCTTACAGCTTATCAGGGCGGAACGTATGAGAAACAGCTGCTTAACAATATTCTTCTTGGACTCAGGTGGCTGTGCCTGTCTTTGGTTGCCCCCCTCTGGGGATCTTACCCGTCCTTGGCTAACCAGCCTTCTCACCTCTGAGTCTGCAGCTTTTTATAACTTGTTTACCATTCCAGCCCGAGGTTCATTCCTTTGTTCCCACAGTCGGGGGGGGTGGGGGGGCTACACCGCCAACACACACATGTGTGCCCCAAACTTGTTCCTTCCTCAGCCTTACTCATCATGGTAATAAGACATCTAAATATCTAGTTTCTCAAGCTAAAAACCCAGGTATGATCCTTGATTCCTTTCTTTGCCTCATATACAAGTTTACTAGGGCTGCCATCACAAAATGCCTCAGACTGAATGGCTTAAACAACAGAAATGTATTTTCTCCCAGTTCTGGAGGCTGGAAGTCTAGAATCAAGGTGTCAGCAGGGCTGGTTTCTCCTTGGCTTGTGGATGGCCGTCTTCTCCTCCCTGTGTCTTCACATGGTCTTCCCCTTCGTGTGCCTGTATCCAAATTTCCTATCCTTATAGAGACACCAGCCATACTGGATTAGGCCCACCCCAAAACCTCATTTTAACTTACCTATCTCTTTAAGGACCTATCTCTGAATACAGTCACATTCTGAGGTACTGGGAGGAGGGGAGCTTAGAACTTCAACATAGGAATTTGAAGGGGGAAACAATTTAGCTCATAACACCTCACTACCTTCCCACGTACAGCATCATCAAATGTTTTCACTTCCCGCCACCTCACAGCCTCTGCCGTGGTCCAAGCTACCATTACCTCTGACCCATTACTCTAAGAGCCTCTTAAGTAGTCCTTTGCTTCTAGTCTTACATCCTAACATTCCATCTTTTATGCAGCAGCAAAAGTGATCTTTCTCAAACACCAATAGGATCGTGTTACCCCCAAGATTAAATCCGTATGATGGTGAGTCATTGCAACTAGAATGAAATACGAAGTCCCATCATGACCTACAAGATCCTGCTCTACCTTCAACCCCATTTTATACATTTCTCCTCCCTTTCTATACTCCCATGGGGCTGGCTTTCTTTCAGCCTAAACTCATTCCCAACTCAAAACATTTTTGCTCTCCCTCTGCTTGAAATGCTTTATCTCCAGATCTCTGCATACTGGCATTTTCTTACATTCAGATCTCAACTGACATAGTACAATCTCAGAAAGAAACACCTTCCCTGGCCACCCAACTTACATCAGCATAACCCTCTTTCAGACCATCCTATTTTATTTCCTTCTTAGCACTTTTTCTTTCTGAAATCATCTTATTCATTTTTTCACTTGTTTCTTATCTATCTTCCCATTTCTTACCCCCAACTACAATATGAACTTAGATCTTTCCTGTTTTATTATCTACTACTGTATCCTCAGTTCCTTCAGTGTGTCTGATACATAGTGGACACTCAATAAATATTTATTAAATTAATAAATAAATTTCCATGTGTATTTACTATATAAAAACATACATTTTAATATACATTCTTAATATATACTCATTTAAATAAAATTCTTTAATATGTTCCTTTTAAAGTCATCTTTATTCCATAAAATAAATAATATTGTTATTACCCTCAAATTGTGATATATTCATTACATAAAATGATACGTCCATTGGCACTTCGGTAATGCAATGTAAATTTACTTTTACAGGTCCTAAGTATTATAGTTGTCTTTTATCAAGAACACTAGTATCAAAATTACCCTATCATAACAAATCATATCAATATTTAATATTAAACCAATTAATATTAAATCAATAAATAGTATGTGTTTTTGAGCAATTCTTTCTCATATCCAATCTACTGTCCTTGAAAAAAGGTTAAAATAGGCCAAGAGATAGATCAGGTTAGGTCAAATTTGTACTCTGTATTTGATACATTCACATTTATAGAAGCAATTGGTTATACTTGAAGCACAAAGGAATCAGATTCTTGAAAACAAACCAAGATATTATTTATTTTGAAGCTGACCATTTTGAGGTTAATAGTCAACTAACAGAAAGAAACCCAGTTATTAATTTATGAGGCTAATCAACTTGCTACCTAAAGTCCAGAGGTACATGGTTGCCTTTGTTCATTATTACCATCATCTCTACCCAGATAGCATTGCCTTGAATTTTTAGGACATCACCCTATTCTCCAAGCGCTTTCATATTTACTTTATCAACCTCTTTTCATGAACAGCATGTAAGTTTATCAGCACATTCTCTATGCCCATATTGCAGATGAGGAAATAAAAACACAAAAAAGCAGTGGTAGAGCCAGGGATCTTCCAATTCCCTGGCAGGGTGCAGGTTAATTCTACGACAAATCATAGGAGGAAAGTACCTACCAGCTAGAAACCCAGTTCTATGTTGACTGTTTCCCTGGGTTAAGATAACACTATTTAACAAAGGAAGTTCTGACTCCCTTTCTAATCTTGAGATGGCACCTACAGTCCTCAAACTTTTTCTTATAGACTTTTGTCACAACTCCTTTTCATAGATTCAGTGACAGACTTAGCTATGGAGGAAGCACTGGAAATAAACAGCTTACTAAGTTGGAAACATAAGTTGGTCAGAATAATTGCCCATTTCTTCTTGCCAAAAGGATTAAGTTGTAATACTATACCCCACATAGAAATGTATAGCCTCCTGCTTGTTGTGTAATGGTGTATCTGACAAATAGAGATTTCAACTCTTTGTTGAGTCCATGGCACAGATATGTAGAAAGTCCAAGGCATTCCCTGACACTGGGAAAAACTATGGAGGCAATAAAGTTTGCTTTGAAGTTACCAGCTTTCCTTTTCTTTTTGTATTCCTTGAAATATTTGCCATGTCACCCAAATACCCACTGCTTTCATATTTCTTCTGCTTTCACAATAATCTCAATAAAGAATCTATAATTCACTGTCATCAAGGATTACTAGAAACAGCTGAAAATGTCACCTCTCCTGAAGTGTACATTTCAACATCTCATTTAGATGATTGATACTCTAATTCTTGATGTATGGGATAAACTGGGAGTTCAAGATTTGCAGATACTAACTAATATATATAAAATATATATATGGAGATTCCTTAAAAAACTAAAAATAGACTTAACCATTTGATGCAGCAATCCCACTCCTGGGCATATATCCAGAGGAAACTCTAATTTGAAAAGGTACATGCACCCCAATGTTCATAGAAGCACTATTACAATAGCCAAGACATGGAAACAACCTAAATGTTCATCAACAGATGAATGGATAAAGATGTGGTACATACATACAATGGAATACTACTCAGCCATAAAAAGGAATAAAATAATGTCATTTGCAGCAACATGGATGGACTTAGAGATTATCAGACTAAGTAAAGTCCGACAGAAAAAGACAAATATCATGTGATATCACTTATACATGGAATCTAAAAAAAAGGCACAAACTTAATTACAAAACAGAAAGAGACTCATAGACATAGAAGACAAACTTACAGTTACCAAAGGGGAAAGGGTGGGGGAAGGAGAAATTAGGAGTTTGGTATTAATACATATGCACTACTATCTGTAAAGTAGATAAACAACAAGAACCTACTGTATAGCACAGGGAACTACATTCAAAATCTTGTAATAACCTATAATGAAACGAATATGGGAAAGAATACATATGTGGGTATAACTGAATCACTATGCTGTACGCCAGAAACTAACCCAACACTTTAAATCAATGAACTTCAATAGAAGGAAATACAGTAACTTGGTTTCTTCTTGGTGTCACTTATACTTTGCCCTGCACTAGAGTTATGCCTGTACTTGTCTCAGCCTCTCCCTTCTCTGTGGTCCTCCTCCTCCATACACAGACACAGACATGTTAGAAGATCAGTGAATGCTGGAACAGTAACTCATTTCTGTCCACATCCCTGTGATTTCTCAATAACCAGCTGTATTGATTCACTGCTGAATCCCTAGTATCTACAGCTGGAGCTGGCACATAGCAGGTATACATATTTTAACGAATGATTAAGCAAGTTAGTGAATGAATTTAACTGAATTGAATATCAGCCTAGGAAAATCAGGCTTAGCTATCACTAGGGGGGGGTTAATATGGGAATGCCTTGGTTAAACAGTACGTTATTTGAGGAAATAAAAGAAAACGTCTTTGTGGAGTCACTGATCTAATTTCAAACTCAGGCAGCTTCTCAGCATCTAATTCACTGCATTCCCCTACTTCTCCCCTTGACCATGTAAGGAGGAGGACATATGCCAAAATCTCACAGATTTAAATAGATCCAAAATCTGAAGCCAGTTTCACAGAACACAACAAATACAGAGAATGTGTTTTGCAACCAGCATGAAAAACAAACCAAATAAAAAAATTTAAAAGTATCTGGCTCCGACTTGCCTGAAAAGATAAACATAGAGTATTATATTCAAAGAAAAGGAAGAATGGCTCGAAGCATTCCTGTGGAAAGAGATGAAGTCTGTTCCAAATTCCATGATACCAAAGAGTACTTCTGGCAGGTGAATTTAATCACTGTTCTGCGTTACTAACAAGAAAACACTTAGAAGGGGGTCATCAAGTTAAATCAATATTTTCTTATAGAGCTCCTACTGAATACCTGACTCTCTACTGGGTGTTGAGGAAAATAAAATTTAAAATACACATGATGGTCTGCTACAGGAAGTATAAAATCTGTCTAACAGAGATAAGAATTAGCACTCACGAGACCATCAGCACACAACCCCTGGAAGGCTACAGCGTGAGGGAGTGTGGGACATAGTATTTGATCTACGGGAACTCAGCAGCAAAGTGCACAGGTGTGAGGAAGCCTTGAGGAGAGTGAAGTTTGCTCAGGGTCTCAAAGCATGCATAGCACCTGTATGAACCAAATGGAAGTGAGAGAGGTCTCCTCCCCACCCCCAGAGGCCTGTCCCAGGAGGGAGCACAATCATAGGCAGAGAGATGAGGAGTGTGGTGTGTGATGGGCATTAAGGGGGCCAGACATCCTTGCAGACAAAACAGTGGGATTGGTAAAGCAAGGCAGAGCGTGAGTGCCAGTGGGGAGTGACCATCAGCCCCTAAGAAGGGGCATGGCATAATGGGTAGTTTAGGCAGATTAATTTCCCAAAGCCATTTGAGATCTCAGCTTCAGAAGAATGGCCCCTGAGAAAGAGAAAAAGAAACAAACTTACTGTTTTCCTCCACGTGGCCTAGGGCCTCTTCTTGGCTGAACTGAAGGGTCACTACAAAGCAGTGTGCCCTAATATCTTGTTAGTGAAGGAGACTTCCAGGAAAAGAGAACCCTAAATCTTCTTCCCTGTCTCCCTCCTTCTATCTCTGGGGTAAGACTGCACAGCTAGGCACTCATCCAAGCAAGGGGGTAAGTGAGTATCTCTGTCATGGGATGAATCCCAGGGGTCTAGAATCACAGTAAAGCAAAGCCTCTGACTACAGTGGTGGGTCCCCCATGACTCCCTTAGGTTCAACAAAATATAATAATGAGAATGACAAGATTTAAAGTGATCTGGGAAGTCTCCCCAAACTCTCACATGTTCTGCAGTGCTCAGCTTGTCTCTCAAGCACCAGTGCTTCTCACATTTTACTACAAGGTTCACAGTAAGTTCTATCATTACCCTCACCCCACCAAAAAAAAAAAAAAAAAAAAAAAAAAAAATTTCTAGTCTGCTGCCCAGGGAAGCCAGATAACAGGCAGTCTATTCAAACCACTTCTGCTCTATTTGGCATTCAAACTACAAACCACCTATGGAATTTGAAAAACAGTGAATTGCAGTCTATAGATGTTTAAAACTAATTCTTACCTATGTAGATGTTTCAGCTTATACTCCAGAGGCCCCCAAACAATGGTGGCCTCTCCCCAGTAGTTTGCTTGACCCAGAAGAATGGACCCAATTCCGGCAGACAGTTCTTCAGCAGCCATTCCTCACACTGGGGTCCCCTCGTGCCTCTAGGCAGCCCTACTGGACAAGGCCTAATATGACCACATGCTAGCTCATCTTGGGTGGCTTACATCTGGCCCACAGGAAACCCGTGCACACACTTTGTCTCAACAAACTCTGGGAGTGCTGGCCAAACCCAACACAGAAGCACATGTTCCTCGCAGCTAACCGGTCTGAATCTCATCCTCTGGATTTCGCAGGTGGGAGGCAGGTGCACAAAGTTCCCTCCATCCTCCAGCCTCTCTCCAGGTGGTTGGATTGAGCCCCTTCTCCTGTGCTTATGGCAAGAAGCAGGTCTTCTGAGCCCATCTCTTTGATGGGAGGGGGACACAGCACACCAACAGCTCTTTCCAAAGAGAGCTACTTCAAGACTCTCAAGCTCTGCTTTCTTAACGCTCCTATACTTCCAGGTGCATCAGCTGGAAACTTCCAATTTAGCAAGTGGCTCTCAGCGGCCAAATTAAATCAACTTTCAGACAACTTTCAGTGGCCCATAGGTTAAGGAAGATCTTCTCAAGTAGTTTAAATGTATCTGTATTGTCTTTGGCTTATATTTTCCATCTTTGAAAAGGCTTACTTGGATTTAGTCAGTAAATTAAGAAATTCACAGATGGTCAGAAGGACATTAGTAATTATCTAGTTCAGCTTGCTCATTTTACAGAGGAGAAATCTGAGGTCTTGCAACAATTACCACAAAATGTACAAAGAGATAAGTTACTGTGTATTTACTGTAGTGCTATTAGAGAGGACTATAAACATGCTTAGGTGTCCTGGGAATGCGGGACTGGCTTCCATTTCATACCACATAACCCACTGTGCAGGCACTGCCTAGTGACACTTGGCACACTGACCTTCCCCCTGTGGGCTCCCTCCTGCATCATATGGACTGGAAGGCTAAAAACTACATTTCTAAGACTTCCTTGCAGTTAGGGCTTGGATACAATTTAGGTTTTCCCATTGAGATAGACATCTGGGGTCGGAAGGAAAGGGAAGAGGAGGCTAAATCTCTGTGCCCGTGTTGATCAGCAAACGTGTTCCAACAGATCTGTTTACATCAGCCAAATTCCATACCTCAACCTTTGGAGGCATCTGTGGTGGCAGCAGAAGTTTCCTGCCTTTGGGTGGTTTCTCTAGTGGTGTGACCTTACACGCCCTGTGGCAGCCCCTTGGTTTCTGCTCCTCTGGCCCTTCTGTCAATTGCAAGCACCTAATTCCTTGTGCTGTATCCGTCTCTTTGTGAGATAGAATGGTTTCTGCTTCCAGGACTAACTCATGAGCGGTATGCATATAAGCCATAAACATAAAATCTTAAAGACAGAAGGACCTTCTTTGAGGCATCGAGTCTATAATCACTCAGCAAGTCCCAAAACATCTACTTCCTAAGTATCTCTCATGCCCAGTCTCTATTCTCCTCTCCCCGCGACACTGCTCTTATTTAGGACCTCCACATCTCTGCCTAGACAATTGAAATAACCTCCTGGGTTTTGGTACACTTGACTGTAGTCACTGTCCTCTCTAGTTCCCATGTGAACCTGATCTTTCCTGATCTTGTCACTTCCTTGTTCAAAATTCTTGAAAGGATCACCATAACCTAGAGGATGGTATCCAAACCCTTGAGTGTGGCTCTTCGATATCTGTCATAACCTGGGCCCTGCACGTTTAGTTCTTCTGCTATTTCCATCACCTCATGGCTCAGCAGCACAATTAACTGTAGCTCACTCTATCATGTTCTCTTAATTTTCTATGCATTTGCACATATTTTTCTTTCTGGCTGTTGTGTGTTCCTTGCCTATCATCTACCTAACAAGCATCTATTCTTCATTCAAGACTCGAGTCTCTTCTCACTTCCTCTTGAAGCCCCTCTTATTCTTCTCCCAGCTGGACCTAAATCTTCCTGCCTGAGTGCTGGCATTACACTGAAATCACATCTATACTGTGACGTTGGCCATCTCTCCATTAGACCGTATGTTTCTAGATGGAAACACTGTGTCTTCTCATTTTGAACCTCCCAAAAGACTACTATGATGCATGGTAGACACTCAGGGAAGTGGAAGAAATGGAATGAGGGAAGAAGAGGAAGAAGAAAGTGTATAGAAGCAGGAAGGGTGGGTATAGAAGTGAGAGGGAGTCAGAAACAAGATTCAGTGACTTCCCAATTCTGTCCTCTGGGTTCATGAGTTCTACAAACTCACCATCTCCAAGAGTTAGCTCACCTCCTCAAATTAGGCCCTCCTAAATTTCCAGAAAATTGAGCTCTTTTTTTTTTTTTTCACTGTTGACACAACAAAACCTTTCATTATATTCCAGGTGCATAGTCTTTGTTTATATATTCTATACCTCTAAAGCAAAAAAGAAATGAAAGCAACATTGTTCCTCTAATCTCCCAGGGGTTTCACTTTACAGCTTTGGTGACTATATTATCAGTTATCATTTTATTTTTTGGAACCAGGACAAGAGACCTCATTCTTGCTCTTACCCTATTCCTTTCTTTCTCTGCTCCCCACTACCCCTCCCCTGTTCCCCTATCCCTACCAAACTCAGTCCTTCTCTTCCAGGTTTTACCAGGACTCTACATCATAAAAAATACAAAGAAAAAGGAATTCTTACTTTAAGAAAAATAACTCCTCCCCCTTTTCCTAATTTTGACATCAAAAGACACTGTTAAAAGCCATTCTATTCTACTCCTGGAGAACTACAGGTTCTCTGAGGAGAGAAGGTGGTTGAGTAAGAGTAACAGCCAATCATTCAGAGTGAGTAGGGGTGACTTGGCACAGTGGGTTTCATGTAAAAGCCTGAGTTCTAGTTCTGACTCCTTTCCTTGTTTTCTCTGAGATCCTGAAGAAGTAATTTCCAATCTTCTTGAAGTGACAATTGCTTCATTTGCAATTGAGAGCATTGGATTGATGATTTCCAAGGTCCTTCCTGCTCTAGGGTTCACTGACTCTGCTGTTTTTGGTGTCAGAAGATCTTACTGCAGTAAAAGTAGTAAAAATAATGAACATCAACTCTTAATGTGCATCTGTGTCTTCTTGTGTTAAGGTGAGGATCCCGACGTTTAAACCTCAGCTGATTATTTCTACTGAACAATTTCAGGCATTCAGGGACACTCCTCTGAAGAAGTCTGTCCAGATCCTCCTACGGGCGACCATGGTGAAGAGAGTGGCCATCATTGGAGCTGGCGTCAGTGGCTTGGCCTCCATACGTTGTTGTCTGGAAGAGGGGCTGGAGCCCACCTGCTTTGAAAGGAGCAATGATGTTGGAGGACTGTGACAATTCTCGGTGAGTAGGATAATAGAAGGTTGATGGATTACTCTGAAAATCAATTGTGATCTGTTCTAAATCAGACTCGGGAGGTAGGTCACAAATGGTCCAGATCTAGAAAGTAAAATGTAATCTCTCCCATCCCAATGAAGTCCAGTCACTCACAACTACTTCACACGAGCAAGGTTTACCCTGAAAAGGACTCCTCCAGCTCATTAAACACAAATCGCTAGACTGTAAAAAGTGCTAATGTGGGTAATTAGCAAAAAGAATTTATACACACAACACACATATATATATGTATATATATACCACTGCCTCCCACATAACTTGAAGATTCTATCCCAATTGCTCTTAAATCTTAAGAACATGGGGAGGGGGTTAAAAAAAATAAATAACAGAAAAACCTAGGCTGGAGTCAGAGGTCCTGAGTTCCAGTCTCAACTCTGTTTTTATAGGCAGATAGATTTTGTCACTTTTTTCTTTCCAGACTTCAAATGCTCATTAGTCAAATACAGAGGTTGGAAATTATATTATCTCCAATCCGCCTCTCAATTCCAAAAGGGTGACTTTATAATTAACTCACGTCCACTGGAAAGACATTATAGGTTATTATAAGTTATTATAAATAGTGACGGTGTGTGCTGTGTGTATGCTTATTAAACACTATCAGCTCCAAATCCAGAGAGAAAAAGAATTATCTCTGCCATTCAGACTGATTGCTAGAGGAATAATATAATCAGGAAATATTCATTATGAATATAATTCTTAAATTTTAAAAGCCAGGTTTGGGAAAATGTCAAGCTTTTCTGTCATGAACTTCCCAAACATTATGATTGGATGTAAATGATACTTATTTGGCTTGAAGACATTATATCCACATCATTCACCTTGTAACCATATTCTGTCCTGCTCTCAGTTATTGCTCAACCCATAACAGGTTCCTCCAACCAAGTATATCAGTGCTAACTTAGAACACAAGCATATTCATTTTAAGAGCTTTTGTAAAAATAAAAGGGAGGGGCTCCTATAACTCTGAAATTATTACATGAGAAGAAGATCATTAATTTTTATTTTCCATTAGGAAGTAATCAAACTTTTTTTTTTAAAGAATTCAGTTTTTTTAGTTTACATTTGCTCAGGGGATATGACTAGCTTAGTCTCAATCATGAAGTGGTTGTTTACTATCTTATTAGCAACAACCAAATGCTACTTGAACACCTCTTTTGGCAGAATTTTGTGCTAGGTCCTCATATGACAAATATGAGCCATAATCGCTCGACGTAAGTGGTTTCCACTGCACTTGGTATAGCAAGCCTTATATGGTATAGGTCAACAGTCCTTTGCTAGAAAATGGGAAAGAAACTCATTTAATAGCAAAACCTGTCCTGAAGTCATATGGTCAGAAAACATGATTGAATTGACATGAGGCTATTCATAGTCTTTATTTGGGCCACTCTGTGTTTTGCTGCAAAAATTTCATTGCATTTGATTATAGGGTGCTGCCCTAGATCTCACCAGGAGTTTTATGGAGGAAAAATCCAAAAATCTACAAATTTCAAAATAGGTCTAGCCCTGAGAGTTTATATGAGAGATTATAAAATTACATGACAACAAGAAGGCCCTTGGTCACTGTCAATTTAATAAACAAATGCCTTGAAATTTACGTGAAGCTGGACCACTAAAATATTAGCAGGTCAAGGAAATCTTCCTACAGGGATGGCACTTAGCTGAGATTTGAAAATGTTCTCAGACAAGAAAAGTAGAGAACCCCACTGTGTGACACAACTCCAGAGAGTGGCATTCCCAGTCAGTGCGCCAGCACCAGGTGGGAAAGGTTTTTAGGTAGGGGTGACCAGCAACCCATGAAAGGCACAGAGAAGGTAATAAACATGGCATGTCCAGGGATATGTACATTAATGAACCAGATCAGAGAATTTATTTAAGGAAGTATTGGATGACAGAGTAGTAAGATGCAAAGTCAAACTCTGGGTTATCCACAAGAGGGGCCGTCTTGTTTCCATAAAGACGTTGTGTGTAAGCAGAATTATACTCAAAGGTCCTGTGGGGATTTAAACACATACAAATATGCTAAACTTTAGTCCCCTCCACATCCCATCCCTTCCTTCTTTTCTAAGAGAAGTTGCTTGGTACAATGTATGACCAGAGAGGGATTTTTGAAAAATGTATTATGTAAGCTTTCACCTTGCAAATCCTGTTAGGTAGAAGGCATGCTGGAAGAGAGAAACCTGATAATTCTGAACTTTCCACTGTGTGCTTTTCTTGCAAAATGAAAACCAAATGGGTTTAAATACCAGCCAGGTGAATGTGAGCATGTCTTAAGTTTCATATACTTCAATATGGGGCCTCATGACCTCAAAAATTTTACTGCTGCTATAATAAGAGGTTGTTCAACAAGCCACATACAATAGGTCAGTTATCATTTTGATTGCAAGGGGGAAAATAATCGAACCAGAACTATCTAAACTTTGGTTTCACTCATTCATTCATTTATTCATTCAACAAATACATCTTTGAGTTCACTGCATATAGGGTACCACGTTAGGCATAGCTGCAGATGAGAGGTAGAGCAGGCAGCCAGTATTCTAAAAGCAGAGAGAATTCAAGTATTAGAATAATCATACTACAAGTGAATAGGATAGACTGTAATTAGGGCAGTAAAGACAATTAGAGCTTGGTGGAGGTAGAGATGACTTCCAATTGGTGAGAGGGAAGACAGGGAAAGGCACGAGAAAGGAGACAACTTTTGAGCTGGACCCTGAGGGTATATCTAGACAAGCAAAAATGGGACTGATAAGCAAGATGGCATATGAAAGAAGATCAAGGCAGACTGCTAAAATGCACTTGCAACAGTCTTGAATTAGCTTCCAACCTTGCCCTCAAGCTGCTTATGTTCTAGTGGGGTGGATGAGAGATGGACACAGAACCCGAGACGCTGACAATGTGCCCCATAGCTTCTTGGGTATCTGCGTCTAGGACAAGCTCCCTTAGCCAGAGGCAGAGTCTGAACTTAATTTCCTCTTTCCTGGCTCAAACCACCTCACATATTGAAATAATGAAAATGTGAGCTCTCTGGAGTAATTGTCTGTTGTTCTATAATACTCCTGCTTTCCTTTATTTGGAGAATAGTACTTTAGGGAAAATTCCAAGGAGCTGTATGGCACATTCTCTTCTCTCCTCATGTTGTGATTGGCTGGAGTCCAAGGGTGAAAAAGCAGGGATTCATTAATAATGGAAATAATGTGAGGTCTTATCACCTCTGTTCCCAGAGCAGAATCTTACTTTTTTTTTTCTTTTTTGTAAGACCCCAGCCCACAGCTCAGCCCTCCCTTCAATGGGCAGCTAAGAAACTTCCTTCCCTCTCTCCTTCTCACAGCCGTCAACAAAAGTTACCAGCTATGGGTGAACAGAAAAGACAAACCTGAGAAACTGTCAGGCACAAGACTTCACCCTTTCTCCGATCTTAGCAGAAATTTCCAAGTGATGTTTCAAAAAGTTAAAATCTCTGAGCTTAGCTGTTACGAGAAATCCAGCAATCATGCATAGAAGAGGTTTTATTGTCACTTGAGGGGAAACACTGAGGCCTCGGGCAGCCCCCCCAGGGACACAATCCTCTCGTTTGGGGTTGTTGGGCTGGAGGGAGACAGATGTCTTGAATCCAGGAGCAATAACATTCCATCCTTTTCCTTCATTTCATGAGAGTTCCTTCAGGATTAGGGGAAACAGAGGTTGCCAGCTTTTAAATGTGCTTTCAAGGCAACATATAGTGTGAATTTTCATCCTGTTCTTAAAACAGAGAGGAAATGTTTATATGGAACTTAGCATTCCGCTGATCCTCAAAAGATGTCACTTTTCAATTACACAGTGTTTTTAAAATAAAATGCCAAGATTTAGCACACGTTCTAAGGCTTCCGGTTTCCTGTGTTTCTTTGGTGAGGAGTGAATCCCACTAACTGGTGAGTTAAGGGAAGTCATCAAACACAGAACTCACTGACGATGCAGAAGTTATTCTCATGTGTGGTCCCTAGGCCGGCAGCATCAGCAGCACCTGGAATTGTTGGCAATGCAAATTCTCAGCACCCCTCTCCACAGACACACTGAATCAGAAGTCCTGGTGTGGGGCCCAGGAATCCAGAGTCTCAGGAGCACTTCAGGTGGTTCTGATTACACCGGGCAACAGCTTCATTAGAGAGCTCTGTGGCTGATGAAGAATTTGCTGAAATCCATAGAGTCAATTAAATAGGCTAAAAGCCACAACCTCTTGTGAACCATTCAGTTCTTTTTTTTTTTTTTTTTAACAGAAGTATGAGATAAGAGCCAGAGCTGTGACTGAGGGGGTAAAAAAAGAAAAAAAGACAAGTCTATGGAGCCATAAACACAGAGCTAAATGGGGAGTAATTAGAGTAAGAGGGTGTGCCAGCTCTGTGCCAGGTGCTTTGCTGAAGGCTTTCCTTTCCATATCGTGCAGAGAACTGTCCGTTTTTTTCATGTTTTTCAAAACCTATTAAATTAAGGTTTCAGCCAACTGAGAATTGTATACTCACTGAGGGGAATGCCATTCTTGGTTTCCTTTTTAAGCTTTATTATTGTTCCTAGGACCACGCAGAAGAAGGCAGAGCCAGCATTTACCAGTCTGTATTCACCAGCTCTTCCAAAGAGATGATGTGCTTTCCAGACTTCCCGTACCCTGATGACTACCCCAACTACATGCACCAGAGTAAGCTCCAGGAATACATAAAGACATTCACTCTAAAGAAGAATTTGTTAAGATATGTACAGTTTGAGGTAAGGACCTTGTAACTTGTGCTGTTGATATCAGTATGCTTACGGGTTAGAGGACAAACCAGAATATAGCACTCTTATCCTAGAAATCCAAATGTTTGCACACTTCACCAGTCAAATGCTGGTTCTGATTGTAAAGCTATGCATGCATTGTTTTTGTTTCCCCTTAAACATGCCCTCCACTGGTCTCCAAGAGCTTTTGAAATACCATAGAAAATGCTGGAGGCATCTACACCAGCATAGTGTACATTCCACCCTCATACACTCACGTTTTAGAAACAATCCCAGATTCTCTAGTTCATATTTCGACTTCTGTGGTTCAAGGCCAAAGAGCTATGGTTCAGAAAAACGTTAGCATTTGTTAGAAATTCTGCCATTATGAAGAGAGCAGCAACTTAGGTGAATAATTAATATAGTCATTGCCTCATCCTTCACCCACTCAGTTCCTTAGATTAGGAGCCTTGGGAGTTATGGCACAAAGGCATTGTCTCTGTCAGCAATACTTTACATTTGTATAGAACTCAACTTCCATTCATTACTGTCCAATACAGAGCACATATATGTAGTGAGAAAAATAATCAGCAGAATTATAAATTGGGATTATATTTAATATAATTGTACTTACTATTATTTTAGTATTTATTATACTTAACATAACGTGATTTAATATAATTTTACCTGTGTCAACAAAATAGTCATACTATGGAAGTGACTATTATTTCCAAGAAAGAATATCTATAGTTTGCAAAGGAGAGATCAAGGATTGAACTCTGAGACAATCCCATGTTTATGGAATATTTCCCATATAATCCCATAGTACGGAGTACCCCACGTTTGTGGAGAAGATGAGGCCAAAGAGGAAGAAGCCATGAATGTCAGTGGAGGGTGGCAGTAAGCAAATGACCCGGGATTTTTACAAGAATACTCAGTGAAATTTACCCCAAATCTTCTAACTAGATATCAAAAAACTAAATATACCCCAGTGAGCAATTTTCCTTGTGAGATTTGAAAATTCACTGGGACTCCTATTTTAATGTCTACCCATATGTTTCTCAGTGACCAGGAGTGCGCATAACAATCATTTTCTCCACAGAAATACTGAAGAAAACATAAACAAAAAAGCCCTAGACTTGTAAATAAAACAAATTCTGTCTGGTTTTCTTTAAGACCCTGGTTTCCAGTATAAAGAAATGCCTCAGCTTCTTAGTCACTGGCCAATGGGAAATTGTTTCCGAAAAGGATGGGAAGCAGGAGTCTGCCATTTTTGATGCTGTAATGATTTGTTCCAGACACCACGTGTACCCCAACCTACCAACAGATTCCTTTCCTGGTAAGCATGGAAAATATATAATAATCTGATGACTTAAACACAAATATCAAGGATTGAAATAGCTCTTTCCACAGATTGTACATCGTGATTATTCTTAAGGTTCCAAGTATTTCAAAACAAAATTTTTAAGTCTGATAATATGTGAAATATAGTAATCATTGGCCTCATACTAAAAGAATCAAGGACTTGCAAGTCAGAGATTAGATGAAGACACGGGGCCATAGAGAAGAAACCTGGGTTTTTAAATTTCATCTGTATCCATATTTTGTAAATTAACTTTAGAAATTACTGTGTGTGTGTGTGTGTGTGTGTGTAGTGACACACTCCATTACTGTACAAAAGTGGCAAACATCAAACAAATACCTTACACAAGCAACCTTCCTTCCTTCCTTCTTTCGTTCCTTCTTTCCTTCCTTCCTTCTTCCATCCATCCGTCCACCCTTCCTTCCTTCCTTCCTTCCATCTATCCAACAGGAAAACATGTCCACTCAAAAATATAAGAGTCCACACCCCAAGGCTTGATGTTCATAAGCCAAGGTAATTAAAAGAGTAGAGATTCAGGAGAAATAGAAGATTGAAACCAGTACTGTGAAGAGGCAGTACATTTAGGGGTTCTGAGTGTAGAACACCTGGGCCCAACTCACTCTACTAGATCCTTACCGTGTGACCTTAGACAAGTCACTTAACTTCTTTGTCTCAACTTCCTTGTCTTTTAAAATAGAGATAATACTAGTAGCTACCATTCAGAGATGTTATCAAGATTAAGTGGCTAAAACATGTAAACCCTTTAGCAGAGAGCCTAGCCCACAGTAAGTACTTAATAAATATTACCTATTAGTACTACCAAATGTAAGTTCAAGTACCTTAAGCTTTTTCAAAGTCTCTAAAAGTAATTATTTAGGGGTTTAGAATCAAAAATCACTAAAAGAAAAAATGTATTTTGAATAAGAAGCTTTTTAAAAAAAATTCAGACTGATAATAGGAAGTTTAAAAATAAAAATTATTGAAAAAGGTAAGTCTTCATCGTTTCTTCTGAAAATCAACTCACACCACTCCCCATGTTCCATGTAGGCCTAGACCAGTTTCAAGGCCACTACCTCCACAGCCGGGACTACAAGGGCCCAGGCGGGTTCCAGGGGAAGAGGGTCCTCGTGATCGGCCTGGGGAACTCAGGATGTGACATTGCTGTTGAGCTCAGTCGTCTGGCTGCACAGGTATATGATCTAAAAGGTTTGGGGAAACAAACCTAGTGTACAGCTCTGTTACTGCAGCAACAGCCCCGGCACTGAGGATGGCATTTACCATGTCATACCACCCACATCTGCCTGTTGCATATGCCCATTAAGTCAAGGAGGACTCTGCCTGTGAAGCCAGGTACTGTGGCTCATGCCAGTAAGGAAGTACATTTTGCTGGAACCAGAGGTAAGTGCATGTGCGTGTGTATATATGTCAGTATGCACTTTTTTGTTTGTTTTAATTTTACCCTCTGATCACCTCCAAGCAAACTGGTTGCAAGTCAAGCTCTGCCTTTATTTATTTAACAGGATTTCCTATCATCTATCATGCAGCAGTACTGGGCTGACTAATCTGAAGTTCTGGAAGATACACAAGATTTAGTTCCTTCTATTGTTTATCCATTCAACAGCCAATGCCCAACAAATACTGGGCACTTTTTAAAGGTCAGCACGGTGTCAGACTAGAAATAAACACAGAAATAAATCAGACTACTTCTTGACTTCAAAGGGCAGTCAACAGGTGGAGGTGGGATGACAGGTTCCCAGACCATCACAAAAGGAGGTAATGAGACTTCAATGACATTAGGTGTGCCAGTGGTGGCACCATGAATAGAGAACCTGACTTAGTTGGAATGAAGTTATCAAAGGAGGCTTCCCAGAGGACTCCAAGCTGAGTCACACATGACCAACAGACCTGGAAGAACTTAGCATACTTTTAAGTAAATAAGTGCTCGATAAGTAAATTATTAAATGGATGTTGAAAACTACCTAAGGATTATTTAGTGTCAGATTTCCTTGGGTTACCACAGAAGTGGGAAAATAGGCAAGCAGCGGGCTCATCTCAGGGCTGAGGCAGCTGCCATGGTTTGGGATGCCTAGCAAGTCCAGGAGTGGGTGTGTAGGGAGGACTGGAGGAGACCAGATACAGAGAACAGAATTAAATCCTTGGCATCTTCTTGGCCTAATTTTAGCTAGGGATTCATATATTTCCCCCATCAACCCAGCAACTACCACCAGTCACCACCACTGAGGCTTACTGGATTACCTTGTCTTTACTAGACCTGTTAGTCTTGTGAGTCTGCAAAGATTAAACTTGTCACAGTTGAATACAGAGCCTTCTTGTTCCAAGATGTCAGGTTCACACTCTTTTAACACCTAATCACTCACCCTCTGGGTGAGTTTGCTTCTATCTGGTTTCAGTCTTGGACTATTCATCTTGACCCACCTCTTTAAAAATGCTCCTGCCTGGATATTGAGGGAAATGTATGGAGATGTCCATGGAATTCTGTTGTATTTGCTTATTTCTTAGAGTGATGTTGAAATCTATGTTGCCTTCCCCACCAGGTCATTATCAGCACCAGAAGTGGTTCCTGGGTCATGAGTCGGGTTTGGGATGATGGCTATCCTTGGGACATGGTGTATGTTACCCGCTTTGCATCCTTTCTCCAGAATGCCCTTCCTTCATTTGTCTCTGACTGGTTATACGTCAAGAAGATGAACACATGGTTTAAGCATGAGAACTACGGCCTGATGCCTTTAAATGGGTACCATAAACAATACATTTTTTATTTTTTTTTAAAAAGTGGGGCACTGGTTTAAGTTGGATTCTTTCTCTCTTTCTCTCTAGGTCTTGCTTTTATTTGCCTTATCGAGGCTGGTGGGATTGAATTAAGGACTGCATAAGTGATAACGGTATACTCAGAGACCACGAACGAGATGAAGATCTTATTGAAATTAGTCTAGTGGGAAAGGGAGTATGAAAGAATACAAAATGGGGATAGAGCAGGCAGCAAGATCTCCCTGACATGCAAGATTTGATTATGGTTGCTACAAGCCATAGCATAGAATTTTGAGAGTGGAGCCAATTCATGAATTGGTTTTTTTTAGGACTATCTTGTTCATGTTTACGGATGACTAGGGATAGCAATAATAACACTGATTCCTCAAAACTGCACTTAGTAAAATTTAAAATGTAAGAATTATTGAGGGGAGGGTATAGCTCAGCGGTAGAGTGTGTGCTTAGCAAGCATGAGGTCCTGAGTTCAATCCCCAGTACCTCCATTAAAGATAAATGAACAAATAAACCTAATTAGCTCCCCCCAAAAAAGTTAATTTAAAATTAATTTCAAAATTAATAAAAAGCATAAATTGCAATAAAAAATAAAAATAAAATGTAAGAATTATCTTATGAACTATAATGCTTTACATATATTGATTTTATTTGTCTCTAATTTTCTAGTATGCTTCTAAGGAGCAACTAGCAAGGTAGTAGTAACCAACATGTCTCAGGAAGTAGAAAGTCTCAGAATAAAAGGACACAACTCCATGGAAGAGTTGACATTTCCGCAGGACAGTCAGGAGTCATGGAACATGTAACACAATGGAGGGTCACAGAACTGATGTAGCCTGTCAAATTAATAAGATTCACTTATTTACTTCTCTATAGAGACAGAGCCCAACACCTATTAACAAGAAAGGCTTTCTAGGTAGAAAATCAGTATATCAATTAAAAAAAGAATAAAGTGGCTAAGAAAAGAAAAGGATCCCCTGGGAATTTCACCTTTGGTCCATGCTACAAAAGTATTTCATTAGGTTTAGAGAAACAGGTTTAAAAAAAAGTTACGAGCAGATTGTAAACTGGAGTAGTGAATGTCAGGGTTAGTAGTCAAACCCTCACTCCACAGTCTGGCAAACTGCTACATCCCTAAAGGAAAAAATGTTGATTTCATTCATTCAAAATTATTTTTAATGTAATAGATGTTTCAAAGCTTGAACTGATTATGACTTTTTTTTTGTTACGTAAGAGCAACTGCAAACTGTATTTTGGCTTTATCCTTCAGACAATTAAAATATAATTTTGGGAATCCATTTATTCTAACTCTTCCCAGGAAGGGTTCCAATTACCATAAGGTGTTGATGACACCTTCTCACTCCCTTGCTCACTCCCTTGTTTGAGGCAGGGGGGCTGGTTTTGCTGTGACATGCTTATTACCACCTTGTAAGGTAAAAGGAAAGGTTGCAGAATTATAGAGATGTAGAACAGCGTGGACAATAGAAACAAATTCTGAGATTTATAAAGTGTCTTAGTGATTGAGGTAGTTAGAGGAAATTCCAGAATCCCTGAAGGAAACGAGTCAAAATGAAGAATGGCATCCAAAAAAGAAAAAATCATTCCTAGAATTTTGGCAACTGAAATGAGATACCAAAGTTGTTGGACTTTCTTTTGTGACCACAGTTGATGAAAGGAAACTAAACGTGTCAAAACAACATCCCACCACGGTGGATCTGATTCCTCATGTAAGATGAGAGCTTAGTTATAATAATAGTCCACTTAGAATAATGATGCTTGCATGTACCAGGCACCGTTTTAAGTGCTCTACAGATAATGGTTCATTTGATTCTCACAACAGCCATATGAGGTAGATTCTATATTATCCCCATTTTCCACATAAGGAAACAAATCCAGAGAAGGAGCAGCTAGATTATAAAGTTGGGGTTGAGTTTCAAGGGGCCAACCAAAAGAGGAAGCTCAGACAGATATTCTAAAGGACTGTTACTAGCAATAGAAAAGGAATTGCCAAAAGAAGAGAGTTTAGTTGTCCTCATGCTGACGTTTAACTGCTCAAATTTGGTTTCAATGCTCTGGACTATTGCAGATGTTTCTTGGAAACAAGGTATTTTACAGCAAGGGCCTTTTTCTCTTTTTTCTGCACAGCACCCTGAGGAAAGAGCCTGTGTTCAATGATGAGCTCCCATCCCGCATCCTCTGCGGTACTGTGTCCATCAAGCCCAGCGTGAAGGAATTCACAGAGACTTCGGCCATTTTTGAGGATGGGACCATGTTTGAGGCCATTGACTTTGTCATCTTTGCAACAGGCTATGGCTATGCCTACCCCTTCCTTGATGACTCCATCATCAAAAGCAGAAACAATGAGGTCACCTTGTATAAAGGCATCTTCCCCCCGCTGATGGAGAAGCCAACCTTGGCAGTGATTGGCCTTGTCCAGTCCCTGGGGGCTGCCATCCCCACAGCTGACCTGCAGGCCCGCTGGGAGGTTAAAGTGTTTTCAAGTAAGTGGGCCATTTTATCTTTATTCATTTAGTCAACAAATATCTACCGAGTACCTACTACATGCCAAGCAATGTGCTAGATGCAAGGGATATAAAGCAAACCAGACAGACAGGATCCTTGACCTCGCAGAGCTGAAAATAGGGTGAGGGGAATGCTACAATAGGGATAGGGTGTTCTGGTGAGGGGAGTTCGGTAGTGAGTTATTTCACGAAGATGGGACAGGATGAGAAAAACATATAAAGGTGAGGAACAGCACGTCATGTGTGAAGAACCAGAAATATTGGTGTATTGAAATATAAAGCAGAGTCAGGAAGTGGCCAGAAACAAAGGAAGGAACCAGAGCATGGAGGGTCTTAAAAGCTGTTAAGGAGTTTAGACTCTCATAGGGGAATTGATAGGACTTTGCAAGGCTATAAGCAAGAGAAGGACAGCAATGAGTCACTGAAATGTGAAAGTACATTGCAAAGGCTGAAAGGGCCCCAGTGGATGTCGGGGCATGCTGGAGATATTACTGGCGTCAACTGTGTCAGAATAACAATGTCAGGCCACTCCTACTCTATTGATAATCTTTTCCCCATTTCTCCCTCTAAACCCCATGGGCTCCAGGGACTTCAAATATGTTTGTGTGGGGAAATCAAGAATATGAGGATAACACAGAGAAAGTCACTGTCTCAAATATTGATTTAATTTGCTCCAATCATATTGATCACCACTGTTATTAAAAGTGTCCATTTATTCAAGGGTTCAAGACTCTTGGCCAATATAGGTATACCTTACCTAACACACTGTCCATAAAAACTTTGACTGTAGGTTATGAAGAAAAAATTACAAACATTTATGTGATGTGATATTTTCTTAAAATGTGGTGGATAAATAAGCTTCTATTTCAAATATATCATGAAGAATCATTATTTTTTTTTTAAATGCTGTCATGAAATCTTTTGTAAGGGTGCTCCTGTATGAAATGATTCCACTGTCTTTTCCCTTAAAAGACACAACAGTGCCAAGCACCTGAGGTTTTAGGGAAGACTGGAGACAGTTCACAAACCCAAGAAATTTCCATGAAACAGAGGGCATCATTTATTCATTCAGCAAATATTTATTGAGTACCTACTATGCTCCAGGCTCTGTCTTGGCACTTAAAATACATCAAGCATGACCAAAATTCTGGTCCCTTACTTTCTAATCGAGGTGCAGCAAATATCTGACCACAACTGGGAAGTTTTCATGCAAATGTCCTAACATCCCCTGCCATTGTTACAAAGGCAAATGAGCTAGTTAGCAATTGGAAGAGGCCTCCACTGATGTAGTGAAATTTTCAAAAAACTAAAAAATGTTTGCTGCTCTTTAAAGTATCTTTAAAATATCTTCCTTGGCTGCAGACAGATGCTGGAAAATCCGTGCTTTCTCCTGTTGTCCCATTTTAATTGCCTTGGACCTTAGATTGAATTATTTTACCAGATTATTTCTTGAAAGAATTTTTAGTAGGAGGATGCAGACAAGAAATATGAAGAAACTGTTAAGCTATTACATGCATGAGGTATATCTGAGGCATGTTGAGAATTAGATCCCCCATAGTGTCAACAGAAACATGAGATTGGGCGATTTGAGCTACAAACTTTTCCACTGTCACTATCTCATTGCAGGCCAGCTTTACTATTCCCAGAGCAGGTTCATTGGCTTCTCAGATCATTGTATCTGTGAATTGTTATTCTGCTAAAGATCCTAAAGATAGCTCCTCCTGATACAAAATCTTTTAGGGATACAGCTTATAAGCACTGTGTGAAACTCATCATGTGTCATTATGTATTTCTGATTTCTGTGTCTTTTTTCAGTATTTCTCTCTTCATTTCCTTTTTTAGACTCATGTACCCTACCAACTACAAATGAAATGATGGATGACATTGATGAGAAAATGGGGAAGAAACTCAAGTGGTAAGAGATTGTACTTGCTGATGAAACAAACCCTAAAATTTGCCTTGATAATGTAGGAAAATGTTAGTATATTCTATAATCTTGTCACTAGTCAAAGTTCACATTTTTGGAACACTTGTTATAACCAAGCACTATTCAACAGGCAAATAATAGCCTAAACTTCTCCTGTATAACTCTAGGGTGCAGGTTCTAAAACAGGGATGCCCAGGGGACATTTGGCAAAGTCTGGAGACATTTTTGGTCATCTCAAGTGAAGAGGGTGTGTCACTGGCATCTAATGGGTAGAAACAAGGGATGCTGCCAAATATCCTACAGTGCAGAGGACAGTCCACCTTAACAATTATCCTGCTCAAAATGTGAGTAGTGCTGAGGTTGAGAAATTACTCTTTCCCCAAGAGTTTCTCTCCTGTCAGCCAATTAGCTAGCTGGGGACTGAGAAGTGGCAGTGTTATAATAAGAAAGACAAGTGAAGAATTCAATTGAGTTCACCTGCCCTAATACTGTCTACTAAAAGAATATTCACTTCTGATTCATCCAAACATCAGTTTTCAAGTATACCATAAATGGGATTTGTAGAAGGTTAGGTAGCTAGACATCAGACATTTAAATGTACTTTTTTTAATGTTAATTACTTCTATGAAAGTAAATCCTTTTTAAATTAAATATCAAAATCTGCTGAAAAATAATTAGTGTATCACATCTAGATGACTAAGTGAACCCATCATTTATTGACTGCCCCAAGGGGAAAGTCACTGGGTAAGAGCCTAGAGAAGACATGGGTAGCCTCAGACTCAATAGAACCTCCCCTGAACCTCCTCTAGTTCACAGGACATCTCTGTGAACTAGGCACTCCTATGCGCTAACAATTCATGCAGCTTACTCCACTTATTACCCTTTAGGTTAGAGTCCAATAGGAATAAAGAGGAGGGAAAAGGCTTCAGTGTCAATCTTATTTCTTAAATGATAGGCTGCTCTTCAGAGTTTCTAAATGCAAATAAGACCACACTCCAACTAAAAGTATAAAACAATTAATATTAGTAAAATGCAGCAATATTAAAACTATACATAAATCCAACTTTAAACACATCAACATAAAATCTAATATTGGGAGAGATCCTAAGCAACATTATATAAAGAATAATCATGTATTAAAGAGTGAACTAAGTTAATAAATCACCTTGAGTCCCTAGGGTCAGTTCATTCCAGACCACATGGCTAGAAGCAAAAGCCCAAAATGACATCAAACTTGGATAAACATTAGGAAGGAGAGGAAAAAACAAAACAGCTCATTTACAGCCAAAAAACAAATGATAAATTCAGTGTTGTGGAAAAAGAGAGGAGTGGGGATATTACTGGAGGTGCTGACTAAAATATTACCTTTCTGAGACTAAAAAATAAGAAATTGGTGCTTCTGTTTACTCATTTTGACATGTTCTTTTCTTTCCTCAGGTTCGGCCATAGCCAGACTTTGCAGACAGATTACATTACATACATGGATGAGCTAGGCTCCTTCATAGGGGCCAAGCCTAACATACTGTGGCTCTTCCTGACTGATCCCCAGCTGGCCCTGGAAGTGTACTTTGGTCCTTGTAGCCCATACCAGTTTTGACTGATGGGACCAGGGAAGTGGGATGGGGCCAGAAATGCCATCCTGACCCAGTGGGACAGGACAGTAAAGCCAACCAGGACAAGAGCTGTTGGTGAAGCTAAGAGACCACAGCCCTTCTACAATTTGCTAAAAATGCTTTTATTGCCAGTGCTTGTTCTGGCTGTTTTGCTTACATTTTATTAATTAGGAAGTTCTTTGGGTCTCACAGTTCAGCCTAGAAGTTCAATTGCATATGTGTGTGTGTGTGTGTGTGTGTGTGTGTGTGTGTGTGTGTTTATGTGTGTGTATAATCTCATAGCTGCTCTTTCCCTTCCTGCAGATGTAAAAATGAATCCTGGCCCATTTGGATCAAAGCCTAAATAAAATGGAAAATACTCAGTCTCTCCTTTTCTGATAAGAATCTGTACTCTAAAAGGATTTTCATGTACTGAATTGGCAAAATTGGAGATGCTCAAGAGGGTAAATGGGAGTGAGCACAGATTTGCAGGCTGAACAAAGTTTAATAAACTTTTTAAAGTGTGTTTTGTCATGGGGAGAAGTGAAATCACGATATTGAGTCTTCCAACCCATAACCCATATATCTCTCCATTTATTTAGATCTTTAATTTCTCTCATCAGTGTTATAAAGTATTTAGTATACAGGTCTTACCCATCTTATCTCAGATTTATCCTAAGTAGCATATGTTTTTTAATGTTATTATATATTAGTTCATTTTTTAAAATTTCTTATTGTTTATTGCTAATATATAGAAATGTACTCATTTGTTCTAGAAACTTTATGTAGATTCCATAGTATTTTCTAAGCAGAAAATCATGTTGTATAAAAATAAAGATAATTTTACTTCTCCTATTGCTATTTGAATGTCTTTTATTTTTCTTGCCTTATTGCACTGGTTAGAAACTCTAGTATGTTAGATAGAACACACTAGAGATCAGATATCCTTGCCTTGTTCCTGATCTTAGGAATAAAGCATTCAGCCTTTTACCATTAGGCATAACTTTAGCTATAGATTTTTCATAAATGCTCTTTATTAAGTTGAAGAATTTTTCTTCTATCCTTGTTTGCTGACAATTTTCATCAGGAATGGACATTGGATTTTTTCAAATACTTTTTTCTGCATCTATTGAGATGATCATATGCTCTTTAATGTTTCTTTATAAATATGGTGAATTCTGTTGACTATTAAGCCAATCTTGCATTCCTGAAATAAAACTGACTTGATCATGATATATTATCCATTTCATATACTATAGGATTATATTTGTTACCATTTGCTAAGAATTTTTGCATGTTTATTTTAGAGGGATATTAATCTGCACTTAATTTTTTTATAATACTTCTGTCTGGTTTTGATATCAGTGTAATGATTGCCTTACAGAGTTGGAGAGTATTCTGTCCTCTTTAATTTTCTGGAAGAGTTATATATAATTGGCATTATTGCTTTCTCAAATGTTTGACAGAGTTCACCAGTGAAGTTATCCTGACCACTGAAGTTCTTTGTATCTATTAAGCCCATACTCCTAATTTATCCCTCCTCCCTTTCTGCTTTGGTAACCATAAGTTTGTTTTCTATGTCTGTGAGTCTGTTTCTGTTTTATATAGATTCATCTGTATTATTTTTTAGATTCCACATGTAAGTGATAACATAATATTTGTCTTTCTCTCACTTTACTTAGTATGATGATCTCCAGGTCCATCCATATTGCTGCAAATGGCAACATTTTATTCTTTTTATGGCTGAGTAGTATTCCATTGTATAAACATACCATAACTTCTTCACCCATTTATCTGTCTATGGACATTTAACTTGCTCCTACGTCTCGGCTATTGTAAATAGTGCTGCTATGAACATTGGAGTGCATGTGTCTTTTTGAGTTAGAGTTTTTTCTGGATATATGCCCAGGAGTGGGATTGCTGGATCATATGGTAACTCTATTTTTAAATTTTTTTAAGAATCTCTACACTGTTTTCCATAGTGGCTGTACCAATTCACATTCCCACCAACAGTGTAGAAGATTTCCAAATGGGGTTTTAAGTAGAGAAGTGTCAAAAATTAAATTAACAATATAAGAAGTTTATCTGGCTCCAGAGTGGCGCATGTATAAGTGGGCAAGAGAAGAAATAAGAAAACTAGTTAGAAACCCATTGCAATAATCCAGGCCTTATTTCAATAATTCAGAAGATATGATAACTCCAAGAATTATGTGGCTGAAATACCCCTTTATTGTATCTATGAAAGGAGAGTTTCATAAACAATTAATATTTTAAACAAAATTGTAAGAGAAAGCTTAAACTATTACAAGGTACAAAATTTTTTAAATACTTTGGAAGCAATCGTGTTCCCATGACTAATGTGCTGGTTTTGTGATTATTTATTTTTGAAAGTGTGTTCTTGAAAGACTTTGATTGGGCAACAATGGGTATAGTGGCTCAAGTATGTGCAATACTTGGCAAATACTATGTACTCAATAAATATTTACCAGACAAATGCACATACCATTATCTCTTTAAAAATATCCTCTCATTCAGATATTATACCAGTTGACCAGCTTTATTCACTTCCCCAAATTTCTATGAATTAAGTCTTCTATCCATGAAATATTCTCACAGAATAAAGTATGAGTTATAATTCTACCATGTATTTTACAACATTTAAAAATCGACTGGGAATTATCCTTGATTTATAAAGTTAAATCATATGCTTTTAAATTATACAAAGTATACTAGAATTAAAAGTCATAAATGTGCCTGCAGAGAAAAAAGCCAGCAAAATTCAAGTTGTTTTCTTAAAAACCGGTCATATTGGAGATGTATTGTTAATGAGATTTAAAGGATTTGATTAAACATAACAAAGAACTTCCAGATAGTGAGAACTGTTAAAAGAAGAATGAGTGACAAAGAGAAATTCAACATCTCCTTTTCTAAGAGGCTTTATAAAGACAATAATTCTTCATAAATCTCACGACATCTCTACATAATATTCATAACATCATGGATCGAGTGTAAGGTAGAGTTGACTCTTGATATGACTTCTGTTTTTAAGTTTGAGAAGAAAATGAATAAAGTGAAAAATATTTCAACAGGGACCACTTGGCCTAGTTAAGAAAACAAACTAATCAGGTACTATAGTAGCACAAAATCCACAAAAATTAGGAATTATGGCAAATATAAATGATGATCTCTTTGCTAAGAAAGTGCCCTCCAAGGTTCTTATTACATTTGAAAGTGAATTATACTGCATGCATTTAAAAGGTAATCATTATTCAAGCTTTTCACTGATTTTCACTGATAATCTAAAAGGCTAATGCTAGTCAGTCTCTTTGCCTTAAATTCCAAATTGGTAGGACTATATCAATAATCCTCATGGCACCTAATGAATTAAGGTACATTTCAATTCAAAATTAATGAATACTTTATGTTATAATTATTCAGCAACTAGGACATGCAAAGCATTTTGCTACTAAGGAAAAAATAGCTGCCTTTCAAGAACTTATTATCTAAGTGAATACAAATACATAAGGAAATATGTAAGCAAAAAATCTGGAGTAGTTGAGGACAGTGATGGCTGTAATGTGAGCCCCATCCCAGGATCTCCTCATCAAATAATTTGAAACAATTAGAAATAAAAAGTAATTCCTACACCAAAACATGCCTTCAATAAGACTTAAAGTCAGACCATGCCAAAACTGTAAAATAATTGTGACTAAAAGAGAAAAATCATCAAATCACAATGTGCATCTTCTTACTTTGCCACCTCACCTCATCAAGTTGTAAGACTGTAGAGGCAGACCGAGAAAAACTCCATGGAAGAAAGACGGAGGTAGTGAAGGAGCCTAAGGATGACGTAAACAACCTCTAAGTTGATGACATTCACTATACATCACAGAATACTGGAAAAGCACCTAGGCAGATCAGAGCACAGACTACAAGGAAGGAACTTCGAATACTAGGAATCTGAAGAACTAGACACCATTTAAAAGAATTGGTGCAATATAAAGAGGAGCAATTGGAAAAGATAGACTACATTTAAAGAAACAATCTTTGAAATGCATATCTCTGGGGGAGAAAAAAAGACAAAAGAAAGGATGACAGCCTTTGGAAATTTGGTGGTGAAGGGGAAAATAAGAAAAAAGGAAAAAGAAAAATGTAAGAACCTGCAAAACAAAAAGGAACCATAAAATTGGAGAACTCATAACCCCTCTACCACCATTAAAAGAAACGAATAAAACTCTTAAATACCTGAACTTTTCTATTCTTTCAGAAGAGGGCATCATTAAATGAGGAATCTAGTAAAACATCACAATATCATAAAAATAAAAAGATAAAGGTTATGCTACGTCTAGATAGATAGATGAAGGGAGAAAGAGAGAGAAGTGAGAGAGAAAGAAGAAGAAAGAAGGAGAGGAGAAGGGGGGGAAGGGAGGGAGAAAAAAAGGAAGGAGGGAGGGAAGAAACAAAGAAGGAAAGAAGGAAGGAAAGAGAATCAAACACAGAGATCCACTGGAAGAATTCTGTATATGTCTCATTGGCCAAAATTGAGATTGCATGGTGATTTCCAAGGGAAGAACACCTGAAAAAATGACAATCTTTTCCAGCCTATAGTGCAGGGTAGAAAGGGAAATGGAACTTGGAAACTTTTGGATAACTAATAAATAGTGTGTGTCTTATCTCTCATATGTCTATCCTCACATACTTGATTAGTAAGTAGTTCAGTTGAATATAAAGTTATGAGCTGAAAGTCTTATTACCTTAGAGTTTTGAAGTCATTGCCCCATCGTCTCTTAGCTTCAGTATTACTGTTAGAAGTTCACTGTCATTTCTATTCTTTCTTTTATACATGACTTGCATTTCTTTTTCTGGAAGGTTATAGGATTTTTTTTTCTTAACCCTGCAATTCTGAAATTCATAGTGAGGTGCCTTGCTTTGGGATCTTTTTATATCTTCAGGTCTAGAACTTAACCAGTTCAGTTTCTACAAAGCTCAAACTTCCAGTATCCAACCAGGATGGATGAAGGTCGGTCTCATAGTTGTGTTGGACGGGAGAGAAAAATATCTATTCCTTAAACAAACTTCACCCAATCTTGTTGTGTCTCCTGACTAACATCTTTGCAGTTCCTGATGCCTCTGATTCCTAAACCATCCTGACACCATCTGGTATGAATTGACCTTTTTTCCATTAGCATCCCTGTTACAAGCACTTGGTGTTAATGTTCTCATTTCTGATGAATTATCAATTCACTTCCTATATTCAGAAAAATATGTTGATACTACTTCTCTACTGTAACCTCTTTTATTCTGTGTATCTTTTGAGTTCATGCCTTTTGGGACTTTATTCTTATTTCAGTGGGGTTTCAAAGGAAGCAGAGAGAAACATGGGCAGAGCTAACCATAGTTAGCCTGAAGTTCTCTCAATTACACCTGTAGTCTAAAGGATGAATTTGTGGGTGGTGAGGAGTGGTTAAGGTAGAGGACAGTGATGGGCTAAGACCAAGAGTATAGAAACAATCAAGACTTTCATAAAGAAGTGGTGATGATCTGACCTATGATAGTAGCAGGAATAATGGAGATAAGAGGACAAATCTGAGACAAACTAAGTTGATAGAAACAACTGGAGTTGTTGTTGGTTGTAAAGGAGAAGTCTAATAAGACATTTAGTCTAATAGCATATAAGAGGAACTTGTGAAAGGTTACAATTCAACAGCAAAGGTAAGTTCTAACTTCTATCTGGGTTGAGCAGAGAAGTCCCCCAAAGAAGGGTAAGAGTTTAATAGATGGAGATGGAGGCAGGGCATTTTAAGCTAGATAATTCATCATTACTATTTATTTGCAACAAATTCTGCAAAAACTAGAATTTAGAATATTTTGAAACTGATAAAACTGCTATTTCAGCAGATACAAAACAGGTTCTGCCTTCCTGAGTGGAAAGTGTCCTTTTGCCTCTTTGGGCAGATTCTCTCTTTGTTCCCTTTGTCCCCTTTGTCCCTTAGTTCACTGCTCCATTATTTCAGTAATGACAATGTAAGACAAGCATTCATGTACTTTACTCAGGCAAACCTGGAATTCAGTGAACTTACTCAAATGCAGTTTTGGTTTGTTTATTTTTTTTTTGTGGACTAAACAATGAGTATTGTGCTTGTGCTTGTTTTCTGTTAATAGTTATGTATTTTCATGGTTCAAAAAGCTTTTAATAAAAAAAATGAAAAATCTTACATTCTACTCCTGGCCTGTCTACCAAGGTCCCATCCCCTTCTTTTCAGTCCCCATTCTCTGATCCCCTCAAGTATCTGTTTTTATTAGTTTCCTGAATAGTGTTTCAGAGTTTATTTAGGCAAATATGAGGAAATAAATATGCATTTTCTTATTTTTATTCTTGTTTCTACACAAAGTATAACGTGGAATATATGCTGTTATGTGCTTCACTTTTTCATTTAATGACATATTGTGACAAGCAGTATATAGAGAACCTGCTCATTCTTTTAAAAGCTGTATCTTGTTTGCTTGTATGGATGAACTGTAATTTATTGAACCAGTCTCCCATTAATGAACATTTTGTTTATTTCCAGTGCTTTGCTATTTTCTTCAATAAAAAATCATGCATGAATCCTTTCACACACATTCAACTATATTTGTAGCATCAAATATTTTGTTTAGAAATAAAAGTTGACTGTTTTAGCAAAGACATGACCCTTCAGATCTAGTGATATGTTTGGCATTATTTTTTGGCTTGTTTTGATTTTTTGTAAATCTGGAGCTAGACCAACCTATGTTTAAAACCACTTGGTGAATGATGCATGTAAGTTTGTGTTTATTTTTAATTTGGCTTCCAAGATGCAAGAGTAGACATGAGAATTCAGCAAAAAGGAATAGTCAAGCAATCTCCTCCTGAGAGAACAGAGTGGAATAGAAAGATACTGGCCTTGGCAGCACAACATACCCCCACTTTGGGGTTGCCTGCATGGAGTTGAGGCCCTACAACTTCAACTTTGGGATGTCTCTACTGTCATTCTAACGGTACAGTATACCGTTATTCTATTATACCCTCATTCTATTATTATGGTTTGTCCAGATCACAGAGACATGCCCTTCTTTATAGGCATGGATTTTTTCCACAAGAGTATGAAATTCTTATTGTCAATTGCATGAGAATGGGATAATCACCAAGAATGAAATGTGGTAGACAAGGGTGACTGTGATCCCTGGGTTTTACAGGCAGCCAAGCCTGATCTTTAAGGTTAAATCTCTGCTAGAAGCTAAGCAAAGAGTCAACCTTGGGAGGGACTCTGAGATCTGATTTGGGCATACAAGTTTTCGAAGAAGACAATTCTAGTATCAACTATAACTTATTCACTCTATTATACTATTATTCTCAAGCCTTTGTTAAATCATAGCACTGAATATTAATTCAAAAAATTGAAGTTACTATAATGAAATATGATTTCACATCTTTAATATCAGTAAAAATGAAAGTCTGAAAATACCAAATATCAGATAGTTGAGGAGCAAGAAGAATTAGTCATTATTGGAGGGAATATAAATTCTTACAAACATTCTGAAGAACAGTTTATCAATATCTAGCAAAGTTGAAAATATGAATACCCGATAACCTAGCCATTTCACAGTGAGGCATGAACCCTGGAGAAATGCTTACATAGATGCAGAAGTACATAAATACAAGAATATTTGTGGCAGCATTGTTTATAAAAGAAAAAAATGAAATAATCTAAATACTCATCAGTGGAAAAGATCTAAATGAACTGTAATATATTTATGTAAAGAAATTCTCCACATGATGAAAGTAAATGAAATAAGGTTTAGATTTAGAAAACATGAATCTCAGAAAGATAACATTGAGCAAAAAAGCAAGTAATGCAAAACAGTGTATGATGTGATACATTTTTATGATACTATGTGATGTTTTTATTCATTCATATGTAGTAAAAGTATAAAGAAATGCACAAAAAATATTAATAATAAACTCAAGAGACTGGTTACCTTTGGCGGGCATGGAAAGGATAAAATCAAGGAGCGTACAAAGAGGGCTTTGACTGAGTAGTAAGTACATCAGTATGAGCTATATTATACCTTTGTAATTTTGTAATATAAGTGTTTAAGTAAAGCTACAGCTTTATCTTTGTAATGCAATAGGGATTTAGGGAGAAGCTATCCCAAAGTGAGAATATACACAGAGTTCAACAATAAAGAATAGCTATGCCAACAAAGACATTATTTCATAAAGGCCATCAGTTATAGATTGTTGGCAAGATGAAGGCACAGAGCAAAAGGAAATAATTTTTTTTTTCTGGACTGAGATAGAGACCTAGGAAACTATTAGAAATAGCTGAAAATTATGGAAGTCTTCCAGCTATGCCTGGCTAGCTTACATTGGTCCAGCCTTTCCACAGTAACAACTAGAAAAACTGTATAAAACATTATTTTAAAAAATATTTGTTTGAAGTATCAGACAGCTATGAGGGCAGCAAGAAGCAAGATCTTGGAAGAAAGGAAAGCTCTCTGAGAGTGAGCCAAATAGTCAGCTTCACTATTTGTTTGAGGCAGGTACCATTTAGAAAGCAGAGATGAGAGGCTAAGTTTCTGGAAATCTCAAAGAGCAAGGGAGGCAAAAACTGAAGTTCAAGGGGAAAGGGAGGTTGAAAAATAACACTAGTCTTTGACTGGGACTCCTAAAGGGCTTTTAATCAGCTACACCCAGCCTAACTGCCTTCCAGAGTAACCAGAAAGGTAATCTATGCACATGGCAGTAAAAACTGATGAAAACTGAATACAAAGAGACTATTTTAAGACTTATCTCAGGAATAAAAAGAATGCATTGCCTTCAAAGGAACAACAAGAAGACTTACAGCTGACTTCTCAGCTGAAATAATGGAAATCAAAAGAAACAGAATAATTTCTTCTAAGTGCTGGAGGGAAAAATACTGCCAATCTAGAATTCTAGACCTTTCAAAATGCTTTTCAAAAATGAAGGTAAAATAATTCATATTCAAAACAAATAAAGAAACTGAGATAGTTACCAGCAGACTCACACTAAAGTAAAATTAGAGCACTTTGGGCAAATAAAAATGATCCTAGATAGAAGTATGAAAATACTAAGGAATAAAGAGGTAAATATGTGTGTAAATTTAAATGACTATTGATTGTATGAAGCAATAACCAAAAAGTCTTGTGAGGTGTTAACATATGAAGAATTAAATAAACATGACAACAGTACCACAAAAGATGTGAGAGTAATAAATTAGAGTGTTATGTAGACCTTTTATGGTCATGGCAGTGGTAAAATGAAAATACATTTCAGACTTTTAGAAGCCAAGAATGCATACTGTAATTCCTAGTGAAAATCCTAAGAGAATACCAGAGGATAATTTTAAAAGCTAATGGAGGAGGAAGGATAAATATATTTTATTAATTCAAAAGTAAGCACAAAAAGAGAAAAACATAGAACATGTGAGACAAATAGAATATAAATGGTAAAATGGTAGGCACAGATTAAATATAAATAGATTAAATATTCTACTTAAAGACAAAAAATTGTCAGACTAAATTTTTCAAAAGGAATAGCTGTGAGACCCTTTGTAAAAGGCTAAGTTTAAGGAAATGGCAAAATGAAGTCTAGGAAAAATGCTGGGATATGATAGACTGGGAGAATGAACATACTATTCTAAGGACTTTGAATTTTACTCTGTTAATTAGAATTAATCCTGGAAGTAAATACTGCTGCTCCTAGTCTCTATGCTCAGAGGTGATGAGTAGAAACATGAAGGAAGAAGAACCAGCCCAGTTGTTACATAGACTCTCATTTAATTAATTACCTCAGTTAATATCCCACAATATACTCCTCTCCCCTGACCTGCCTCCTCTGAGCTTAGGGCTTAGTGGTAATTTGATGTTGTGATTCAGAGCATACCCTGTGGAGTTAGATGACCTGATTCCAAGCTCTCCTTGTTGTGTGATTTTTCAGCATTTTACTTAATTCTTCGGTGTATCAGCTTTCTCACTCATAAAATGCAGGTTACGAGATTTATTCTCTCATAGGATTATTGTAACAGTCAAGCAAGTTGATCTCTATAAAACTTAGACAATGCTTGGTAAATAATAAGTACTAGATAAATGATAGTTAGAGACTCTCCTAGCCTCCACTGGGAAGGATAACTCCCATCTCTGCTCCAGCCTTCTCCCATGTGTTCTGGGCCATGGCTTCTGCTCGACTTTGTCAAGATTACCCCATCCAAATTTTATTAAATTTTATTAAAATCTGGTCCACAAATAGGCAAAGCCTTCTTAATTACAACACCAAGTACAAGCAACAAAAAATAGATAAATTGTACTTCATCAAAATTAAAACTTAAGCACTTCAACAGACACCATCAAGAAAGTTAAGACAACCCACAGAATGGGAGAAAATTTTTGCAAATCGTATATATTATAAGGGACTTGTATCTAGAATATGTAAGAAACTCTCATAACTAAATAATAAAAAGGCAAAGGGGATGAAAATTCTGAATAGACATTTATTAAAAAAGATATGCAAATAGCCAAGTACATTAAAAGATGGTTGACAACATTAGCCATTAGAAAACTGCAAATCAACGGAGAAGATGGCGGAGTAGAAGGACGCTCGCAGGTCACCCTCTCCCACAAATACACCAAGACCCACATCTACAGACCCACTCAGCCAACCAGAGCACCTGTGGAACTCCGATAGAACATCGCCCTCTTCAAAAGATAAAGACGCCAAAAATCTGGTAGGAGAAAAGGAAAAAAGAAAGAACAAAAGGCAAAGCTCCGTCCCGCGGGGAGGGAGCGGCAAAGGAGGACTGGCGCTCGCTCGCTGGGTCTCCCCTCTCCAACTGAGAGGCCAGCGGGACGGAGGGGGAGCCTCCAAGGCTCCGATCTGTACAGAGCAGCCCTTGACTAACAGAACTAAGTTAAAGGGGCACAGAGCGTCCCCGGTCACCCAGCCTGAGACGCGGCCGGCAGCGGCGGGCAGGGCCAGGCTGCACAAGCCGGGCGGAGGACGGAAGTGGCTGCACGGAGGCAGCCCCGGGGGAACGCAAGGGGCTGCGCGCCGTGGCTGTGGGTGCACAGGGCAGAACAACCTGGGCCCTCCATAAAACAGCAAGGTTGATGTGCTCTCAGGGGAAGGGTGCACACCCCCATCTCTGAAAACCCGCGGAAAGTTTTCGGGGGAAGAGAGGCGGGGCTCAGGCACAGCTGCCATATCCTCCGCGCTGAGCACCCAGCCGGGGGCGGGGGCGAAACCTGCATCCGCACCGAGGGGCTTGGCAGCCGCAAAGGCCAGACTGAGACTGGCCTGCAGCCCAGGGCAGATAGGATCCTTCCGTCCTGGTCCCTCAGAGAACTTGCTCCACAAAGACAAACAAGGAGCTGGGTTTTGGCTAGGAGCAGGGACAGGGCTGTCCCTTGGTCTTCCCCGAGCCCACCGGTGGAGCGCCGACCAGGGCGGAGCGCGCAGCCGCACAGAGAGCGGAGCTACCGGCGGCACAGGTAGAGGGAGAGCGGCCCCCCGCCTTTCGGGCAGGAACACAGCCCCTGACAGAGGTGCTGGGAGGGGGCACGACCCGCCCTCCTACCTGGCCAGTCTGCAACATCTGACTGCGGCATCCGGAGGGGCAGCTACCCGCCCGCCCACAGCATCTGCTTGCAGACAGGTGCTGGGAGCAGCACAGAAGAGGGCGCCAACGGAGGGCCTCTGAAAACAGCAAGCTGAGCTTCCAAAACAGGACGAAGACAGAAAGACTTCACATTAAAAGCACACAGACTCCAGGAGAACACTGACAAACACCCCCCCCTTTTTTTTTTTTTAAATCTGTTTTTACCTGTTCTATTTTCTATTACTCTCTTAATCTTTACTTCTTAATTCATTTCTATTTCTCTTGGGTTTGGATGTCCTGCTATTGATTAGACACAGGTTTCAAATACATCTATTCATCCCCCCCCTTTTTTTGTAAAGGTTTTAAAAGGACGTCTCAACCCGATTAATACTCTGCTTCAACTCACTCTTCTATTATTCATTATACACTGTTTTCAAACCCTCTTTCTCCCTTCTTTTAAAATTCTTTCTCTCTCTTATTTTTTTTTTCTTTTCTTCCAAAGTTCTATTCCTAAATAGGCATCAGATAGATAAAATCCTTAAGGACCAAAATAAACAACTGATACTCCATAAACCACAGTGCCAAAGAGGTATGAGCAAGATGAAGAAGCAGAAAAACCTTTCCCAATTAAAAGAACAAGAGAAATCCCCTGAAAGAAAGATCAACGAAATAGACATCGATAGCCTACTAGATCAAGGTTTCAAAAAAGGAGTGATCGAATTGCTGAAGGAATTAAAAGAGATAGTGTTTAGAGATATAAAATATGTCAAAAATGAAATTGAAGCTATAAAGAAGAGCCAAGTAGAATGGGTAAACTCATTGACAGAGATAAGGAATGATCTAATAGCTGTGCAAAGCCGACTAGATAATGCAGAGGAACGAATCAGTGATCTAGAAGACAGGGCAATAGAAAGCACCCATTCAGAAGAACTACAAGAGAAGCAAATAAAAAATAATGAAAATAGCATAAGGGACCTATGGGATAATATAAAGCGTCCCAATCTTCACATAATAGGGGTCCCAGAAGGAGAAGAAAGATCAAAGGGGATTGAAAAGGTTTTTGAAGAAATCATGACTGAAAACTTCCCAAACTTAAAGAAGGAATCAGATATCCAAGTACAGGAAGCTCAGAGGGTCCCAAACAGGAAGAACCCAAATAGACCCACACCGAGACATATCATAATCAAGATGGCCAGAGTCAAGGATAAAGAAATGATTCTAAAGGCAGCAAGAGAAAAGCAAAGAGTAAGTTACAAGGGAACCCCCATAAGGCTCTCAGCTGATTTCTCTACACAAACACTACAGGCCAGAAGGGAGTGGCAAGATATATTCAAAGCCCTGAATGAAAAAAAGATGCAGCCTAGGATCTTTTATCCAGCAAGGCTATCCTTGAGGATAGAAGGAGAAATAAAGAGTTTCACAGACAAAAAAAAGCTGCAGGAGTTTAGCAACACTAAACCCATGCTAAAAGAAGTATTGAAAGGGCTATTCTAAATAGAAAAGCAGCAGGATGCTACAGAAATGAGAAACACACAACTGGAAAGGTGATAACTCATGAATTACAAATAAAGTAAACATGAAATTATAAAAAAAAGACATACAAATCACTGAGAGTGGGAGAGGGAGGCAGGGAAATATAGAATTTTTTTTCTTTCTTTTTTAAATTTTTTTAACAGTAGGATGGGTTTGAGATCATGTTACTATCAGTTTAATAAAAACAGTTATAGTAATGGGTTGATAGATTTACAAAAAAAAAAGGGTAACCACAAGCCAAAAATTTACAAAGGAGTCACAAAAATTAAATAAAATCCATGATAATACAAAGGAAAATTACCAAACCACAAAAGGAAGAAGAAAGGAAAAAAGAGGATATACCAATTCAACTGCAAAGATAAGTTCAAAATGGCAATAAACACGCATCTATCATTAATTACTGTAAATGTTAATGGACTAAATGCTCCAGTCAAAAGACACAAGAGTGGCAGACTGGATAATAAAGCAAGAACCTTCAATATGCTGCATACAAGAGACCCACATTAGGGAGAAGGACACATATAGATTGAGAGTGAAAGGATGGAAAAGGATATTCCATGCAAATGGAAAAGCCAAAAAAGCAGGTGTTGCAGTACTGATTTCAGACAAAATAGACTTTAAAACAAAGGCCATAAAGAAAGATAAAGAAGGACATTTTATAATGATTAAAGGAGTGATACAAGATGAGGATATTACACTCGTTAATATATATGCACCCAATATAGGAGCACCTAAGTACATACAAGAATTACTAACAGAGATAAAGGGGGATATTGATGGGAATACAATCATAGTTGGAGATTTTCACACTGCATTAACATCACTAGACAGATCTTCCAGACAGAAAATAAACAAGGCAACAGAGAAATTAAATACTACAATAGAAAAACTAGATTTGGTGGATATTTTCAGAGCATTACACCCCCAAAAAATAGGATATACATTCTTTTCAAGTGCACATGGAACATTTTCCAGGATCGATCATGTACTTGGGCACAAAAGAAACCTCAACAATTTTAAGAAGATAGAAATTATCTCAAGCATCTTTACTGACCACAATGCCATGAAACTGGAGATCAACAACAGAGAAACAAAGGAGAAGAAAAAGGAAAGCATGGAGATTAAACAATGTTATTGAAAAAACAATGGATCAATGAGGAAATCAAAGCTGAAATTAAAAAATACCTTGAGACAAGTGATAATGAAAGCACAAC